>NC_051851.1:175591451-175926003 GCF_905115235.1 Hermetia illucens
TTGCGAGTGAATAGTCGAGGAGGACACAGTGGGGAAGCTGACTGAGGGTTTTAGAGCGGGGCGATCTACAATTGATATCATTGAAGAGGTGATCCAAGTGGTGAAACTGGATGAGGTCTTTTTACGATAGTCTTCCACGAATCCAGATGCCAGATAAATCGCATCTGGTTGGGTATACGGATAAGGTTGCGGCATTGGTTACCGGATGCACGGTTGAGCAAGCTCTGCGCACTCTGGGAATGGTGATGCGGCAAGTGGAAAGATGGATGGCTGAACATGCATTCTCTCAAACTTTAGAGAGAGCTGAAATCGTTGTTGTGACCAGGGAGAGGGTTCTCATAGTCCTCCCTGTTCAAGTTTTGGTTCCACTTCCTTCATGCGTCATTTTTTTTACTGATTGAAATTTTTACCTCTCCTTGGCGTGCGTGGTGATTCCCCTCAGACTCCATTTACTGGATTCGTGTGGGTTCACAGTTCCAACCTTTCGACCAAATTTCGTGTCAGTAGCCATCATTGCTTCTGAAAAAAGTGCATGTGGTAGACAGACGGACAGATAGACTGAGAATGAACTGATTTTAATTAGGTTCCCGCAAAACCATAAATAGGTATGAATGCTGCTACAGTCAGTAGCCACACAATCTTATCTACTAACACACAAATTCACTATTTCGTTGATAAAATTATCGACACATATAGTGTGACACTGAACCATCCGCTCATTTTCTAGATACTCTTGAATTCACCATAGCCAAATAGATTCGCTTATAGATACTACTGGCGATTGCTTTCACCACTCTCTGGTCGGCTCTGTTTGCAGATGACCCACACAACATGTGGTTCCATGGTGTAATGGTTAGCACATAGGACTTTGAATCCTGAGATCCGAGTTCAATTCTCGGTGGAACCTGCTGGTTGCATCTTTTTGTGATGGAGGAGTTACCAGATCTCCCATCAAATGTGACCCCAGGTGGTGGATAGGGGCATATTTATTAATGTGTAAATATCTGTTCATGCTCTTTCTTTTCAGACTGAGTTTGTCCATCTTTGTTGCGTGGACTAAGATGGCTATGGGAAAGATACTTAGAACATAGAACACCCATGGTAGACGAGAGAAAGTATAGGGCGTGCTCCCAGTCGTCGATGTCCCTCTACCGCAATGCCACGGTGGTGAACAGCTTGGCCGCCGTGGCATCTGATACTACAAGTGTTTTAGATTCGGGGAAAAAAGAAAAAGTACTCAAGGACCAAGAAAATGGACCTATTCTGGACGAGCTTGTCAAGTCTGGATCTCCGCCAATGCCATGAGCATATAAAGCAGGAACCCGGGGCTCGTAGAGAACAGAGCCAAGGTCCGGACGAATTACCCTTCATCCAGTTTGGAGCAAAAATAGTTTATATGCCCGAGTTTATCAAGAAGAACCACAAGGTGACCCGAAGAATATGGTGAGGGCTAACAGAGTCCTCTATAACAGATCGCAGTAGGACGAAGGAAATTCCAAAGAGAAGTTCAGAAGGAGGAAAACACATGGCCAAATTGAGAATGTCGACTAGTGTAAGGAAACCAAAGGGGAACGAAAACACTAAATGGATCAAATTTACCAACAAAAAGGCGGAAAGGAAAGCAAAAGCATGAATGCGCCCAGAGGCCATTGCTGCATCAAGCGAGGGCAATCTGTCCTTCAAAAAGGTTAAAACTGATCCCGACCTAAAAGAGCTGAGCACAAATGTTAAAACAATCCGAAGAATCCAGAAAGGGTGTGGTCGGCAAGCCTTACAATGCACTATGAATCAGGCAACTAGTGGCTTTGTGTGGCCGAAAATAGGCGTGTATCTATTTACAGCTGCAACACCGCACTTAGCCTGACACTATCTGAATTCAAGGAAATGATTGAGAATCTTGTTCTCGACACAAGGGGCTGAAGTCGAAAAGTGATTGCCGTTGACTTCAACGCTTGGCCACTTGAGTGGGTTAGCAGAAAAACAAATGCAAGGGGACGCAGTCTATTAGGCCGTTCATCTCCATAGATCCTGTACCTTACTCTCTTGTTGAAGTTTATCAAAGGGTCATTCCCTGAGAAAGAAAAGAGGGCCGGCAACTTTCAGGGTTCTTTGAATTTGCCAGCAGTCACCAGAGAGTAAAATCCCTGAATTAGATGGACTGCCGAATAAGACCCTTAATGAAATGTAGATCGGACATATTCGCTGAGTTGTTCAAAGCATGCGTCATCCGTCGACTGCAGTGCCTTGGTGGTGGACTACCTGGCGACCGTTGCATCGAATACTACCAATAGCCTGGAGAAAGAGGCATATAAAATGATTCCATCACTCGCGAGAATGCCTGCTCGAAAAATACAAAAAGATGCTTCACAGACTGCTCGTTCATCAGTTCACAGTGGGTTCACTACGCAGCTAGTACTTGATCCATTTAAGAGAACCTCGGTGATCTTCGAAGAAGCATGGACCAAGGGTGGCAGAGAGAAAAGTGCCACACCTAAAAGAAGATTATAGCCCGAATCAGGAATGAGCAAGTGAAATACCATACGCCGATATCCTTAGGAAGGTCAAACCCAATCCGGAGTTGATGGACCTTGGGGAAAGCATCAGCCTAATCAGAAGCTGCCAAAAAGGAGTCTCCAGGCAAAACGGCTGAAAATTTCCTTGACAGGGAAGAGAAGCCTCTAGGAGATGAGGAACAAATACGGGGCAAAAAGCAGGAGATTTTGAAACAATGTAAAACATTGATGAAATCACGACCAAGGAGGATATCCTCGAGGCACTAGGAAAAGAGATCAGACCACTTGATTTGCAAGATTCCGTAATGAGAGAACTGAAGAAGGGATTTAAAGGCACGGAAACGGCATCAATAAGTTTTCCAGTTGAAGCGGAGTTCAAACTGCTGTCGATTGGTAATGCAAAAATAGATTTTGTCGTTTGCAGGTATCTCTCGAGTCTAGTCACCCAAATGCCTTGAATTTAGTTTCATAACGGCGAAATACTCCAGCGATTGCGATAAATCAAAAAGGAGCAAAAAGTATGGAGGAGAAGGTCATATGTTCAGGGGGTGCAAGGCTGACCCAGAATTTATGCTTTGCAGGCGGAAGACATGTTTTCAAGGAAGAAAGATCTGCCAATGATCTATAAAAAGATCAGACTTCGACGAAAAACGGGAGGCATTTGCAAACCATCGAGGTAGGCTTAAAAAGGGTATGGTAACCAGCAAGCGAGAGAGCTTCAAGGAACTTTTCCTGGAAGCAGACTAAAACCCTTGGGGAAGAGCATGCTGGCTGGTTATCAAGAAGATGGGTGCTGTCCCCAAGGGAGCCCTTAACTTGCCGTTAAAGCCAGACCAGACTTGTTTATCAGCGCATTTGAAGTATCCATGTAACAAAAAACTTTCCCCACTCGGTGGAAGAGGCAAGAACTAGTTTTGTTCACGACGCGACGCCTGCTAAGCAACCAGGACATCCATGAACACACCACCACCCGATTTGCTTTATCGACACGGAAGGAAGGCTCGAGAGTGTCCTCTAAAATGGATGGTCTATCCGGACGATGAATTCGACAAGCCCACTCAATGATCGACCCCATAGACGTAGTTTTGAAGCTTCCGTTCAATTCAGCCAGCAGGGAGTGGATAATTAACTTATTAGCTAAAACAGGTGTCCTTAGTTACTTGGCTAAGCTCCTCAGAAGCTACCTCTGGTACGATACGGATGAGGGACTCTAGAAGTGCACTGTCGCACCACAGGATTCAGTGTTCGGTCCTCCTGTGAAACGTGATGTAGAACAGTTTCCTTGTCCTAAGATGATCTAGTTGGTTTGTTGTTGTCACAAAACAACGTGAAGACGTTAAAATGTATTCTAACAAAACCATTAGTGCCATAAAAGAGTCCAGGAGATAATTTAGCTGCACTTCATGGAGCAAAAGATGGAAGTGGTTTTGATTACCAACCATAGTAGAAGCAATACGATTCAAAACCGATTACCAAATACCTGGGGGTGATGATTGACGTTAAGACCAATTTCGCCTGGACTGTGGCTGTGAGAATGTTAGCCTATCGTTAGCGTGGATGATGCCTCACATTGGACGCCCAAGATGCAGTTGCAGATTACTTGTGGCCGCAGTGGTTCGCTCAAGACTGTTATACAAATCACCAAGTTGGGAGGAAGCACAGAAAGAGCAATCGAAGGAAAGTAAACATGACTCACCGTTTAGTGGTGCCTTCGGAAAAATCTCAGGCGGGTCAGCGGATCTTATTGCGGGAATGATCCCGATGAACATTCTGTGTAAGTGAGGCACGCCGTCTGTACGACAAAAGGAGAATGAATCTACCTGAAAAGGATACAGAATACCGAAAGGCGGCAAGGCGGGAGTCGCTGGAGAAGTGGCAGCAAGGGTTAGATGGCTCGCATGGGGGTCACTGGACCCGTATTTTCATTTCCCATATTAAGGAGAAGATTCAGTAATGACACGGCGAGATTAACTGCCACTGCCAACACTGAAACATTCAGCCAACTTCGATGAAGCCACACAATTTTATCTATTTCACTGTTTTGTTGATAAGATTATCGACACATTTAGTGTGATACTGAGCCATCTGCCCGTTCGGTAGATACGCTTGAATTCATCGCAACCAAATAGATTCGCTTAAAGAAACTGCTGGCGATTGCTCTCACCTCTCTCTGGTCGGCTCTGTTTGCTGATGACCCACACAGCATGTGGTTCCATGGTGTAATGGTTAGCACATAGGACTTTGAATCCTGAGATCCGAGTTCAATTCTCGGTGGAACCTGCTGTTCGCATCTTTTTGTGATGGAGGAGTGGCCAGATCTCCCATCAAAAGCGACCCCAGGTGGCGGGTAGGGGCTTATCTATTAATGTGTATATATCTGTTCATGCGCATTTTTTTCAGAATGTGCATGGGGACTCATCTGGGTTTGCTCATGATTGATGTGAGGGCAAAATGGCTTTAGGAAGGATATCCAGAAGAAGGAGTTAACATAAGGTGCAGGACCCCGGAATTTCAGTACCGGTGCACTCGAGCGCAGTGCCTGGGTGGTGGACAACTTGGTCACTGTGGCATCTAATGCTGTAGATTCGGAGAAATGAGTGTCCAAACATAGTACCATCTTGCCAAGAACGCCCACAGCAATTGTTAAAAAGGGGTGACAGCAAGACCCCAGGACCAAGAAAAGGATCCATTCAAGAGAAGCTCGTCACTCTGGGATGCTCTGTCAATGCCAAAGACCGTAAAGAAAAGAATACCGGAAAGGTCTGTACAAGTCAAAGGTGAACGAGCGTATAGAAGCAGTATTTCCATCGGGGAAGCCGGGAAGCCCTGATATGGGGGAATTACCCATCCCCAGTTTGTCTGAGTTTATCAAAGACAGTCACAACGTACAATAAGGCATAAAGCCATATTACCAAGGAGTGCAGTGGAGGACTCCAGATACCTGTTGGGTCAACGAAATGCGGGACGGGATACCCGGTATATTGCTGGAAGTAGTAAATACCTGGAGTTCAGAAAGGCGTTGACTTCAATCAGAAAATACGCTTAATTAACATAAATCTCCCTCACTGCAGGGTCGCTCAGGATTTACTTGAGTAGACCACATACGAATCTGAGCATCATGGTGGCGTTTGTGCTACAGATTTGACTGGTGGAACAGCGATATGAGGGTGCGGTCGTCAAGTCATACAATGTAGTATGAATCAGCCAGCCAGTGGCTTTTTGTGGGCGAAAATAGGTTGTGTATACGTTTATCGTTGCTATACCTAAACAAGTCTGACACTATCTAAATTCGAGGAAATTATTGAAAATCTTGTTCTCGACACAACACGCTGAATTCCTAAAGTGATTGTCGGTAACTTCAACGTTTGGCCAGTTGAGTGGGTTAGCAGAAAAACAAATGAAAGGGGACGCAGTCTATTAGGCCGTTCATCTCCGCAGATCTCGTGCCCTATTGTCTTGTTGAAAATTGTCCCCGAGCAAGAAAGGACGACTGGAAACTTTTGGGGAGCTTCGAATTTGCCGGTGATTACAGTGGTCACTAGAGGGGAGCCACTGGAGAGCTGTGGTAGAATGAGCATCAGTAAAGCCCTGGGATTGGACGGATTCCGAATAAGATCATCAAGCTTCCAGTAAAATTTAGACCGAACATGTTCGCTGAGTTGTTCAAACCATGTGAGAGTTCCAAAAGCACGAAAAGGTGCATCGTAGACATCAGTTCACAGTGGGGTGACTAACATGTCGCAGGAACTAGTACTTCGTCCATTTAGGAGAAGCTTCGCGATCCTATGATCACCTCCAAAGTCAACGTTGTTGAAGAAAAGAAGTCAGTGAAGCAGTGTGGGGAAACCATACAGAGGAACAGTGTCAGAATTCGGAGCAATCATCGGTCGTCCTACTTGGTTGGGACAAATGGTCTGGTTTGTTAGTGAGCACTATACTCATAGCGACCACCGGATAATATTTCAGATCTAATATGGACCATGCGGCAATGTACGTTCCCGCGGAGGTGGAAATCAAGGCTGGTTCGTGATAAAAGTTTGAAGAGGATGCATTCATAGAAATGCTATTGGGAGGCCACGATCCCGCGGCTTCAGAAAAAGTAGCGCAAATGATATGATGCTTAATGAGAGTATGCGATGCTGCAATGCCGTTTCGAGTGTTTATCAAGAAGATGAGAGGACGAACAACACAATTCAGCTGACCGCAGCTTCTGTTCAAAATCATGGCATTCTTCCCCCGGATAAAGGGGACCGCAAAAACATAAACGATCATGGGAGGTCTACATCATACCTGCGGAGGAACCTGCAGAGATTTGTCGGAAAATCAGCGATAATAAAGCTCCTGGCTTGGATGCTGTTACCAATAGAGCTGTTAAACTCACTGTTAAGGCCAGGTCCCACTAGCTTATCAGAGTATTTGAAGCATGTGTGGTTGAAGGAGCTTTTCCCACTTGGTGAGACAAAAACTAGTCTTGCTCCCGAAGCCCAATAAGCAGCCAGGACGCCCATCCTCATACCGCGCTTGCTTTATCGACACGGGAATAAGGCTCTAAAGGGTCACCTACAATAGACTTCTCCCTGTCATAAAACCTAGGGATGGCCTATCGGAACGAAGCCCACTCAACTATCGATGCCGTAGACTTGGTTTTGAAGCTGACTCGAGACGCGATGTTACAGGAAGTATCTACACCAATTCAGGTTGGATGATTCTCCCTTCTGCCCTGAATGTGGTTTCATACCTGAGGACCTGGAAAATGCCATGTTTTTTTGTCCACGATTTTGTTAGAAAGGAGTTGTCTCGATGACTCTCGAAAAATCAACATAAGCCCCCAGAACAGAACTTGTGTACGGTGAAGTCCACAATCAAAAGGATTCTGGCGGCATTTGGCCACTTAAGGCGCAGTCCTCCCTGTAAAGTAATGCTTTGCGGAGGTTCCGTGGTGAAGGAAGAAGGAGAAAGTGGGTGTGGTTTTTGGTGGGTGAGAATTCCTCACACTGCTGCAACCTGGCGTAGCAGTGTCTTTCTAACAAGAAGATAGACAGATAATGAACCGATTTTAATAAATATTGAGTCTATGAGAACACAATTTTAATCTTTTATGACAAAATATTTGAACTATTTGTTAAGATTACTTTTATTTTAGTTGTGTTATTTATAACTTTCCCACTTGCTTAATTAGCATTAACGGAACGAATAGACAAGTCGATCAGACAATGAAACTCTGCAGAACACTGAAACATTCACCCAACTTCGATGAAGCGGGACAATTTTATCTATTTCACTATTTTGTTGATAAGATTATCGACACATTTAGTGAGACACTGAGCCATCTGCCCGCTCGGTAGATACGCTCAAGCGTAAAGCAGCCAAATAGATTCACTCATATCAAGTGCTGGCGATTGCTTTCACCACTCTCTGGTCGGCTCTGTTTGCAGATGACCCACACAACATGTGGTTCCATGGTGTAATGGTTAGCACATAGGACTTTGAATCCTGAGATCCGAGTTCAATTCTCGGTGGAACCTGCTGGACGCATCTTTTTGTGATGGAGGAGTGGCCAGATCTCCCATCAAATGCGACAGCAGGTGGGCGGCTAAGGGCATATCTGTTGATGTATAAATATCTGTTCATATTGTTTCTTTTTAGACTGTGCATGGGCTCATCGGGGTTCGCTCATTTCAGGTGCGTGGACCAAAATGGCTGTGGTAAGGATACACAGAACATTAAACAACCATGGAAGACAAGGGAAGGAGTAAGGCGGGCTCCTGGTCGTCGCCACCGTGGCATCTAATGTTGCAAGTGTTTTAGATTCGGAGAGAAGGGTGTTCAAATTTACCGAGAATTCCAGTAATAATATCAAAGAAAAATGGGTTCAAAAAGAGGCACAGAAGGAAGTATACTCCAGGACTAGGAAAAGGACCTATTCTAGAGGAGCTTATAGAGTTGAGATCTTCGCAAATGCCAAAAACCGTAAAGGAGAGTGCACGGGAAGGGTCTATACGAGTCAGATGTGAAGGAGCGTATAAAAGGGGTAATTCTATCCGGGGTCATGTCCGAATTTATAAACGTGAAGTACTGCATACACCAAGCCATAAAAAATATGGCAAGGGCGACCAGAGTCCTCTATAACAGATCACAGGAAAACAAAAGATATTCCAAAGAGAAGCGGAAACCTGTTCTCCCAATAGGCCATTAAACTGAGGTCTAACCGGTCGACAAGCCACACAATGTGTGTATGAGGTGGGTGTGATCCATTGTACTACTATGTACTATGAATCAGGCAGCCAGTGGCTTTCTGTGTGCGAATTTACGTGGTGTATACATATATTTACAGCTGATACGCCCAACCAAGTCTGACACTGTCTGAGTTCCAGGAAATACTTGGCTATACTAGAGGTCGAAGTCCAAGAGTGATTCACGAGGCTTCAATGCTGCTTCCTTAATTGGGGGCCTGAACCTTCCCAGTCCTGCATATCCTGTTGCGTTAGCGAGGATTACGCCCACAGCGACCATCAGGCATTTTAGCTATGGGGGTAGCCCCAGGGCAGAGAACCATTAGGTACGAAACGGAGAAAGATGTCTGGATCTGCAAATTCTTCGAACGAGGAGACCTTAATAGAGGTTGGGTTAGACCAACCTAATATAGTGGGTGCCTCAACAGAAAGAGCTCTCCATCTGGCACAATGTTCCACCAAAACATGTGACGCGTCCCTGCCTTGGAGATGCACATTCTCCGGTAGGAAAACTACTGTTGGAATAATGAGTTGACCAGCTTTCAATCAGTCTGCCACCAAGCTGGACAAACGGTTCAAAGGGCGATAGGCAACATCGATCAAACCCTTGAGGTAGCGCGTATGGAATCGTGGTGGAATGGTTTAGAGGCCATTAATCTTTACAGAGAAGGGGCGCCGACAACTTCAAGCGACCTTTAAATGTGACAGCGACTTCAGTAGTCACCAGAGAGGAGCTACTGGAGATTTGCGGCCCCTAAGCTTACCGTGAAATCCAGATCGGATATGTTCGCTGAGTGACTGGGAGCGTACATGTCCGAGCACGGAAACGACAGAAGTTAGCCAAAGGCTGGTAAACCTTCTGGTGAACCATTTTTTCTAGGGAAAATGCTAGATTGCTACCGGTTGTCGAGAGCCAAGTAGGTATTTCAGATCGACAGTATTTTTGGCCCCCTACATAAGGATGGACGATTCCGTAGCCTACATAACGACGAAATCTATGAGCGATACAATGACCGTCAGGTTGTGAATAAAATCCGGCTCAATAGGTCACGGTGGGCGGGTCACTTAATCCGTATGGATGAGGATGATCCAGCCGGGAAAGTCTATAAGGGCAATATCTAGAAAAAGAAGACGAGGCAGACCCTGCCCAAGATGGAGCGATGGCGTATGTCAGGACGCCAGACAGCTTTTAGGGAAATCGAATTGGTGGTTATTTATATTTGGTTTTCACTAATACATGTACGGAATTAGTGTGTTAAGCTTGGAAAGAATTGAGATGTTACGATGGGTAGTAAAATTTTTCCACAATTGTTTATTTGTTTATTTATAACTTTCACCCTTGCTTAATTAGCGGAACGAATAGACAGGGGGACTATGAAATGGAACTCTACATAAGGTTGAAACACTCACCCAACTGGCGATGAGACCACAGAATCTTATCTATAAATACACAATCTCACTATTTTGCTGATAAGATTATCGACACATTTTGTGTCACTGAACAATTTGTTGTTGTTGTTGCTAGATAGATTCGCTAACAGAAATTGGTGGCGGTTACTCTCCACTCTCTCTGGTCAGCTCTGCTTGTAGATGACCAACACAACATGTGGTTCCATGGTGTAATGGTTAGCACATAGGACTTTGAATCCTGAGATCCGAGTTCAATTCTCGGTGGAACCTGCTGTTCGCATCTTTTTATGATGGAGGAGTTGCCACATCTCCCATCAAATGCGAAGCCAAGGTGGTGGTGGTTAGGGGCATGTCCATTGATGTGTAAATATCTGTTCATGTTCTTTCTTTTTAGACTGTGCATGGACTCATCTGGGTTTGCTCGTCTCATCTCATCTCAACTTGAGTGACGGCGTAGGCCAGGACGCCAGAACGCTTTTAGGGATATCGAATTGATGGATCTCGGCGCAAAACCGGGATGTCTGCAGTTCCTTATTAAGGCAGGCCTAGACCGGATACCGGTTGTTGCGCCGTTGATGATGATGCTAGACTTGGGAACCCCCCTGGCAGCTTTTGGGAGTGAGCAAGCACTTTCTCGGTCGGAATATCTCTCTACCGCAGTGTCTTCTTCGGGAAAAGAGTGTTCAAACATTGTACCATCCTACCCAGAACATAGGTAATAAAATCAAAGAAAGGTAAGTCAAAAGTAGATGGCTGGACTTCGAACGGTATCGACGCCAACAACGTTTGTGCAGCAGGAAGTACTCCAAGACCAAGAAGAAGACCTAGGAGGACCCAGGGGGAGCCCAATTCTGAGGTTCCCACCAATGCTAAAGACCATAAAAGAAGGAATACAGGAAAGGTCTATACAAGTCAAAGGTATAGGAGCGTGTAAAAGCAGTAATCCCGTCGGCGTTCATAGTGAACAGAGCTCTGATCCGAAGGAATTGGCCTTCAACCGGTCTGGGGCAAAAATAGTTGAGCTGTCCGAGTTAAGCAAGGTCAAGCACAAGGTTCACCAAGCCATGAAGAATATGGTAAGGGGTATCAAAATCCTCTATAATGGATCAGAGAAGGATGAAAGAAATTCCTTGGAGAAATCAATAGGGGCTCCCAATGCCTGTTGGGTCCAGGAAGGGAGGGACAGGATAGAGGACGTATTGACGGATGTGGTAAATGCCTGGAACTCAGGAAGGCGTTAACTGCATTGAGAAAACGGGGCTTATTCAAATAAATCTCAACATTGCAGGGTCGCTCAGGAGTTATTTGAGTACACCACCTACGAATCTGAGAAGAAAATTGTCATCATAAGTGAAACTTATAGAAACCGAGAAACCGTCACAGTGACGTATGGACTACAGATCCCCAACAAATGCCCCCCATAGACGCAGTTTATTAGAGCTTTTTGGCCATTGTATATATTCCTGGCCAACGATGGTGATGTAAACACCATTCGGAAGAGAAGGTCTGCCTAAATTGCAGAGGCTCAGAGGGCAGTAGGTAGAATCGATCACTGGCGAAAAGAACACGCCTAAAAAGAAGCCCGCCGAACCTTCATACTGGCCTTCCAGGAGAGTAAAAGGGAATGATTTAAAGAGCTCTGCACACAGGTGGATATAAACCCGTGGGGCAGCGCGTATAGAATCGTGGTGGGAATCATTTCTACTGATCACGTGTCCTTCTCTCGCGGAAAGAAAGGGGCATCTATAACTTCCAGCGAACTCTAAATGTGACGGCGATTTCAGCAGTCATCAGAGAGGAGCAACTGGAGATTTGGAGTAGATTAGGCGACAGTAGATTCCCGGGCCTAGATGGAATACGAATGAGGCCATCAACCTCGCCACCAGACACACACACCAGACATATTTGCTAAGCTGTTCAAAATGAGCATGTCCGAGGGAATATTTCCTGCAGCACGGAAGCAATAGAAGTTGGTACTGTTGTCCTGGGCGAGTAAACCTCCAGGTAAATCATTCTTCTATAGACCTATATATCGTCTGTCCACTGTGGGGAAAATGCTGGAACGAGTTGTGCTTTCAATTCTGCCAATTGGAACCTGATACGGAAATGCTTGACAACGATTGGTATTTTAACTTATCTCGATGGTATTTTTGATAATTATTTACAACAACGTAGGCTTTGATATAACATCGCTGATGGGCCCCAGGAGTACGTTGTTTCCGGAGGTGTCCCACAAGGTTTCACACTCGCCCCATTGCTGCGTAACTTCATCTAAAACGATGTGCTAAATCTTCCTGCCGCGAAAAAAGCTCCGGTGGTGGGTTATGATGACGACATAGCACCGGTTTTGGTCACAAAGCAGCTTATACTCGTGCGAAGTAATCAGTGCTGGTAAGGGGCGAGTTCTGGTCTGACACTTGCAAAGGGAAAAACGGAGGCGGTCCTCACCACCAATCGTTGTAGAAAAAATTATGCCCGCATTCCAAGCCGGCCATCAAATACTTGGGAGCGATTATAGACGCAAAGGTCAGTGCAATATGTTTGCGACAAAGCATTGATTGCAAATATGTCCCTGGCAATGATAGCGTGGCGAACGTGAGAAGGCTATGATATACCTCAGCTAACGCTCATAAACTGAGGGTACTCTACACGAGGAGAGCCCTAAGAGTGTGCTCTGCCTTTTGGACTGCCTCAGATGGTGAAACGTTCGCCATCTCGGAAATGATATCGATTAACGTCTTCGGAGATGAGATGGCGAACATCTCAGATAAAGGACACCGAAAAGGAGAGGTCCGTAAATTGGTGTTGGGAAAGGGTCGGTGGGTCGCTTGGGAAAGGGACGGTGGATACACGGGCTTATCCCTACCATTAAGGACTGGTTGAAGGGACGGCACGGTAAGATTAATTATATCCTTACTCAGCTTTTCACAGGACACGGATGATATCACCAGGGTTAAACTGGGTACTTCACCCGATTCTTCAAACTGTGATGGAGTCTCAGAGGACTCAGAGTACGTATTCTTCCGCTGTCCAAGATTTGTGGAAGAAAGGAAGAATCTGGAGGAGACAGATAGACAGACAGTAAACTGTTTTCAACGAAATCTTAAAAATTAAGTCTGTGGGAATACAATTTTAAGCTTTTACGACAAAGTATCTAAACTATTTGTTAAGATTACTTTTATTTTAATTGGCGAAAATTTAATAAATAGATTAGTAGGTGGGAGATTAACTATCTATGTTTGGTTTTGACTAATTTGTGTAAGTAATTATGGTGTTAAATTTGGGAAAAATTGAGCTATTACGATGGCTAGTAACATCTTTTCATAATTGCTTATTTATAACTTTCACACTTGCTTAATTAGCATTAGTGGAACGAATAGACAGAATAGGGATTATGCAATGAAACTCTACAGAAAATTGAGACATTCACAAACTGCCGATGAAGCCATACAATCTTATCTACCAACACACAAATTCACTATTTTGTTGATAAGATTATCGACACATTTAGTGTGTCACTGAGTCATCTGCTCGTTTGCTAGATACGCTTGAATTCACCATAGCCAAATAGATTCGTTCATAGATACTGCTGGCGATTGCTTTCGCCAGTCTCTGGTCGGCTCTGTTTGCAGATGACCCGTACTACATGTGGTTCCATGGTGTAATGGTTAGCACATAGGACTTTGAATCCTGAGATCCGAGTTCAATTCTCGGTGGAACCTGCTGGTTGTATCTTTTTGTAATGGCGGTTGTATCTTTTTGTGATGGCGGTAGATAAATCTTTGTTCGAGAGAGAAGAGAATGGTTGAGACTATGAGATGATGTGAAGATTTTCAAAAATAGCAACCCACATGCCGAGCATTTCGTAAAACGTGTGTTTGGGCCCGAAATTATAATAGAAAATTCGAACGTAGGTGAATGAATTAGCAACGAATTGACGAGTGTTTTTTGTGGCACGAGATAGTAGTATGTGAATCTTTTATTAGTTGGACATGAATTCAACTATGAATTGACTGATAAATGGATGCAAACAATTATATTGATTTTCTTATTTAATGGAAATATAATTAGTAATCAAATGAACTTGAGCTAATTATACTAAATAAATTTGCATATGAACCATTTGAAATTTATAAATGAATTGGTGAAATTTGGATTGCGATTTCAAAACTAAATACGTTAAAGGCCACCTTTTAGATTAATTCAACAAAAAGTCTGCAACTGGTGTTGCTTATGTTTGTAAATAGTAAAATTGTAATATTGACTATTTGAAGATATGTTTTGTTCATTATTTATAAATGGCAATAAATGATAATAATACTATTTCTAATTTAATAAATGTGAAAAATAAAGAAAAATATATAAAACCCGAAACAAATATCAACAAATAAAAGATACAATAGAAAAAATATCTACTAAATTTTAAAAAATTAACATTCAATAAAAGGTAAATATTTAAAATTCATTCATTTGATTATAATAAAAAAAAGATATTTAACTGTTTAATTTCAATATCTTTCTAACGGGTCCTGTGGCGCAATGGATAACGCGTCTGACTACGGATCAGAAGATTCCAGGTTCGACTCCTGGCAGGATCGTGAGGCATTTCTTTTAAAAAATATTTTTGGTACTTCCCAATTAAATTTTAGAAAATGTTTTTTGATTAAAGTTGCTAAATCCAACAAATCAATTTTTTTAAATTTCTAAAAATATTCATATTTATTCCAGTGTACATATATATACAGCGTTAATTTGGCCTATGATTTTTTTCTACCGAACTCATTTCAGATACGGAGTTGTGAAGCCTTGGACGAGTTTTCGAATAGTTTCCAGCAGCGTTAGCTGAGATTGTTGGCTTCAATCCGGTCCTCTCATAACTCTATGATTTTTCAGGGTACAAGGGTGGAAAGCATAACTTTGGCCAAGTCTGTTAATAGTGGTACACTTTGCAACAAAATTTCCATTTCCATTCCCTGTAGTATTGTTCATACTTGAGGAAAATATACCATGAAATGAAATTAAAAAAAGATACTTGAGCTTCAATGTGAGTATTTTTTTCTGTATCATTATATTTACATATTACTGGGAATTTCCTCATATCGGGAAACCTCGGTCAAAATAAACCTAGATGAAAATGTCAAAAATACGTCAAGGTCTGACGCGGAAAGTAATAAAGGAATGCATGTTTTAGTTTCTTTACAAAAACTTGAACAAGCCCTAGCGCAAAACAGTTAGAGTGAGATTCAAGGAAGTGAAAAACTGGTCAAGGGTGTGTAGACAGAGAATATAGAGTGTAAAACGTAGAAAATGACGCCTTATGTGAAGGATTTAAAAGCGGTAGAACTGAAGGCGGAGCTGGTGAAAAGTGCGCTATTAATTGCCGGAAGTAAGACTGAGGTTGACAGCCGTTTACTGCTAGCCATGGAAGTGGAGGAACATAAATTGAAAATATACATCTTTGAAGGCGATCCCGAGGAGATCAAGCAAGCTGCGGGAATGATAAAAGCTGAAAAACAAAGCGAACTATTAAAAATGGAATTGGCTAATTTTAAGACAATCGGCATCGACAAAACGGGAACGAAAGGTCAGAAAAGCCTGAAAGCACTAGAGTTTGATTGACAAACCTTCCGGAATATCTACAAGACCTAGTTCAAGACTGCAGTCGTAAGTAGTGGATGGAGTCAACAAAAAAGGGCTAATGCATTATTTTTTTTTCTAAGGAGACTAGCTGCTGAGAAATTGGAGACGACCACCAAAAAACGGCAGAGTTACTTCATTTCAATACGGAGGGGAACACAATGAAGAACATCTACAAGACGGAACTTTGAAATAGAGTCCAGAAGCACTACAATAACTCGCCTAGGACATCAAGAGATTGGTTTTGCTTTCTTTTCCGGCAATGGACTAGGCAGATAGAAACGAAGCTGCTGTGGATGCGGTCATCCAGGCCCTGTGTGGTGCAGAACTGCAACAGGAATTGAAACTGGCCGACAGCACGAAGATTCAGCATGCAGCCTCCAATTCGAGACCGCAAAATACACATCTGGAATTCTGGAACTAACGAACGAATGTGAATGCCGGAGAATGACCGCCTCCGAATGGTCGAACAAATAGGGAGTTATCCGTTGTTGGAATTGAGATCAGACTTGGTATCTGAGGCGTGACTGCAGAAAGCTAAGGAGAAATCATTACCCATATGAACGGTAAGGTGTGGAACGTCGAGATGAGGATTTGAAACACGACAGCTCATCTAGGAGTGCGAAAAACAAGCAAGTGCCTTCTTCGTGGGACAGAAGTTGGCTTGTAGAGTCGGTGCCCTGGAATCGTCATCTCTCTCGACTTCACCGTGGCGATTACGATTTATGCCTGAGCAAACTTATTTAAGGATTGAACTATGTTATAACAATTGACGCCAGTGCGACCAGAACGATACTAAACAGCCACGTAGTGGGGGGTAATTAGCTGCACAGAAAAGAACGGTATGCCCTCCGAACAACGACAGGTGAAAGGGCCAAAATATATGTGAAAATAGTACGGGAAATCAAACTGGACGATTGGAAGTTTTTCCATGAATTCTTAATTGCCGATGTCACTGATGAATGCATGCTTGGAATGGATTTCCTTCCTATATATGACTGCAAATTGAATCTAGGTTGACGGATGTTAATATTGCGAAACATCGAAAATCAATTTGCGGTAACCTTCAATCCAACCCAAGGGGAACCAATGGTTTACCAATTTCAACCAGAGGCAATACCCTCATTTCGAAAATCAATATTGACTAAGGCTAAGACTGAGGTAACAAAATTCCGATAAAAGTGTTCAATGTCGTCCGTCCTGTCGCTCTCTATGGTTCTGAGTGTTGGCCGACTATAAAAGACAATGAACGGCGTCTTGCAGTAATGGAGGCGAAGATGTTGTCTTGGACTAGTGGCATGACATGTTTTGATCACAACCGAAATGAGGATATCCACGATCAATATGGGGTTACATCGATGGTGGAAACTTGCCAGAGAGGCATCTTCGATGGTATGGTCACGTGATTCGCACTAATGAGAATTCACTTGCCAAGATTAGTCTGAACATCGAAGTCGATGGTAAGGGACCACAAGATCGACTGAAACAATAGTGACTTGATACGCTGGATGGGGATTCAAAAACCTCGCAATGGCGTCCAGATCAGGAATTTGATAGAGCCAAATAGCGAAATTGATCACGACGAGCCAACCCCGGTTGTGAACGGGACAAAGGCTGAAGAAAAAGAAGAAGAACACTAGAAGGGTTATAAAGTTATAATGGAAACGGTTGTGAGAAATACTCGGAAAATTTTTAAAGAGAAATGATTGCAGGCCAACTACATACTATGAAAAACCACAATTCCAAACTTTGTATATACACATTTTAATTTAGTGAAGATATTGAAGTGGAAGTGGAAGTATGAAAACCCTAATTTCGACATATTATTCTTCGGAATAGGATCCCTTCGTTATTTATACACGACTTTTACAGGAAATTAAATATAATTTGCTTAATCCGTGGACATGCCAAAACTACTTAAGCCCCCGATGATTGATGTTATTGATACTCAGCGCTGTGGATTTTTTCACGAAAAATTTTCCTTTGTCAAAAGAATGATCGATTGGGGAGTGAAGCCCAGACAAGACTCTCGAAATGTTCTGGCCGGTTGTGAATGGGACAAAGGCTGAAGAAAAAGATGAAGTTTTCAATGTTTCAGAGAGCGTTATGAGCGTAAATCCAGTCGGGAAAGGGTCTGTTAAATAATTAATCCCTTTCGACCCTCCGCACTCCCCAACTATCAAACAAATGTCAAAACTAAGACGGAAAGTACTAATCGAGACCTTTTATTTGATACCCCACATGACTATATTTGATGAAAAAAAAAATTCACACCCCCCTCTTGTATGTTTTTGCACATGTTCTGGCAGAATGAAGGCTTTGGAACAGAAGTCCGACCTGGAAGAGTCATCCTGCATTTTGTTTGGAGCGAAAATTGTTGAGTTGTCGGAATTCATCAAAGAAAAACACAACGTGCACCAAGCAATCAAGCATATGGTGAGAACCATCAGGGTTCTACTCAAAGATTTGAGGGAGAGCCCTAAAATTATTCCTTCGACGGTGACGCAGGTGACACCCGTATACTCATGGATGGCAGAGGAAAATGAGGTCTCGGGAAAAGGAAGACCAACATCCAAGACATCAGAAGTGCCCAAAATGCAAAAAGGCGTATCACCCGCTTTGAAGAAGGTGCCTAAAACCTCGGGAGGCGGGAAAATAGTGACTAAAACATGAAGGGAGCTGATATCTCCAAAGGTACACGACGGTTGGAGCAAGGTTGGACCAAAGAAGCGAAAAAAGAGGACGGGGAGAAGCATGGGTAGTATGTTCTATGCAGACATACAAAGAAGAATGAAAGCTGACCCTGATCTCAATGACTGGGGGTGGGGGTTGGGTGTAAACCGAATCCGGAGGAACCAAAAGGTAGATCTCATGCTGGAACTGGAAAGGTTCGAAAAGAGGAAAGTGGACCGCTTCTGCAGCCAAGTCAAAAATTTACTTAGGGAAAGTGCTTCCGTGCGTATTCAGAGGCATGCGATTGTAATTGTCAATTCTAAGGCGGAAATCTTCACTGCCTTAGCGGAGCGGTTCAAGCCATCCATTGAAAACCTTAGAAAGGCGTATGTAGGTACACAGCCAGTGACCACAAATGAGGTTGATCGGTCATTCAGGCTCTGCCATCTGCCATTATTCTCAGTTTATGAAGGCAGCTTTAGGCAATGCGGCTGATACTTTAATTGCTGGTTCTATCCTGGCATGGGGGAGATTGAACCCCCTTTTTCTGAAGTATCCGAGATTGCGTTTCCTTCTAGACCACAGTGGCCAGGTACCCAGAGTAGCTTCACCTTACTGAAGCTAGAAATAGAATTCAAACGGTTTCTACATTTCTAAACGACGTGATCAAAGGATACTGTACGTCCACTGTGCAGTCTGGAAATCTCTGCGTCTGCTCTACAACTGTTGGCATCAGGACATAAGCTCTCGGTCTTTCATTGCAAAAGATCCCAGCCGTTTTAACTGATCCAATGCAACAGATTCTATTAAATCGAAAACATGACTCCTGCAGCGGAAAAATGTAACGGCAGTCCTGCAGCTATATTAGTCTCGCAGCAAGATGTTAGAAGGACGCTTTCCAATGCTGTAAGTTAATTTGACCAACCTTTATGTTTTCCGACATAAGCTTAGTCTAATGTATAATGGAAAGCAGTTAGAAGGGAATGCCCGATAGGCGTGTAACCGGTTTCCTCGCACCGTACAGGCAGAGGTTTGATAACCTCGTATTTGATTTCTCTAAGAATTGCTGCATTTGGAGGTTCATTAGCTTCCACGTTCTCACCCATAAAAGAGCTCCTCTTAACATGTAGAGCAATCTTCTGTTTTCTATTAACACTTCCACTGGTTTGCGGTTTCAGGTTTGAGTAGATCAAATTACATCAACTGGCATCAAACCAGTTCCGTTCACGTCTTTGGCTTCCCTTTTTACTTGTTAGGAGAAGTTACCGACAGTTAGGATTTAGTCTATAGTCCGTCCCTTTGCTAGTGCCAATTCTCACACGAAAATTCCTCCACTATGTGCATTGTCCTTTTCAGCTCCATTGTGGGAAAGCGCATCGAAGATGCTGGAGTTTGATCTTTTCTGTACGAGTCGAAGAACGTCATTGTTCTTCGCTTTAAAAATAAGGATGATGCTCTATAGTTTCCTGATATGATTGAATTTCAATCGATCACGGAAAAAGTAGAGTACCATATAGTGACTCTCTCTGAGGACCTTCAGACTCTTTTAGTCCAGTTCGAATACTAAGCTGAATCCCTCCACGTTTGTAGATTGGTCTTTCCTGACATTTAACAACTTTAGAGCCTCTAATGTCCGAAGTCCATGCCCGGATTCTGTTCACTCAGTATACGGCTGATGTCCCTTGCATTTCTTCGAAAGCCAGGTATCCAATATCCGACATATTATCTCCTACGGAGTTCGTTATTCGCAATAATGAACTTGGGTCGACCGCCAGAATTTAAAGCTGGGGTTACATGCTGGAGCCACTTTAAGGCAGCCTTATCATTGCACTCAAAATGGGGGGGGCTAACACGAAAACATTGGTTGTAAATCCTTGGCTTCGTTCCAGGCTTCAGCATTTTTTCCACAGGCACTCCCCGGAGGATGGTAAATTGTCTGACATTTTGCATTCTTGAAGGATTCTCCGACGGTAGTGGTCAGAAAGGAGGCTGTAGCTTGTGCATACGTCTTCTCCCTTCCCGCCTTCGTGTCCGCTTCGTTGAAATCACCTTCGCTGATTTGACGACTTCTCGGCACACCGGACTTAACCCCCCGAAATGTTTGTACCGTTTTTTTTTTGGATAAAATAATTTTTAGTGCTTGCAGATACTATATTTCGGGAGTTAATTGTCCCTATCTTCGGCACGTTGCATTCTTGTATATCTACATGTAACGCACTCAAGCAGGGACCTATTGGCAATAAAAACTAAGCTTTTGTTGCCAACTCACATGGATTCTAGAACTGTTCTGGGTTTGGACCCACCCACCGACTGGTAGGTATAGGGTTGACAGGACGTTTAGCTGCTCTTATTTAGGATGATATAATAGCATCGGGAGTATTTTTTGCATTGATTATTTCTACCCAGAATATTGGACGTAGTGGCATGAGAACTTTACTTGTGTAAATTTGAACTGTCAAAGTTTCTTTTTTTCAAAGAGCTGTGTCCTAAAGGCGCCAACGAGAAAGGAAGCCTTGTTAAGATGAATTTTCCAGCTGTAAGGAGCTCGATTTTGTGAATGACCATTTAGTCATTGGTGTCTAATGCTGTCCCAAAATCGGTAATAATCATTTCAATGGTAGGGAGTGACCAAGTGCTGACAGACAAAGTTGATCTTATTTTAGAAAATAGGCAAATATCGGTCGTTTGTCTAGACTTAAGTACCAACAATTGAAAGAGTGAGGGAAGGGCTGGTTGGGTTCTTAGTTTGAAAGAAAGCTAGTAGGACGGGGAAGAGATGGGTCGTTTTGTAGTTTGGCTGGAAATTGTATACCTCAAAGCCACATTTACAGTAGTAGAAGCAGCTGCTTTTAGCATTTCTTTGTGTCCTGGAGTAACTTCGACCACTATACCTTGTTTAAGCTTTTGAGCTATAATACGTGGTTTCGGAGGTATTCCTATCAACTTAGCCGTCAGGGTAATGCTCGCTCTGCCGCCCTAGATGAGCTAGAGATCTGGTAATGTTCCTGAAGTCATCCTCCTATTTTGAAGGTTAGTGACTTAGCAGAATACAGCCCATTTCAGGTATAGGGGGCGAATCATTCATGTTAAGGGTAACGCTAGGGAGATAATCAGAACAAACTGATGAAGCCTGGGTGCGGTTGGTCTTAGTACTGTCATTTCGAAGCATATTAGATTGAGGGCTCTAGAAAGGACGAATTTTGTGCCGGTTTTGTAATTTTGTACTCAAATTTGTGCACAATTTTGCATTGACTTTTTCGTTTCAATAGATTCAGTCCATTTGCATTGTGAAAACCAATACGAAAACAACTTGCAACCTCCGAAAGGAAAACAATTTTTCAATAGCATACCCCAACAGAATATTTTGAAATATTTATTATCACCCTCCTTATCCCAAACATCCAGACAGACTGAAAACCTTTTCGCCCTTAGTATTTTATTCATAGCCTATCCTTATATGAATATCCTTGATCCCAATTCATCCCTTGAGTATTAGACAGGGCGAGAAAATGACAGAAATTTTCATGACCTCAGGCTTACTTCAGTTCTCATCCTCAATCCAAAAACCGAGCATGAAATAAAAGAAAACGAGAGAATTCCTAGGGCGCATAATATGTTGAAGTGCCTAGTCTCCTTTTGGTATATTGCTTTTTCTATTACCGTGCAAATATCCTTTGCCTTGTTTTTTAAGACTTTATCGTTCAAAGGATACTAGGAGTCTTCCTTCCGCTAGCCCGAGACCTGGGAGGAGAGACAGGACACACCTGTACTGTGCAGTATGTCGGGGGTTTCCTTTTATTTTTTCGCATATTTCCCATTTGAAATTTGAATGAGTTCGGAATAAATGCATGGAGATATGACGCAGTCTGATCCTTTTGGGATCACGTATTTTATTACAACTGGGGAGTAATGACTGTTGCTGGACAAAAGTGTGCAGACTTCATGATTGGTTTGGAGGATGGTATTGGGTGTGAGAGCTGCGTTGATAGACCTAAACCGTGTCCTTTTCGTCCTGAAATTTCAGGTAATAATTGAAATAATTCTGTAAATAAACATTCGAATCCTTTTGATCCAATACCCTAAATCGCATTGTGAACGGTAAATTTGAAATATTTTCCTTGCTAAAAGCAATTCTGCCAATCAGGATGGATATTTTCACAAAAAAATCTGAAATAAGCGAAAACACAATTGAGAAAAGCAAAAAAGATTCGATACAACTCAATTGAATCCTTCAAAACGAAATACCAAATTTCCAACAATTCGAATGAAATTCCAGGAGCTTTCGCTATGGGAAACGAAATGAATGGAAACATAAATCCTTAAATAGGATTACAAAGCCTTTAAAGTCGTAAATTCCTCTGGTGCCTTTTTATTTTTCGTCTTTTTTTTTATCCTCTTTTCGCACTGATTGTATTACATCCAGCGGCAGGACGATTCCTGACTTTCCGCCCTCCTCCCTTCAGATTTTGTCAAGTTCAAGGCTATCGTATCAATTTACCAAGTCCTGAGGATTGGCTTCCAGCATTTTTTCTGGCCTCACATTATTCGACTTTCTAGATCCTTTAATCTGATTAGCCGCGTATTAAAAAAAAAAGGCGAACAATAAAATATGTCCTGTTTCTGCTTTCGACAGGACGAATGATTGCTGGAAGATACGATTCCGCCTTGGCGGTAATTCGCTTTTTGGAATATCTGGAGAAAAGTAAGAGGAATTTAAGGACCAGCAGATGGATGAGTACTTAGCTGAGAACATAATGC
The DNA here is from genome assembly GCF_905115235.1 of Hermetia illucens. Taxonomy (NCBI): domain Eukaryota; kingdom Metazoa; phylum Arthropoda; class Insecta; order Diptera; family Stratiomyidae; genus Hermetia; species Hermetia illucens. Next base: position 175,614,676 of record NC_051851.1, read on the forward strand.
GGCGAAATTGGTTATAATTTGGTCCTAAAAAGGAGAGAGTTATGGACTTTAAATTGAGGTAGTGAAGTTGGAGGCATAATTTCAAATTTATGGAGCACCACTTGGCTATGAATGAATTTAATGAAGGTGACCGCTGGGAGCTCTTCCTTAACGAAAGCTGCAGACGGAGAAGGATGAAGGCGAGCCTCCCGCGCCTAAAAACGGGGCAAATTGTACCAACTGGTGCTCCAGGTTGGGAGTTGGGTAGGACTGATATCCCTACACGGAAAATAATTCGTTACGAAGCCACAACAGGAGCCTCGGACTGGACGGATTAGACGGTCCATAAACATACATGGGCCTCTCCAGACGGAGCCACTTTCAACCAAATTGACCACATGTTGATCGAACGCCGCCACCTCTCAGCCTTGATGAATGTCAGAACATATAGGGGGGCCAATATAGACTCGGATCACTATCTCGTTGGCATGGTGCTCCGAGCTCGAATAACAATACCATACCAACACAACCCTCCACGACACCTATAAGAGGGAAATGGATGCCGCAGTAGCTGCAGTCAACAGAGGACCTGGAGATGAAGCATCAACAAATGATCTTCACAATCACCTGAAGAATGTTATCATGGATACGGCCACCAAGATATTTGGCCCCAGCCGCAAAAGGAGTCGGAACGGCTGGTTTGACGATGAATGTAAGCTAGCAACGGAACGGAAGAATACCGCATACCGAGTAATGTTGCATTCTCAAAGAATGCGGCCACGCGCAGAGACTTATCACGAACTCCGTCGAGCGGAGAAGCGACTTCACAGACGGAAAAAGGAAGCCTGGGAGAACCAACAAGTCTATGAACTAGAAAAGTACAGGGAGCAACCACACCAGGCCTGGAAGTTTTACCAACAAGTCAACAGGATGAAGCCTTATACACCTCGATGCTCATCCTGCCGAGACAAAGAGGGAAGTCTGATTTCCGACAGAATGGGCATTGATGAGCTACTGAACAACCAGAACATCGGCGAGTTGGAGGTCCCGCCAACTGAAGACGACGGACAAATACTGCCACCACCAAGTTTAGGAGAAACAGTCCGTGCAATCCATCGGCTAAAAAATCATAAGTCGCCAGGAGCCGATGAAATTACAGCCGAATTGGTTAAATATGGAGGCGACCAGGTACATCAAGTGGTTCATCAACTTATGCTCAAGGTATGGGATAGCGAATCAATGCCTGACAATTGGCAACGGGGTATTATCTGTCTCATACATAAAGAAAGAGATATCACACAGTGCAGCAATTATAGAGGTATCACGTTGCTGAGTACCATCTATAAGATATTCTCCACTATCTTGCTAGGCCGGATAGCCCCATACGCCCAGAACATCATTGGCCCATACCAAAGAGGCTTCACTCCAGGCAAATCAGCAACAGATCAGATTTTCTCTCTGCGGCAGGCGATGGAAAAACTGTTGGAATATGGACAACAGTTGCACCATCTGTTCATCGACTTTAAGGGCGCCTATGATAGCATAGCCAGGGTAAAACTGTACACGGCCATAAGGGAATTCGGTATCCCGACGAAATTAATAAGACTGACTAGGCTGACCCTGACCAATGTGCGAGGCCAGATAAAAGCAGCTGGATCACTCTCAAGACCATTCGACTTCAACAACGGTCTACGACAAGGGGATGTCCTATCATGCGTCCTCTTTAACCTGGCCCTCGAGAAAGTGATCCGTGATGCTGAGGTAAATGCAAGAGGTACGATCCTCTTTAAGTCCACCGAACTACTGGCCTATGCTGACGATATCGACATCATGGGAAGAACCACCCGAGACGTACAAACTGCCTTCATCCAGATCGAGCAAGTGGCGCGAGATCTTGGGCTGCACATCGATGAAGGCAAGACAAAATATATGGTGGCAACGTCAACACCGAAGACGAATCGACCAACAACATCAAACCGCACTGGTCAAACACGAAGAAGAATAAGGATAGGAGAATACAACTTTGAGACCGTTGACAATTTCTCCTATCTAGGGTCGAAAATCACAACCGATAACAGCTACGATGATGAAATCCGCGCACGGTTGTTGTCAGCCAACAGAGCCTATTTCAGCTTACAAAGACTGTTCCGCTCGAAACGTCTCACCATAGGGTCAAAGCTCTTACTGTACAAGACTATGATCTTGCTAGTCCTCATGTATTCCTCGGAAACTTGGGTTCTTAGCAAGAAACATTGTGAACTCTTGGCCGCGTTCGAGAGAAGAATCCTCCGAAGAATTTTTGGCCCCTACATGAGGATGGACGATTCCGTAGCCTACACAATGACGAAATCTATGAGCGATACCATGACCGTCCGGCTGTGGATAAAATCCGGCTCAATAGGTTACGGTGGGCGGGTCACTTAATCCGTATGGATGAGGATGATCCCACCCGGCAAGTCTATAAGGGCAATATCTATGGTCGAAAAAGAAGACCAGGCAGACCCTGCCTAAGATGGAGCGATGGCGTAGGTCAGGACGCCAGACAGCTTTTAGGGATATCGAATTGGTGGACCTCGACGCAAAACCGGGATGTCTGGAGTTCGTTATTAAGGCAGGCCTAGACCGGATACCGGTTGTTGCGCCGTTGATGATGATGATGAAAGTAGGGAAGTTAAAAGGACCAAGCTGTTTTGCATTATAATTTCGGCAAAGCCTAGGAATCGGGGAGTGAAAGTTGACTTCGAGCTCTGGGAAGGGCACGTTGAAAATGTCTGCGCTTCGTGTGTTATAAGACGCAGGACGGCAGGTGATCTCGTCAGCAGCGGAGCAGTCCATCAGACCCGAAAAAAGTTTAAAGAATGTGCATAGATCAAAATAGGATCTACGCTGTTGTAGGAAGGTAAGGTTCAGAAAGCGGAGGCGGGAGGGGTGATCCACACAAGGGAAGTTTTTCTTAAAGAAGTAGAAACGGGTGAATTTACGTTGCACATTTTGAAGGGCAAGACAATCACAGTTACGGGAGGGTGACCAGATCACGGAGCAATACTCGAGGGTATTCCTCATGAGGGAATTGAAAAAAGCTGAGGAGGGCTGGATGGAGTCAAAGTCAGAGGAGGAGCGAAGTATAAAGCCTGACAATTTTGCTGCTCGATTGATGACATCGAGGCAATGGGTGTCAAAGCGGAGCTTATTGTCGAAAGTGACTCTGAGGTATTGAGTGGAATTTAAGTAGGATAAGGGCTGTCCGTTAAGAGAGTAGGAGAAAGAAGTGGGTGAGGATTTTAGGGAGTAGCACATAGAGTGAAACTTTCTGACGTTTAGCGCTAAACCATTAGTCGAGCACCAACGAACCAGAGTGTCTAGGTTAGATTGAAGGGAAACACAATCCATAGGCGACGATATAGTGGAAAACAGCTTAAGGTCATCTACATAGAGCAAACAGGGACAAGTAAGGAGGGAAGGAAGGTCGTTAATAAAAAATAAAAATAACAAAGGACCCAGAATAGATCCCTGTGGGACTCCAGAAGAGGGGGAAAAGGAGCGGGAAGTACAGCTGTCAAAAGAGAAGCGGCAGGATCGGTTGGAAAGGTAAGAGTCAAGCCATAAAACAAGTGGTATGGGAACGTTTAGGGACGAGAGTTTGGATAGAAGTATCTTGTGATTTACAGTGCCACAGGCTTTCGCGAAGTCAGTGTAAATGGTATGCACTTCTTGCCGTGAATTTAGACATTTGGCGACAAAGTTGGTAAAGTTAAGCAGATTGGAGGCAGTGGACCTACGTTTAACGAAGCCGTTTTGCTTTTTCACAATGTGTTGGCCAAAGTGGGCGGACAACCAGTCGCTGACATATCTTTCCAGGATTTTGGAACAGGAGGAGAAGAGGGAAATGGGACGGTAATTCGTGGCAAGCGAACGATCGCCACTTTTGTGAATAGGGATGATGAGAGCCTCTTTCCACAAGCTGGGAAAATGATTCTCTTCGCGGCTTTTGTTGAAAATAAGAGATAGGGGAAGGGAGATGGACTTACTAGTTTTGAGCAAAAAGAGGTTTGGAAGACCATCGTAGCCAGGTCCGACATTGGCATCAAGTTTGCCAATGAGGTATTCGACAAGGATAGGGGTAAGAAGGGGAATGGTAGGCGATGTGGGGCAGGCTACATCCATTATTGGGAGGGATTCGGAGGAAGGAGGGGGAACATAGACTGACGAAAAGTAGCGACAGAGTAAATCACAAGAAAGTTGGGGGGAGTTAGCTGAGAAGCCAGAGAATTTAATGGAAGGAGGGGATAACTGGGCAGGGCAGCGGGAGTTGCGAATGTGGGACCAGAAAGGTTTCAGGTTTCCGCGCTTTAATGAGTCTTCCACGCTGGACAAATATTCGTTTCTGGACTTACGTATTAAGGATTTGACCGAGGAACGAAGGGATTTGAAAAAAACTGAGTCAGCAACGTTTCTAGAAGACAGGAACTTCTTTCTCGCAGTCTGTTTTTAACGTAGTTTTTTGTGAATTTCAGTGGTCAACCAGACGGGGTAAGAGTGTTAGCACTTAGGAGAGGAGGGAACGTAATCAGAAGATCAGATAAAATGGTATAGAAGGTGTTGAGTGCTTGGTCACATGTAAATGGAGAGAGGAGGGGGACCCAGTCGATTGACGCCAAGTCTGAGTTCAGACCTTCGAAGTTCGCCTTACGAAAGTTGAACTTGGTAGGCTTGCGAGCGACAGGAGAGTGGAGTCGGGATATCTGAACATCGAACTCGAGAGCAGGATGATGGGCGTCAGGGGCAACGTAAGACGGAGCATGAAGGGATTGGGAAAGACAACGCACAGGAAGGTTAGAGAGGCCAAGGTCAAGAGTGCGATCTAAGTGGTTTCTAGAAAGGTTAAACTGGAGGGCGCCACAGGTGTACATGAAAGTGGATAGAGGAAGAGAAGGGTGGGTCGAGTTATTAGGGAGGGAGGGAAGACCAGGGGTAATGGGCCAGGAGAGCATAGGAAGATTAAAGTCGCCACAGCGGATGAATGGAAGTGAGGGAAACAAAACGATTAGGGCCTCTGATAAACTGTCGAAGAAATCTTCGTACATAGAAGGCGGACTTAGACAGGGAATTTAATGGAGGTGATATAAAATGGCCCAACCGTTTGCTTTAAAAATTCAAATTCCACTCATGCAAACGTATAGCTAGGAATCTATCTACAAAGGACTTTGCATAGCGTTTGAACTGAAATGTATAGTGACAAGTATTGACAGACCAGATTCATACTTGAAAGCAATCCATTCCATTATTCAAACAAGAGCAGTATCCATATTTCCATTCCGCAAATTCCATAGTCGCGAAACCAGGTCATAGACCATATGCATCTCTTGTCCTGCATGCATTGCATTGCATACGGAAAATGTGCACGCGAGTGCTATTATTCGCTTGACCGCTTTTTCATTAATTCCCCGGTTTTTCACAACATCTCCCAGCTATCGACGTTCGACATGATAAGTCCACTTAATCCGTTCATTCTGAGAGCAAACAGAGCCCCGAAAACACTTTCCCGACTGGCCCTTCCCTCGGGAGAACCTCTCAAACAATCGCATCTACCCTCGCAATGTCAACAATATTCCAGCAATTTTGTGTTTGTCTGGAATACACACAAAACATTGTTTGACTCTGCATTTCAAAATGTTATGGGAAGCTTTGAAGTGAAATTTTACATAATTTCATTGAATTGGATACGTTCGAAACTTAGCAGCCAAGTGTACTGAAGTGAATTGAATTTTCCACCCACTTTTGGATTTTCCATTGTTAAGCGTTCATATGGTGGGTGGGTGGTTGGTATGGTGCAGGAAATTATCAAGCGATGCATGGAGGCATAATTGCATAGCGTCGTAAATATTCAACCTGCTTGGTATCGGATGATGATTATTTGAGGCCTGTTTTCCTCTAGGCTTTAGAATAATTTGCATTTAATGAGTTTATAACATTATGGCAGGAGCGAGTGGTAGGATATCATGGAAGGGTTGCCTTTTGCAATGTTTGAATGATGGTGGAAAGTTTATGGAGTATATTCGATGAGTAGGCTCCTTGTAAGTAGAAGTTTATATAGTCTATGGTTATGCACTATTTCATTGGTTAGAGCTTAGAAAGTTTTCTTAGAATCGGAAAATTTTTAATTTGGGGTGGCTCATTCCAGTCGAAAACAGCAGTTGAGGAAGTCCATCAGAAATTTAAAATGTAAACTACTTCATCCTTATTGGCTGCAAGGAAGTGAGGCAGATTTGGATATAAATTCTAATTAGAAAATAGATTTAATGTAGCGCCTCCTTGGATATGCACATATATCCTGGAACGTCACTGTGGTACCTCCTCTATTTTTTTAACTGCATATGTTTTCCTAGCATGAGAGGATACCCTTACATGGCGGGTCGTATGTCCAATTATTGCCTATTTGCCAATGATGCTGGGCAGTGCTACTTTAGCTCCTCCTGCTTATGACCCATTTACTATTTCTGTTTCAGTAAGTTACTTTATGACCCCCGTTCCAATTATTCAAATAGGACAAGACAACCCTTTGCTTGAAACCCTATCTAAACCAATTTTACTAGGAAGCTATCCTTTAAAGAGAGCATGGAGTTGATATATATGTCTTCCTCTGAAAAATTGGGAGGAACTGACCTGAGAGCTTGGACGACTACAATTAAGTTGCTGCACTTGGGGCATCGAGCTGTCATGTAAAAGATAGGACAAACAAATCTATTAAGTTTTGCGTCATTTGGAAGTCTTTTGCCAGCACATGTGGATTTCGAAACCAAATAATTTTATGATTTCGAAAGCGAGAGATCGATTTATGGAAACCAAATTGTCAGTCCCAAAGGTTTCTAGATCATCAACAACCCAGAACTTTCAAGAAAATACAACGGCCGATATGCAGCACCAACGCAACACTAATCAAAGGAGGCTGCACCGCTGTTGCTACGAAATTTGCGAAAAAGTGCAACGGCCGATGTGTAGCCCTTGCTTAACGCTATCGAAGGAGGCTGCACCGCTGTTGCTGCAAAGCTTTTAAACAAATGCAATGGCCGATATACAGCACTAACGCAACAGAAATCAAAGGAGGCTGCACCGCTCATCAGGAGGGTTACGAATTGTCGGCACCCAAAGGTGTTATTAGCGCTCCCATCAGGCAGGCTGAAACGCATGCTTCGTACAACTCGTCAAACGTTTTCAGCCTTGTCTTTATCACAGGCAGGACGACCTTACTAAATTCGCCTTTCGGGCCTAAGGCTTCGGTTCTGCATATCACACAGTAGCTTTTCTCTGATTCCTGTGGGTAGTACCCATCTTCTAGGTCTCTGATGGTAGCCTCTTTTCTGAAATTCTTAATTAGTTTTCAGCTAGAGATTAGTTCACTTGATACGCGGAAACATATGGCTGTTGAGTGGTCCTATCACAATCCCAAGAAATCAATGAAAAACGTATGCTTATTTCTGAGCAGAGTTCTCTCAAGCGTCCTATTTACTTCATTACGCAGCTAACTTGATGTCCCTTCTGGACAATTATCTATTCTTTGAGTAGTTAGATTTTTTTTGTTGGGGGGGGGGGGGGCGGGGTAGATGATCATCTCAGTATAATTTGAGAAGGCTTCTGTAATATTGACTTCGAAAGCGGTCTGGGAATGCACAAGAGGAATTTGAAGTCTTACCACATTCGTTAACAATATAGCCTTCATCTCCACGCTTTCTGCTTTGATCAAACCGATTGTAATGAAACTATCTTCGATTAGGGTAGTAACAACCAACATCAGTGGCCGAAGGCGACGTAGAGGGAAGTGCTATCCCAAAACCTAAAATAGATTAGGGTGTGCTCGCAAATACTGAAGTTCCATCAAAGCGCTCGATTGACACGTTTTTGCACGCCTCATTGAAAATCTGAGGTCGCGGATTGACTCCTCCCCTCCTCCTCCTCCCGTCGATCGCGGCACTCGAGTCCGGAGACTTAGAGGTTTAGGTCGCAATCTGGTTTATCTCGTTAGGCCGTCACGAATTTCCTTGTTCATTTGGTTATTTTTAAATCCAGTGCGGACTCACGCATCGGTATAGACGCGTTGATTTTGTGAAAATGACATGTGAGGGATCGAAGCGCTCAAAGGACTCTCCCTCCACCTTCCCGAGCCCGGCTAGCACAGAGGCATGCAAGAACGTGTCAACCGAGCGCTTTGATGGGGCATCAGTATTTGCAGGCCCACCCTCACGGTCACTTAGCCAGTTTCCTTTAGGTTTTGGGATAGCTCTTTCCTCTAGGTCGTTTATCCTTCCCCTTCTCTATTGTCAAGCCTGCCTATGCTTAATGAAAGTTGTAAAATATGTTTGCCAAGCTTCAAAGTAGGGTGGCTTACAGTCAATTATCCATACCAGAGTTTAAAAGCCTCAATATGATGAAAACGTTAATCGTATTAGAGGAACGCTTGGTTTAGCATTTTTTCGGAACCTATGCTCTTGTTAGGATTACGTCTAGAAGTAAAAGTGTCGTCAGTTTCCCAAGGTCAAGTATAATCGCTTGGAGAGCCTACTACCATTTCAACGGCGACATGTCACGTCCTTATAGTAGAACCAGGTGTTTAGTCCTTACGTTAGGAGCCTTGTCAATCCATTTTGATCTGACCTGCAAATGATGCAGATACTCCCGAGTTCACTTTTGTCAGAAAGTGTGATTTATCGCCTTCAGTTGGTACGACCGCTCGTATAGACTCCGTTGAGCCCTATCAACCCCAGGAATTGCAATTAATGGTCGTTGAACCAAAAAATGTCCCGGCGTCAACGCTTTGAAATCATCAGGATTGTTTGAAAATGGAAGTGGAACTAGAGGTCTTAAGTTCAGGCAGGCCTCCACCTAGCATGGTATAGACGCAAATTCATCCAATGTTGGAATTATTTTCGCTTGATCGAGTACGCACTTTAGGTGTTGTTTATCTGACTTCACTGCGGTCTCCCAGAGCCCACCGAAATATTACGTGGCTACAGGAATAGAATACCAGGTAAAACCGTCTTTCGCGGACATAACTTCCACCTTCTTCGTTACCACCCCTACCGCCTGCTGCATCTTTTTGTCTAATCGATTGATTGCTCCAACGAAATTAGTACCGTGATTACTATAGATCTCGGAGCAAAGACATCTTTTCGCAGTGAATCTCTTGAATGCTGCCAAGAAAGCTTCGATAGACGAGCTGCTAGTTCCAAATGCACATCCTTGGTCACCATGCATATGAAGACGCAGTAGTCTTTGGACATCCGTGTCCTGAAACGACTTGCTTAGTCTGCTCTGCAATGTAAAAATGAGGGGCTGAAGATGACGTAAAAGGCAGGAATGTTCTCCATCGGTTGCTGAATACCTTTTCAGGGATTTGACACAGGTCAGACAACGATGAAGCTCGTTTCGAAGCACATTCTGATTATTTAGAATCCAATATCGCTTCCTGAAATAATTGCGGACAGTTGTTACCCAGAGTTTTTAGAAGTAAGGGGGAGGGCAGAGGCCAACTCTTCACGATTGGGGTAGACGACGGATTCCTGGAGGCAATTAAATGTCGTAGCTGCCTCATTAATTGCCGATTAGTTAGAGAATCTGAACGACCTTAACATAGACCTTCCAAGGCTCAAGGCGGACGATGAAACACAAGAAAGTGCCATGTCGGAGGAGGAGGGCAATACTCCGGCATTGGAGAAGAGTTCGAAGCACTAACGGAGCCGATGGCGAATACTAAGTTTGCCCAGGTAAACCTCAACTCAATCATTCAAAAGCTGCAGTAATTACAAGGGTAAGTTCCAAGGATAACATTGAAATAGTGATGGCTTAAGGGTCCTTGGTGTATCATGGGTAGATTCGTGGTCTGCAAGGAAGAATTATGCAGGTAATTTGGGATTCCTCTTGTGAAAAACCAAGAGTTTGTATCATTCTCAAAAGAAACTTAAGATACATATATCTTTCAGAGTTTCTAACTGGAGATTTCCTAGCTGTCCAAGTTTTACCGGAAGCCGGGGGAAGACCTCAAGAGGCAGTCGTGGCATCAGGATACTTCCCAGCAGATGCAAGCCGGATGCCATCGAAATTCGATATTACACTAGCGAAGTTCCGTAAAAGGAAGGCGCTACCACTTCTTCTCGGTTGTGATGCCAACGCCCACTATCAGGTCTGGGGAAGCAGCAACATTGATCGAAGAGGCTAGTACCTTCTGAAATTCATCCTCTGTAATAAGTAAGAAGTACATAATGTAGTGAACACACCAGCATTCATGAGCAGCGCCAGACAAGAGGTATTAGTCATAACTCTAGGGAACACTCTGCTGAGTTACTTGGTCAAGAATTGGAGGCTGTGGGATGAGCCTTCAATGCCGGATCACAGAATAATCATATTCGATAGTGAGGCCAAATTGGAAGTAAATGGAATAATGAGAAATCCCAGGATAACAGGCTGGGATTCATACACAAGACATCTGAGTGACAGAACATGTTTCATCTACAGGTGAGCGGATTAGATCAAGAAACAGTGGTGGAAGGCCTCAACAAAGTCGTCATTGACACATATGATGCCAGCTGTCCGGCTAAGAAAGTCAACTTATAAAAGGATGTACCCTGGTGGAGCAAGAACTTAACCAGACTAAGGAAGGAGGTGTGAAAACCTTTCAACCGGGCGAAACAAACCGAGGACTGGCAGAGATACAAAAGGGCACTCACAGCGTATAGCAACCCGATCAGGAAAGTAAAATGAAAGAGCTTCAGGGAATTCTATGAAGGAATAGAACAAATCACAACTCATTTCCTGGTGTGTTACTCCACCGTGGAACGCTATAGGATTGCCCGACACGCAAACAATGGACAACTACTCAAATCAACCGGAGTAGATGGCATTTTCTCAGCACTACTGCAGACAGGCCTAGAAATAATTTCAGGTTTTCTTAAGAGTTGGAACAACTGGGACAACTATATTAGAACTAACGTTCTAAAGCGTAATCCCCTACATCACTGTCAGCACGCTCACCGGGCAGGAAGGTCAACTGAAACTGCTCTGTATCAGCTGACAGAGGTACTACAGGACACCATAGAAACAAAAGAAATTGCACTGTGCGCGTTTTTGGATATCGAAGGAGCATTCGACAACACATCGCACACAGAGATACAGGATGCCCTGAGCCGCAAAGGAGTGGGAAACACCCTAGCACTCTGGATGGGCAAAATGCTAGAAAGCAGACAAATAGAGGTACAAACACGTACAAATTCTATTATCATGAACACCACTCAAGGCTGTCCACAGGGCGGAGTACTATCGCCGCTGATGTGGAGTATGGTAGTGGATGAACTCCTGGACGTGTTAACTAATACCGGAATACAAGTCCAGGGCTACGCGGACGACATTGTTCTAATCTGTAGGGGCAAATATGAAGATACCCTATGTGATAGAATCCAAACTGGATTAAGGGTTACTAGTGCCTGGTGCAGGAAGGTGGGACTGCGGATCAACCCAACCAAAACCACCATAGTACCATTCACTAGGAGGCGTAAGCTGGGTCACCTGAAAGCCATAACATTACATGATATGGAGGTGAAACGAGAATTAGAGGTCAAATATTTGGGAATCACGCTAGACCAAAAATTACTCTGGAAGACACATGTCGGAAACACTTGTCGGAAAGCCACGAGGGCTCTGATGACTTGCAGATCCATAGCAGGAAAAAAAATGGGGTTGCAGCCCGAAGATACTACTTTGGATATATACTGCAATAGTAAGACCAATGATTACCTATGGAGCGGTAATCTGGGCAGAAAGAACCCAACTCAGCACACAAGTCAGGGAATTACATAAGTTCCAAAGGCTGGCTTGCGTGTGTATCAGTGGGGCAATGAGGACATGCCCAACGGCATCTCTGGAGGTCCTTCTGGGATTAACCCCTCTCCATCTGCACATACAGATGCAGGCAAGGAGATCAATATTCAGGATGGCCGGTAGCATGAGTGAGGCGGGGAGTTGCCTAAATCGAAGGAAGATTGATATCCTTTCTAGGCGGTATCCCGAATTACTGATACCGAGGGACAACATGACAACGAGGTTTCACTTCGATAAGAAGTTTGAAACACGTTGGAGTAACAAGGCAAACTGGGAGAGCGTGGCTGCGACATACGGCTTAAACCAGCAACTGATTACTTGGTACACTGACGGATCCCTCACAGCAGAGGGAGCGGGTGCCGGTGTCATTGGTCCAAGGAAAATGTACTTTGAGCCAATGGGCAGGTACACTAGCATATTCCAGGCGGAAATTTACGCCATAGACAAATGTGCCTCCTTTAATCTGCAAAGGAACTACAGGGGGCAGATCATAGCTATTCTCACCGATAGCCAAGCAGCGATCAAGGCACTTAGGTCCAACCAGGTGAACTCTAAACTGGTATGGGAATGCCTTGAGAGACTGAATACACTCGGCTCGTCCAACAAGGTCTGGATACTTTGGGTTCCAGGCCATGCTGGGCTGGAAGGCAATGCGGCAGCGGATGAACTAGCCAAGAAGGGAGCAGGGATGCCTTTACACGGGCCAGAACCCTTCTGTGGAATCGGAAACGGTTTCATGGCTATGAATCTAAGAAACGAAGAGAAACGGTTGAGGGAACTATATTGGGCGGGCCTACCAGGGATGGAGCAGTCTAGGGTGCTAATTGGGGGATACGAACCCATGCGCACAAAGGATTGCTTAAACCTCACCAAAAAGAACCTTCGAATCATAGTGGGAATTCTCACTGGTCATTGTCGGCTGAACTACCACCTAGGGAAGCTAGGGATATCTACGGACATTGCCTGCAGGTTCTGTGAGGAGGAGGACGAAACCTCTATGCACGTCCTGGGACAGTGTCCGGCACTTGTGCAAAGTAGGTCGATACATCCGGGAGAACACTTAATACCAGATGCAAAGCTGAAACTTCTGGAAGTGGGGAACATACTAAAGTTCCTAACGGTTACAGGCCTGCTTGAGAAACTATGATCAACAGGTACACTATAACCAGTAAAAGGGGCACAATAGTTCTTCAAGGACGCGGTGCGACTTTCCCTTAACAGAATAATAAATAAGAGTTGGAAGGGGGCAAGAGCAATATTTATTCCGAAAGCGGATAAAAAGGATTCTTTTCACTTTTAATGTTTCAGACCAATCTGCCGGACATCGTTCGTATTTAAGACGGTGGAGAAGGTCATAGACAACTATATTAGAACTAACGTTCTAACAGGAAGTCTCCTACATCCATGTCAGCACGCTTTCTGGGCAGGACTAACAAATGAAACTGCTTTATATTAACTGACGAACGTATTATGGGTGCCATAGAAACGAAGGAAATAGAACTGTGTGCGTTTTTGAATATCAAGGAAACGCTCGATGGAAGTGAAACGTGTAACACAGGTGACATATTTGGGAATCACACTAGACCAAAAACTATTCTGGAAAACATATGTTGAAAAGGGCTCTGATGACTTGCAGGTCCAAAGCAAGGAAAAAATGGGGATGCACCCCGAAAATGCTGCACTGGATATACACTAATTGTAAGACCAATAATTACCTATGGGAAGGTAATCTGAGCAGACAGAACGGAACTCAGCACTGCGTGTGTTTCAGTGGGGCAATGAGAACCTGCCCAAAGGCATCGATAGATGTCCTTCTGGGATTAAATCCTCCCCATTTGCACCTACAAATACAGGTAAGGAGAGCAATCTACAGAATGTTCCGCAGAACTAGTGAGGGAACTGCTTAAATCGAAGGAACTTGATATTCTTTCTAGGCGGTACCGCGAATAGTTGATAACAACAACGAAGGTCCACTTCGATAAGGAGACTGATAGAGTAAACGGGCAAACTGTGAAAGCGTGATATTGACATACGGCTTAAACCAGCTACTGATTACCTGGTACATTGAGAGACCTTTTACGGCAGAAGGAGCAGGTGTTGGAGTCTTTGATCTAAGAAAAATCCACTTTGAACCAATGGGTAAGCAGACCAACATATATATGAGACGGAAATATACACCATAGATATATGTGCCCCCCTCCAACTTCGAAAGGAACTATAGGGGGTATCGCATTGTTATTCTAACCGACAGCCAAACGGCTATTAAGGCACTTAGGCCTTACGGGGTGCATTCCAAACTGATGTGAGAATGCCTTAACAGAATGAACACGCTCGGCTCGTTTAGTAAGGCCTGAATAATCTGGGTTCCAGGCCACATTGGGCTAGAGGGTAATGAAGCAGCGGAAGAGCTGGCCAGGAATGGAGCAACGACGCCGCTATACGGGCCAGGGCCGTTCGGTGGAGTCGGAAATGGATTCATGGCTACGACGTTGAAAAATGAAGAGGAGTTGGGGGTACTTTTCTTGCCCAACTTACCAGGAATGGACCAATCTTGGGTGCTCATGGAGTTATACGATCCCAAGCACTCATAAGATTGCGCAAACCTCCTGAGGAAGAGGGTCTGGATTCTACTCACTGGTCACTACCGACTAAACTATAACCTAAGAAAGCAAGGGATATATGCTACCACTTCTCTACTAAGTTGGACCCTTCCCCAGAATAATTTGCTACCAGCAAAATTCATCTCAAGCTGTTATGTTGCAGTGGTCTATAGAGCAGTTTGCTGAATCGATTGGTACGACTTGTGATATGGGCGTCACCCACAACAATTATGAAATCCTAAAAGGAGGTCAACTGAAAACAATTGGGTGGAAATTAGATCCTCGATGAATTAAGTCTGTAACAAATAGGACATCAGAGAAAATAGGAGAAGGTTGGCAAATAAAATAAAACCCAGTCAAAAATGAGGAAGCCAAAAGGATCAGGGAATTAAACCGCGGTCTCTAAGCCAATAAGCGAGTAAAAACTAATAGGAAGGATGCTTCTTGTCTTTACTGACACCGTTTGAAAGAAATAGTGAACAAATCTGGTTTGCTGAAGACTGGATCCTAAAAGATACGTAGAAGAAGATTTTAGTTAGAACAAGTTCGGGATTACTGAAATGCAAGTTGGAGTTCATTCTTTTTTTTATTATACCTTTTGGCTTCCTGGGGAGTCCCCTGGTTATACAAAGGGACCGAAGTCTGCAGCTATTCTTAAAAGTAATCAACCCAAATTTAGGCCCTGATATATTTGAAACGTACAGAGCACATTTCAAAGAAAAATTAAAGAGGCTATGATTCAAGGAAAGCAGCTTCAATTTGCTAACAGAGGGGGGTTTTTGCAAATGAAAGCATTTTATATTCAAAAAGGAGGCATGTGGAATTCCATGTTACACGTAAGCTAGACCTTGAGAATAGTAAAAAAATGAGGAGGTTCTCTTTTACCTCTCTTAGCTTCAACTTAGCTAAACCAGCAGTCAAAGAGTTTACTAATTAGGTAACAATCCGAAAATGAATCCTGAGTGATGTCCTTTTCGATTATCTTATCACTCCATTTGCGCGGTAACCCTATCCTCCAAAAGGACTCTTCCTTTACAATCTACTAAATTTCCTAATATAAAATTCATTGTCTAACCACTCCAGTCAAGGATTCATTCATAAACTATCAAATAAAAAAAAACTGTGTCAACAATTTTAAACACAATGATCGGTCATTTTCCGGAAACTCCTAGTGAGCCTCTTCCTTCCATTCACAAACTACACACGGAGCAGTTTTTCCACGACATGTGAAAGCCAAGAAATAGGAAAAATCAATCGACCGAGCACCGAAAGATGGGAGTAGACTTTTTGTCGAGCCGCTCGTAAAATGAGGGTTGATAGATTCGTCCTTCCTAGTAGAACGCGTTACTATATTACAAATGTTGCCGCTTTCGCCGCTGCCTTAGGCGACATACGACTGCGGATATTGCGATTTTCGAATATGAAATGAGAAGGGTGGAACATATGTGCATATGCGTCCGGAAGGCGTTCTAAGTTCAAGGGCAAGGGGTTCCCCAATTTCGTAAGAGGAGACGTATCGTAAACCATTAAACTTGATCCCTTTCAGCTAATGCAATGTGTTACAAACTCGGAAGTTAATAAATTGGGTTTACGCTCACCGAATGCCATTTTGACAGGTTTTTATTAGAATCAGCGCCACAAAAAACACGTATTATCCTTTCAAGTCATTCACTGAGTCTCAACGGAATCACTTTGACACTTCCACCGAATTTCAGATAGTTTTTACCACCAGAATCCGGAAAATAACTCCACAGAGCACTAGGATAATTCCATAAACATTCCGTTCCTTCAATCAAATTTTACGGGGGTAGTTTTATATCTACTTCACACGCTGTAAAATCTCGACTTTAATTATTATTTCCACGTTCACAATTGACTCATTTCCCTGAAACATTACATGACACACTTCGAACGTCTGGTCAGGATGGACTAAGGGTTGTTGGGCGCTACACTTCATTAGACAGACTCTATGCGGCAGTCATGCTTGTTTTTGGGGGTAGTTGCCTTGCTTTCGGTACCACGTATCCGAATTATCCGACACTGGTTGAAGCTCTTTTTCTACTGAAATGTTGGTAGTACCCTCCGTAGTACGGAAATTTATTTTTTAAACTACCACAAACACCCCCTCGATGTAATGCCCATAGGTTAGTGTGGATGCAGTTCATAAAGTTTCTTATCCTTGCGAATGGTTAGGGTAGACATTTTGTAATGACAGCAGGATGGAAATAGTTAGATATGTAGGGAAGCATGGCAGGTGCGAAGGAAATAGAGAATTGAGGGTGTTTTGGAATGTTACGAGTGGATTATGCAGGCTGTGCTAAATAAGGGGTGGAATGTGAATGAGAGCGCAGTGCGTATTGTGAGAGCTTTCGGTTAGGGTGAATTTGTGGATGATGATTGTGGGAGTTTGATTATTGCAGACAACCTTATTTCGTAATAATATTTTTCATTTTTGGCCACAAACTATTCAGAGGACTTCCATGGATATTTCCAGTCAAAGAAAAATATTCATCCCTTGAAACCAAACTCGGATTTGGTTGGTTGACCAGCTTAAAAATTTGGGGGAAAGCTCAACGCTTTTGTGTCCTAACTAAGTGTATCGCATACACAAACGTTATGAAAGTTTATTTAAGGGTGTATTTCTATGAGCTCCACAGAATTCTCATTCCTTTGAAAACAACCCTTAGAAGGAAAGTTGCCGAAAGTTGTTGAACTTTGCTGCCGAATTGTATTCACACAAAATGCTTTTTGATAGTTGTTCCCATCGTTGCTGAAGAAATGGAGTAGAATCCCTCGCTACTTGGGGGAGGATTCTCATTGAAATATTCTAATGAAATCCCTAATTTTACTCGGTTCGAAAAGGAATTGCAGACAGCTCTTATCGTTATTCTACCCTTTTCCAATCACACTCTATTTGAGGCCTACAGCAGGTGGATGAACACGATGACGAACGTAAACCCTAATGACATCGGCGTGAGGAACGGTTGATTTTGATCAGTTTTCTCGCAGCATTATAGGACCACTTCGCTCTTAAGTCTTTAGAACTTGGTCATCACGGTTAGACCTTGATGTATGTCACTTATAAATATACTGGCAGTTTGTTTTCCGTGTTTACGCTGCCATCTACCGAACATACTCAGGGGCAGTTAATTCACGCTCTACCTAGATATAAGCCCCTTTGTATCATTCCATCACTCGGGCGACGCTTCAACAGAAAGCTGGATCTTGCAAAAGGAGGAGACGCGCTCTATGCCATCGCCATAATCTTTATGCCCTCAAAGCTCTACTTAGAATCCACCGCCCTAGCGCGAGTGCGAGTTGTCCAACGATCTCATTAAGGTTCCTCTCTGCGAAGGTTTCCGAAATCGCTTTGCTAAGTCAACAGCCTCACCAGATAGCTAGAACCGATTCCCCGGACCGAACCGGGAGGAACATTGATCGAGGATGTCATCCATCGTGGATCCTCCCTTTCGTTAGTCTCTATTTATTTTTCAGAATTCAGTGCGGACACACTTATCGGTGAAATGACATGTGAGGGATCGAAGTGTTCGAAGGACCTCATTCTCAACATTCCCAAACCTGGCTAACACAGGGGCGTGCAGGCACGTGTCGACGGAGCACTTCGATGGAGCTTCAAAATTTACGAGTTCACAAGCAATTTCGGGGACTAAGGATGATCGTTTCAGTACCAGAATTTCAATTAGTCAATGCAGTTTCCGTGGGCTTCTTGTTTCCTGATCGGGTTGGTGAAAAGCCGACATGGCCTTGCGGCCTATGTATGGGTTATTGTGAACCTTCTACATAGAAGGGCTTTGCTTATTAAGCTGGAGTAGCCCCCGTTTCACCAAAAGTTTGGAAGGCTAACCTACCGTCTATCCCCGGTTTGACACTCACCATAGCCTGTCTCCTTGATTTAAGGAAATCGACTCTGTATGGCAATACAGACTTTTGTATAAGCTTTCCGAGATCCTCAATTTTCATCCGCACTTCTGTAAGTTAATTCTTAGCTTTCTGGACGGGTGGGAAACCATAGTCAGTATCCAGCAACACCTTTCCACGTCCTATACTTGCCTCGCCGGCAATTTCTCAGGACTCAGTCCTTTCTGAAACCTTTTTCGCCTTGTTCACCGCTGACAATTTCAGCACGTTTATGGGCCCTATTCTGGCCTGAACCTCTCTCCAAAATCCGCGTGTACACGTGGCATAAAAGTTTTCCTGAAGGACACGAAATGATGGAAAATCAATGCTGCGATCGGCGTCCTCGAACTCGCATCACAAACGAAAATATCCGTGCAATTAGCAAGCTTTTGGAGGGAGACTAGTACCTCACCGCCGACGAAATAGTATCTTCAGTAGGTGTAAGTCTATTGTCCGAGAGGAACTTGGATTTTTGAATACCTCAGCACGATTTGTTCCGCAGCTGATAATTCAAAAATGCCGGTATGAAAATTTGTCAGAGGTTATTGGCTTGTGATGCTAAAGGAGGGGAAGGTTTTCTCGGTCATAGGATGAGACATGGGTTCACCACTACACGCCTAATTAAAAGCAAGCGACCCGAAAGTGGCAAATAAGGCATGAGACTGCACCAATAAAGGTGGAAAAGCCATGAGCCTCAAACCCGACATTTTTGTTTATTATTGTGTGAACTGCGGGACAAAACTGAACCTAAATTTCATAGTAAGGAAAGGGAGTACTGAAGAAGGGCACAAGTGGTTCCCGAAATATCGATATACGAAAAAGAGAAACCGTCCGTTATTTGTACTAAAAGGCAGGGTTATTTAATCATAAGCGTCATCCTCTTCATGACGATGCACGTGCTCACACGGCGCGCATGTTTCGATGCTAATTGGAAGGAATTCACTGGGGTCATATAAGACATCCTCCATATAACCCAGATTTGTCGCCGTGTAATTATCATCTGTCTGGTCCATTGAAAGACGCTCTTAGAAATCAATCTCGATAAATAGATTGAACTCTTTGTGTGAAATTGGTTAATGACTCAGAATGCAATTCGCCCAATAAGCCCAACCTAATTTTTGACGCGATTATTCAGTGGTCATTTGGCAACGCAATATGGTAAATCTGCATCTGTCTCCCACCTGTTTAGATGTGCGAGATTTCTTGGCCTCCTCCAGTCACCTTCTTCTGGGTTCCCGATCATGCCAAGGACTCGCCAGGCTGAGCTCTGTGCTTAGAAACAGTTGATGTCCCGTTGGCGATTGTGGAAGGTGAAATCTACTCTTACTGCTTAACAGCCCATGACTTCAGGTAGCGAAGACTCACTACTTGCAGCAAGTCGAGCAGGATCTGACTCTTGTATGGCAACATGCAATGACCAGAGCTTTTAGGCCAGACACGTGCAAATGTATCCATGGACACTGGCCTGTAGGGATCCGTGCCGCAAGGTTCAAAATACCCTCTATTTCCCACTGCCAAAGTTGCAGAGCGGAGGAAAAAACCCTCTAGCTGGAGCCTGGATGTGGACACTAAAAATTCCTTGGGGACCTCAAAGAGATCTGTAGCTTCGGAGTGGGAGAGCTCCTAACCTACGAAAATATTACGGGCTCGCTCTAAAAATTTGGTCGGATTGTGTTCCCCTGGCTCTTTCCGGAACAGTCATGGTCTCAGATAGCACTGGAGTCAAAACGGTGGACCACAGTCCTAATTAGGCCCCTCAGGGCGGCCGCTGATACCTACCTTTCTTGGCATAACAGGAGAGCATAATTTTTGGTGAGAATTTTCTATTTCTAGCCGATCCCGAAAAGGACATGTTAGCACTTTAATTGAAAGAGATATATAAAATATGACAGATGCAGCTTTCGTTGAGAGATGTTACCACTTGCATCAACATTTTTTCAGAATTACTACATTAATTTCCACCAAAAATTACAATTCTAAAAATTGTTCTTTCCGTTGTTATTTAATCACTGAAGAGCAGTTCGAATCAATTTTAATGAAAATTCTATCATTTATCTGAGGACATGGTTATTGTGTGACTCTCATCCATTGATACATGGCACGACTTTCAGAATCTGTGATAATTCATTCCCAGAGAATTTCATCACGAAAATTTCATATCATAATTGAACAATTTATCTTGATGGTTTTATGGATGGAAAATTAATCGTTTTGATGGTAATTGCATGATTGATCTACTTTGGAATTGTTGATTTTACGATGCAGGATATTTGTCTGTTTGTTTTTATTCATTATTATGATTGTTTGATTATAGCGGAAAAAGGCTTCTGGAAAAATTAATCAATTTCATTGGTAGTGATTTGAACAACATAAAATATGCGAATATGGATAATTAAATGTAATACAAAAAGTTGGATAGTTTTGATGCTCTTTTGAAGTTACTTTCTTTCTGTCAAAAACATGGAACCCAGGAGCTCGGCATTTCAGCTATGAAAGGATTTGTGTACTTATTATATATGAACTCCCTCGATGATTACCTACCTTGTCGTGGTGAGGTAGCTCAGTAAGGAAGATCCTCCAGGAAACGGGAGGTGACACCTGAAGCCAAGCGGTAATCAAAACCCCAAGCCAAGGTGTGACTACCGTGCCGAAAGCTGAATGGTCACAAGGGTTAAGATGTGGCCGTAAACGGTGAACTCTGGGTACCAGGCGACCCCCAGTTTCAACTAGCCTTGTCTCGGCAAAAAGGGGCGCTGCCGAGATCGACTTACTTTCCCCGGAAAAATTGAGGCCATGGCAGCCAACTATGAAAAAACAAAAAAACAAAAACATAAACATAAACACAATTAAACTTCGATCGTGACGATCCAACCCCGAGGAAAGGGGCAACCCTGAGCTCATCGATGGAGAACCTGAGTCTAGACTCGGATTCCCCGCTTATTCAAGTGGGAACCAATTCAATTGGGACCCAGTCCTTAACGGATGAGCCGAAGCAGGCCCCTTCTGTCAGTACTCCTGACCCCAGGCTCCAATCGGCGCCACCTGCTGAGGCTAAAGTCTTGCCCATGGGTAAGCACCTGTCCACGGACAGCAAACTGCCTTCGGGCAAACTGCCTTCGGGCAAACCGCCTTCGGGCAAACCGCCTTCGGGCAAACCGCCTTCGGGCAAACAGCCTCCGGGCAAACCGCCTCCGGGCAACGCACAACCAACGAGCTGTGCCAAGGTTGAGGGGAAAGGAGCGTTCGAGGCACCTGCGGCTAAGGGGAAACCGAAGCGGCAGCGGTCCTCGGACGATCCTAACTCTTCGACACAAAGGCAGGAAACTCCTCCTAGCTGTAAGGACTGCGTCCGCGCAAGGCATTAAGCTTTGCTTTGAGTCGGTAGGTATATACCGTAAAATGTTACGGCTGAACTTTGCCGACGAAAACACGAACGAGTGGCTCAGGCAGCACTGCTCCTCCCTTAACGATGTGTGGGAGGGTGCGCGACTAACCTTGAAAAGGGTCTCGGAGCTTCCATCGATCAAAAAGTGCTTCCTCTGGCTTCCAGAAGAAGAGCGAAATGGTGTCGGGGTTCTGGAACAACTTGGTGTACAGAATAACCTTAACACTTCCTGATAGGCAGCAAAACAGGAGAGAGAACCGATCGGCCGGGAACTTTTCTCACTATCGGCGTTCCCGGACCTGATGTTAAGAAGGTTCGGGAAAAATCGGGTTGCCGGCTCTACTATGGGCTGGGGACCGTCACGTTACAAGTGTCGGCTCCTAAAACCATTGAAGGGGACATGCAGCCCCCAGTATCTACATCTGAAACGTAGATGAGGTGCCACATTTGCCAAGTAAATTTGCAGCATTGTGAAACGGCGACTGCACTTATCAGTCGTCGGATCAATAGCTGCAAGACATTTATATACCTCATACAAGAACCGTGGGTTGTTGGTGGCGCAGTCAGGGGCCTAAACTTCCAACATGCTGACCTATTGTATGCCAATGGAAGCGGTCGACCCCGCACCTACATGGTAGTCTCCAAAGACTTCCAGGCTAACCTGGTTAACGACCTAGGTGATGGCGACGCCACATCGGCTAAGCTAACCATAAAAAGTCAACAGGGAGATAAAGAGATACTATGGTGCTCTGCATATTTCCCCTACGACGCAGAAGACCTTCCCAGTGGAACATTCATCAGAGCTATCCAATATGCCATAAGTAGAGGCATGGGGGTAATAGCAGAATGTGATGTCAATGCTCACCACATATGCTGGGGGGAATGGGAAGTACACAGAAAGCGATGAAGAATTTGCTTGAAGTACACTTCCCAGGCAGCATCCAAAATCTAATCTCCGGGCCAACAGGTGCATACAACCCTCAATCGAGAGACTGGAATCTGGCATGCAAAGTAGTATCACTGGAGCGAGTGAAATGGGCATTTAACTCGTTCCATAGATACAAGTCTGCAGGTCTGGATGGCATCATCCCTGCGCTAGTAATAGAAGGAATGGATGCCCTGGGTCGACACATTCGGAATATATATCGTGCATGCCTAGCACACGTTTATATTCCAAATAAATGACGGGATGTGAAGGTGCAGTTCATTCCCAAACCAGGAAAACCCACCTACACAGATGCGAAAAGCTTTCGACCTAACGTCCTTCCTGCTAAAAGGACTAGAAAGACTAGTAGATCGGTTCATAAGGGATACACACATTCCTAAATGGCCACTTCACCATAGGCAACACGCCTACCAGAAAGGCAAATCCACGGAGACAGCACTCCATGAACTTACGGCAAAAATTGAAAAGGCGATGTCCGATAAAGAATACGCTTTAGGCGCATTCATGGACATCGAAGGTGCCTTCAATTATGCCTCATTCGCGGCAATTTGTGATGCGGCAAGACAGCATGGAATCGAACCGCTGCTAATCAGTTGGATCCTTCCCATGCTAGAGTGGAGAAAATCCACATATCGGTCGGCCAAAAGTCTATTGAAGCAAGATGTCTCAGGGGCTGCCCACAGGGAGGGGTTCTCTCTCCACTGTTATGGCTCTTGGTGATGGATACCCTGCTGTGGCTCCTGGAGGACAAAAAAGTCTTCGCGCAAGCATTTGCGGACGACCTAGCCGTAATAATTACCGGCAAGTTTGCGGACACAGTATGTGACCGCTTGAATGCAACTCTGCATATAATCCAGTACTTAGGAGTACATTTCGACTCCAAGTTAACGTGGAAGCATCATATCCAGGAACAATACCAGAAATCCTGCAGATTGCTCTGGTGCTGTAGGAATGCAATAGATGCAATAGAATGTAAGACCTGGGGACTTTCACCTAAACGGATACACTGGATGTATACATCCATAATAAAACCCATTTTGATGTATGCATGCATCGTCTGGTGGCCAAGACTGAACTTTGCTAACAGCAGGAAGCTGCTAACGCAGATTCAGAGACTTGGTTGCCTAAGTATTACTGGAGCAATGAGTACTACGCCGACTGCGGCACTTGAAGCTATCCTAAATTTACCCCCAATTCACTTGCAGGTGAAACGGAAAGCGGCCAACGACGCATATAGGCTCGATACCATTGGGGCGTGGAAAGGCGGCCAATCCAACGGGCATGCGTCTATCTGGAAATTCCTTGAAAAACATCCAGTAGCCCTGATGCCGACCGATCATATGGTTTCCAGATTCGTCTTTGAAAAGACATACACTGTCGTAATCACCGAAAGAGAAGAATGATCGACAAGTGGCCATGAGTCTTTTCAGATTACAGACCTAATAATCTTCACCTCCGGGTCAGTCATGGAGGATGGATCGGGTGCAGGTGTGTTCTCGGAGAATCCGATTATAGAACTGGCCCGACCCATTTCATTGGCAGCAGGAGAATGTCTGCGACAAAAATGGAGAGGTCGCACCATTCGAATCTGTTCCGACAGTCGGGCGGCATTATCAGCACTAAATGGCAACAACATATCAAGCCAGTTGGTGTGGAGTTGTCAACAGGTGCTGCTGAAACTTGGCCGACTGAACAAAACATTCCTGATGTGGGTGCCGGGACACTCTAACATCGCCGGTAATGAGAAGGCTGATAGACTGGCTCGCCGAGGGTCTGGATCCACAATGGTGGGACCAGAACCAGCTCTTGGAATCCGACCATCTACTGTCAAGTCTACTCTGGAGGGTGAAATTGCAAGGATTCACGCAACCGAGTGGAGAAATTTGGGCTCTTGCCGGCAAAGAAAATCCTTGTAAAGGAGCCTAGGGCCACTAGAGCGGCTTTTTTGTTGTCCCTTAAGAAGTGGGACATGAAAACCCTAGTAGGGCTTTTGACGGGACACTGCCCCTTAAACTACCATATGGAAAAGATTGGGGTGGTGGTTTCGGCTGTGTGCAGCCAATGTGAGGAGGAGGAGGAGACAGCCCTGCACTTTTTATGCAGCTGCCCGACATCCTCAGATCTCAGACGAAGACACCTTGGGAAGGTTTTCTTCAATGAAGAATCTGCACACTTTCTGCCTCTTGAGAATGTTCTCAGATTCGCTAAAGCCTGCGAACACCGTAGGCGGGAAACCATTGAATAGGCAACTTACGGGGATAGTACAATGGGCCTAATAACGGTCTGAGTGCTCAGAGCTGCGGCTGCCCCCACTTAACTAAACTAACTAACTATTATATATGAAGATTTGAGTAGACATTTCTCCCATTTGTACATAGCTTGTAAGGGAAGGTAAGGTAAATATTAAGTCAGACTACTCATTTTAGTATGATACTAACATCCAAATTCTCAAAATGACAATTTTAACCTGATATGACTTTGTTAATAAGAGCGCGATTTCCACCAAACTTGGCGATAACATGCTGTATATTCCAGCCTATAATTTATTATTCTAGGATGAACTTAAGTGAATTTCTAATCAATTTCCAAATAATATAATCATATACTATTATTAGCTAGATATTATTATTAGATATCGGTATAGAGGGTATTTTTGAGTCTGTACATGGCAAGAGTTTCATGATTTTTTGGTGATTTTTCATTTGGATAGCCGCTGAGAATGGGTCCTTTAAAGAAATGATCAATTTCCGGCCTTCGTTATATCCTCTTTTGCACCAAATGTGAGAACCGAGTCCAGCTTTGAAAAGTACTTATCGGAACCTTTTATTTGATATCCTAAATGAATATATTCGATGAAAAAACGCACGCCTTCCTTTTGGATATTATGGGGATGTCCTTCTAAACTCAAAGTAGAACGATGTCACTCACTGCATGGCGTTCATATTTCCTACCTTCCTACTAAATTTCGTGTCGATAAGAGAAACCGTTTCTGAGCAAATGGGTCACAGACAAATAGATAGATGGAGAGGCAAAGGGGTTGACAGTGAGCCGATTTAAATAAGGTTTTTTTTTTTAAACGAGACCTTAACAATCAAGACTACCGATCTAAATATAAGAAAAGATAATCCACCCATTGTTCCAACTGGGGAAACCAACCTCGAACCGGAACTACTCTGTCTAATAAATATGATTTTCCATGTAAAAACGGGTGAAACATTTTGCTGTAGAATCAGGAAAGCAAATCGAAGCAGCTTCAGGAAATTCAGTGAAGGGATTGAATAAACCACAGAAGCGGACAAAAAGGATCCGTTTTCACCCTATATTTTTCGGACCAATTTAACTGACATCACCTATTCAGTGGAGGACATCTTAAAAAACTACGTTCTAACGCGTAATCTTTGGCATTCATGACAGTATGCTACCCGGTGTGAACATAACGATGACTGCTTACGGGGTGCGAAGTGAGTTGGCGCTTCTACAGTATATTGCGTCTTGAAGGTTATGAACTTAAAGCCAAGGATGAGAGTGAGAGTGGTCTTATCACTTCAGTCAGTCAAGTTATCATTGCACATGACTTCCAGTTCTGCGAGTTCTCGCTCCCTTGACCGAATATGGACTGGTATATTTCCAGGTCTCTCGGGGCTCCCAGAATATTTAGTAGAAAAGGGGCCTGCATATGAATCATAATCTATGACGCAGTTTGGATGTATCATTAATCACCAGATTCAAAATTAGCATAGAAGTTGGGCAACCGTCGATCGATGGCTGAAAAAAATGCTTGACTTCTTCGTCGGCGCGCAATAACATTTGGCCTTACATTCCAATCGATTCCACTAAAGCAGTCTAGACTGGAGTGAGTAACCCGGTAATGAATCCATCTAGATCTAGGAACTTAGGGATGACCAGGTAGACTGTGGTTAATTATGATCATGGAAATCCCCCGCTACCACCTTCAGAAACGTGGCCTAAGTTGACTGAATACATCCACCAGCACCTAGGTGCAGCTCCACTCAAGTGCCTCGTCGAGGAAGCCTTGAAAGGTTCTTTTTTGACACTTTAATCCGATCAACCGCCATGTGATGTAAAATAACTTTGTGTACCTTAGTTTTTAGTGCATTAGGATCCCATCAGAATGATGAATGCGGAGTTAAATTGGAAAGAAAGTTGAAAAAAAAAACACTTCCACCGACATTCCTATCCTGCCACGCCATCCCTAACCCATTAAGTGTGGTCATACCCTTTAACAATTGTCAGTTTTATCGTTAATTAGCAGGGGTCTGACAGATGGATCACAAAACTGAAGAAGCACATTTCTTTACATTTTTGTTTAGGAGACTGTTCGAGAAACGCTTCAAAAATAATATCTGAAAAACGCGTTCTTAGAAAACACTGGGACCGGACTTCTTTCGACATTCAACCAAACTCATGGTTGGGTGAGAACGAAATGATATCAACAACAAAACGGAAGATTGATTTTGATTAATTTTATTGCCCGCACCAAGCAGGATGAGAAGAAAGAAAATGAAAACGAAACGAAAAAGAGAAAACAGTAAACAGCGAATTGCGCGTCAAAATGATATGAAAAACGTCAAGCGGTGATGTTGATAGAGAACCGCTGTAAATTTACACAAACAGTCTGCGCTGACACAGAGATGAGATGAGATGAGAAGCGGGGGATTTGAACAGAGACAGATACGAATTCATGAATGCAAATAAAAAATTGCAGCAAGCAGGAAACAGGAAGACGGAAAAAAGTAAGAAGACGCCTCTCTCGCAATTTTTCCACGATTGGTGCAACCCCATAACGATCGCTAGAATTTAACGAACCAGAAATTACTGGAAAAGAAGTGTCTTATTACTTTCAAATTATTATATCCATGCTTCCCATCGATCCTTGACATGGTTTTCATCCTTTAAAAACAGGCCTTATTTCTTGGGTCAACCAAAACCGATGAGGTTTTTGAATAGTAAATCTCTTATAGCTCTTCTATCGGGTAGCTGATTTCAAAACAACTCATTCAGGAAAACCAAGATATTTTCAATAACCCTACAACACCAGAAAAATCCTGTTGCCATTAGCAATTGCTTTAAGTGCAAACAAAGCAATGGAAAACTCAATCCACTGAAACAACATCCAACATTTTTGCAAAACTACCGTGCTAGTACTTTTCCCTTTTGCTCTATATTCGCGTAGCATTTATCAAACCCCGAGTTTTCGAGGACCTCATAGGAACTCTCGTATGTGGTTGCAGCGCCCTCTGAGGAGTATCACCCCTCATCAAAACATGGGTGCAGACTTCCAACTCCCCAGGTGTGTGGACCGTTGTTCCTGAGTGACAAGATGGCAGAGGCGGCTTGAATCTGAGAATGGCCTCCCGTAGCAGGCACAACAGTCCGGCCAATACAAGTCCGCTTCACTTGTCGAGGACTGGGTGGCCGAATAGGTGCTCCCCGTAGACCAGATCAGCAGGGCTGGCAGCAAACTCCTCACGGATGACTGTTCGGAGGTCAGGCGGAAAGAAAGGCAAGACCTGTGACTAGGGCGACTTTTCGCGTGCCATAATGGTTGGTTCTAGCGCTCGATGCCAATGTTTCAGCATCCTTTTAGACTTCGGATGGTATGCGGTTGTCCGCTGATATTTGAATCCCAGGAGCTTTCCGGGCTTTGATAAAAAAGTGGATTTGAATTGCATTCCCTGGTCCATGATAATAACGGGCGAACACCAAAGCGGGAAATGCACTCTAGACAAAGGGCCTCAGCACATGACTTTGCTGCAACGGCCTTCAAAGGTATTGCCTCAGGCCGCCGATTAACCGTGGAACTTTTCCACGATCGGTGCAACCCCATAACGATCGCGGATATCCTCATTTCGGATGTGATCTAAACGTGTGACGCCACTAGTCCAACGTAGCATCTTCGTCTCCATTACCGCAAGACGCCGTTCATTGTCTTTTATGATCGGCCAACACTCAGAACCATAGAGAGCGACTGGACGGACGACATTGCGATAAATTTTAGATTTGAGACGTTCGTTGATACGTCGATCAGAAAGGACACCAGTTGTGGAACGCCACTTCATCCAGGTTGCATTAATGCGTGAAGCAATTTCATAACGCGGCTCAATGATTGTGGGGCAATATTTGTAGAATTCATCACTTCTCACTCTATGGAAGCGTTTTGTTGTTTTAGGGAATACACTCAATTCTTTCTTGGCATGCCCAATAACCTTATAGGCATGCGAAACATTCTCTGAGCCAAGAATTCACGTCTTTGTTCATGGACGGCCAGAAATAATTGCTGGAGACTAGTCGGTTCGTTGTCCGAATGCTAGGATGCGAAAGAACGTGCACCAAGCGAAACATATCCTTACAAAAAGCGGTCGGGATATGTGACCTAGGTCCCTCTTTGGAGATCTCGCAGTAGATAGAGGAAGACGAGCCGAACGTGGAGTGCTCCGTAATCTTGCATTTGGAGTTCGACTGCAGGCTCTGAAGAACTGCGTCATCCTTTTGGGCCACAGCGATTGCCGAAAAGTCAGCAGCGGCTAGGGTATCGGCCTCGAAGACCCAAGACAAAGTATCAGCGACCAATTTGTCTTTACCGAGCACATGTTGAATCTTCGAAGTAAACTACCTAATGTAGGCTTAGTACCGAAATTAGTGAGGAGACGCTTTGTCGGGTTTCTGCCTTAAGGCATATGTCAGAAGGTTATGGTCTATGGAAAGAGTGTTATGGTCTATGGAAAAACGAATTGATGCTCAGATATGCAGCTGGTAATTCACGATCATAGGCGCTGTAATTCTGTTAAGCGCGATTCAACTGTTTTGCGAAGAAACACGACGGTTGCCAGATTTAGTTCACCATCTGATAAAAAGCAGTGCCTACTACAATGTTTAAGGCCTCGAGGAACATAGCTAGGGGTGTATCTTATTGAGGTAAAGCCAAAAGTGTAGCGTCTACCAGCTGCTGCTTGCTTATTTTAAATGCTTAAACGGTTCCTGAAGACCACGCAAGCTCCCGCGATTATTTGGTTTTAGGACCAGATAGAAAGGCGTTAAGTAAAGCCTAGTGGAAAGAGACTTCTGGCAGGAATCAACAGTTCACCATATCCAAGAACCCTCTAAGGCCTATTACTGTCTTTGGTAGTGGAAAAACTCCCGATCGCCTTCACCTTGTCTGGTTCTGGTTGTATGCTGTGAAAGTTGGTGGAATCGCTTGGAAATTTAACCTGTTGCTAGAAAAATTATCACTTTTTAACGTTGAGACATAAGCCATTGTCAAAGAAACGTTAAAAAATGCACTCGATTTGTGCCCCATACTCGGATTCGGTGGGCAAATGAAACCAGAATGTCATCCAAGTGGCAAAACAGAGGTCCAAGCAAGTAAAGAGAGGATGAATCTCTGGAAGGTTTGCGCCGCATTGCGCTTGCCAAAAATCATCTGTTTAAACTTGAAGAGTCCGGGTAAGCTTGGGCGTGATAAAAGGTAGCGAAGACACGATTGTTTGCTAAATAATGCGGTAAGTCTTGGATGAGTGAGGTGAGGTATCGGTCCCAAATTGTCTGAGCGTTCAGGCGACAAGATGAAGTGGGGATGACCAACTGCTGTTGATAAATCCGCATATACTCTGCTAGCCGTTCAGACTTGTTTCGCTCAACGGCGGGCTTCTGATGTGGTAAAGGACGCACCTTTGAGAAGATTGGGTAGTCAGTACTGATGGTGTGGTGCTGAACATCATGTTTAACTGAATGAGAGAGACTACGATTGGTAGTAACATTGCGGTATTTTTGGAGAAGTACGTGAATACGTGGGTCGACAATGTCTATATGAAAAATGATAGAAAGAGTGCTGGGTGAGCAGGTTGAAATTTTCCTTGACAATCTAAGCAAGGTTGTGGGGTTCATCTATGCTGCATATCCACTAACAATCCATAGCAACATAGGAAGTCTGCGCATATGGGGAGACTGATGTCAGCCAAAAGGAAACGCCATAGCCAACTCAATTTTTTGGATTAGCGAGAAAAGTTCTGGTACATTTAATGGACTGCTCCGCAATCCTACGATGGTATTAGCACACTTTTGAGTTCGATACCGATTACGGCGCATGGTTATTCGAACGCCCATTTCTTGGGGCAGACGTCGACCGTGTTTGCAACTGTTGCCTCCAGCGCAGTGCTGCCACATTAGCCGTACGCGCAGCTGTTGGTCTTCTCAATTCGGCGGCCTCTCGCGACACCTCCGCGACAACAGGACGCGTGTGCCCCTCTATGGGATCACCGTTGGTACACACTAGTGTGGTCAGCATGCCCTCCAGCAGTCGCTGAAGCCACAAGGACTTCAGAAGCTCAGAGCCGTCCGTGTCTCATACCCACATCATGTGCAGAAGTAGCTAACTAGAGGTGCGGTCACTACTATTCCTAAACCTTCAAGATTCTCAGTCTGCCAAAACAACTAACAATTTATTGTTATTACCGTGGTGTTCATATTTCGCACCTACTTTCAATTCTGTTGTCCACCAGCTCAAACTACTGCAAAATGGTCCTTAAATTCACTTGTAAACAAATTGAAATTTATGAGCACTTTGTTCCATGCATCCCGGACAAAAAAGAACCTCATCCCAATCATTAAAGTCTCGTTACCAAGTTCATTGTCATCATGATTGCAACCAGTTTCATCCGTTATTTAAACTACAAGGACGATCGTAAAAAAAGCCCAACAAAAGCCTTTGACAAAAATCTTGAGCATAAAATCCATGGTGCCTTCCTGCTTCTGCCTTCCAGCTTCAGACGAGGACTCTGGGTGCTCGGTTGCCTCCTAAAACTCTAAGCAATAAACTATGTACAGAGTGAAGTCCTTTTTGCTTATAAGGACTCTAAAATGTTGTAAATCTTTACATTAGTGACGAGGAGAATTTATTACCCAACATTTTGTCGTACGTCTTATGACGAGGGTGATGATGGGAGTTGAAGATGGAAAGATGCCGAGGATTTTTGGAACAAATGATGAAGACGACACCATGAAGCCAGGAAACGACGATTGTAGAATGGTTGATGGCTGTTAAACTGAGTTTTGTGAATGAGAGAAATTGCAGAAGCGAAGCTCGTTCGGTTAATTTACATCATTAGAAAGTTGGGCTGGTGGGACGGGGTGGGTGGTGAGTGTCGAAATTTGAACCGGTGGTGCTCGGGCTGAAGTTAAAGTTGAATGATTATTTCCAGTTTAAGTTATGTAATTTTGTGACATATGGTTTATGCTTGTTGGAATTGATCATAAAATGAGGGATTTTATAGGATTGACTGAAAATGAAATAATGAAGATAGACAGGCACGTGATCGGTTTTCGCTGAGCGCCATCCCTTTTAGTTTGGTGACCGGGTTCGAATCTAAGTTGAGCCATGAGCATTTTCTGTTTGTTTGAATGCTTGTCTCCATGCTGTAGGCCTGTCACTTGTACAAGATTAGGTCTAAAGTAGGGAGATATATAAAAAAAACTTTAAAGATAAAGATAATAAGGACATCTGCGATTCCGTATATTATTCTAATACTTGAATGCTAAGACGAATTACAATCACACTGTACTCGCTCGTACTGATATCGTTATCAAGTTTCTACTTCTAAGTTGTTACAAGAAAGTGCCACAGTTCTTCTTAATTGTACTTGATTGCGTGGGTCATGTAAGCACATCTATTTCAACTTGCAACTTCATTTAGAGGAAAATTCTCGATGATAATGGAAATGTTTGATAGCTTATCAGTTTTTAGTTGGTGGAATAATTGCTAACCTTTAGTGAGTTATGTCCAGTAAGTTATTATTTATTTGCTATAATTACAGTTCACGTTCATTCACATACTGAAGAGGTATTTATTTTTCAATTTATACATTTATATTTCATAAAAGATTGAAGATTATGCTACGTTATTTGCAGGAGTAATATGATTTTTTTCGACAAACTAATGTGCAAAAGGGTCATTTTTCTTCAATTGTTGTCTCACTTGGAAGCGAGGTCGTCTTTTTTGGACCAGACTCCTCAGGTCGCTGTTACCTTGTGTTGTATCTAAACCTGTACTTCCCCCGAGATCTAATGACACAATGGATTACGAGATGCGAAAGGGACTTAAGAATACTTGCTTCATGGGGAAAAGACGTGTGATCCAAAGTTTAAAAAACGAAGTCAAGTGCATGTGAAACTAGGCGGAAACAAAGTTCTGAAATTAATACATCTCTATGCAACATACCAAAATGAAGTTGGGAGTCTGAATAGGCTGTTGTCGGCAGGTAAATCGAAATGAGACTTAACGTACAATGGACCCACGTTGGGCGCCATTTTTGACAATGACAAGAGAGGGACTGACGTGTGGAAACCACCCTTCTCCCTACATTACTCAGACTGGTAAGCTTAGGGGGCACTTCAGTGGACCTGCATTAAATGAGGTTAAATCTTCAGGATCCATTTCGTCATTTTATTTGATTTTTGGGAAAACTATCTTGTTAGGTGACTTTGGCCACCTTAGATGGTCATTTGGCCATTTCACAATCTATCAAGTCATTACTATTTTGTAATTATCATTCTGTTCGAAACCTCGCTTAATTAAAGCAAATTTCCTTGAGACTGAGTTAACTATACAAAATTCCGTATGACAGCTGGTTGGTTGGTGATGGAACCTTTGGGACGAAATCGATCGAAAACTCAAGTCCTCCATTTGATAAGTGAAGTGAAGGAAGATGAAGTTCTAGTGCTTCTTGACGTTGAAGTTCTTTTATTCTACATCATCGTGGCACTACAGCCCGTCATTGGGGCTTGGGCAACTAGATCGTTGTCCTCCAATTATCCTGGTTACGTGACCACGTTCTCCTATCTTGGAAGCCCAGCAGTTGCGCATACCCTGCTCCCTGAGGGGGTTATAGTTTAACGAATTTCGAGACTTCTAGCTCATCGTACAGTTCATTTGTACCGGATGCGCCATTCATCACGGTCGCGAACTGCTCCGAAAATTCACCGAAGGACTTTCCATCAAGTGGGTTTAGCAAATTTTCGGCGGCTTGGGATAAGGTCCAGATTTCGCGCTCGTAAAGTAGTAATGGTCCTATGATGATTTTGTATACGCGGATCTCTGTGTTTCTATGCCTATGCTTGGATTTCATTATGGGAAGGGCCGAGATTGCATCGTCATTTTCGTTTTGTCCTCATTGATGTGTTGTCCAACTTATTTGGTAGGTGCCAAGAATATGTGGAAGTTCCTCTGCGTCGGTCAGTTTTCGGAAGATGATGTTGATGTCATCTGCGAACACTAAAAATTGTGCCAACTTAATGAGTAGCGTTCCGCTGGTATTGGCATCAATTGCTTGGATAGCGTATTCGAGTGCTTGGTTGAAGAGCGTTGGCGCTAGTCTGTCAATCTGTTCTGGATCCTGACATGTGAGATGGAGTCATCTGCGTCAGTCGTACTAGCTTAGCTGATATACCAAATTGTAGCATTATGTTGTACTCCACGATCTATACTGTCGTATATCTGCTTGAAGTCGACAAAGGTTTGGAACACGTCAACGTTATATTCCCATTACTTTTGCAGAATTAATTTAACGTAAAAAGCAGGTCGCTTGTGAAGCGACCCGTCCTAAAAACGCTTTGGTAGAATTTTCTTTAGTAATTTATAGGACGAACAGACTAGTGAAATGCCTCTGTAGTTTTCACAACGCAATCTATCATCCTTTTTGTGGATGGGACAGGTAATGAGTCCTCTTGAATCTTATGAAAGTTTGAGATCACGGGAACGTTGTTACCGTGCTTAACTTCCGCAGACCCAAAGAGTTGTTGTTCATTCCCCTACGCCGACCACTCAAAATCTACGAAGGCTCATGCAACGGACAGAAACTATGGAACAGTTGTTGCCATCATCGCTGCATACCGTCTTTGGAACTCTTCCTTTCACTTCCGCATATGATCCTCGGGTGATCGGCAGTAGAAGCATAGCATGGAATCTGTTTATCAGCGTGTTTGTTGAAAATACGGTGAGACATGCCGGAATGGGAATATTGCCCGAGTAAGCGTCATTTTTTTCTTCAAAACAACGAGTTTGTTTTTGGTTACCTTGAAGCACATTCCCGATTTCTTTCAACCTTCCGGTACACATCATCATTTCAAAAGAATTCACGAAAACCCCTAAAATTCTCTAAAATCCAGGATAATGCAGTCAAACACTCGCAGAAGAAGAAGGATAAAGAAGAAGATTCAGGAAAAGGAGGGGAAACAACTGGGAAACAAATAGATTTCCAAACAACAAAAAGAGGTTACGAATACTTTGAGGAAGGGGACTGAAATTTTAGTAGCTGGCAAAATGATACCGAAAACGCTAGCGCTATCAAGTTTCCAATCAAAAAGTACTTGACAGTCGAAGAAGGCAAAAAAGAAGAAGAATTGGTGGACCTCTGTACAAAACCGGGATGTCTGGAGTTGCTTATTAAGGCAGGGCTAGACCGGATACCGGTTATTGCGCCGTTGATGATGATGATAAGCTATTGTTTGCCTTTTCTGTATTTAATGAAAAACGAAAATCTACTTAATCAGAGAGGATGGAAGATCAGGCGTTGGATTACCGGCGGAGTAAGGAGACATGTTATCGATTCCGTCTGATCATAAAACCTGATATCAGCTTACACTCTTGCCTTTTGTTGTGTAACTAGCTCACTTCTATCGTCCACCATTCGCCAATTGCTTATCTGCTGACCTCAGGTTACGATGGAATATTCTGATTGATTCGCCTCTTCAATGCAGTTGTGTGGAGGCCAGTGCCACTTTTCAGCGCAACTAACTCCACACCGCACATCAACGGTTTCTGAACCTTTTCCTTTTCAGCTGTCCTGTCCATTGTTAGTAGAGGTGCAATTTCAACCAAACCTGGTAGGGTTATGCTTTATATTGTAGCCTATATACCCCTTCTTACCAAATTCGCCGCAATAAAATTCAGTGTGGGTGATGGCAAAAGTGTAAGACAACTTTTTTATGTCAAGTGTTCGTATCACTGCGACAGCGTATACGTCAGCTGCTTGAAGGGGGTATATCGCAGGAACATTAGTCAGTAGAGCAGCTCTTCGTACGGCATGGATGAGCTGATTATCCTCTATCATCCAGGGTATTTTGGCAACTCAAAAGGATCAGCCCCTGGACAAAGTAAATGGTCTGCCGGATGCAGTGTTTGAATCGACCGTTAGTCAAGTGGCACAATTCTCCGCGGTGCGCATTGAGCCTTCCGCTACGGGGGCCAAGCTCAGGCTCGACCTCCGCCAAAGCTGTAGTCATTCGCGCTGTGAGGCGAAAAAGTGCAGGTCGCTGTGCTCAGTTCCGAAAATGCGTAGGGCCTTGCTAACAGCCGCAGGCTACGCGACCGTTACACTTCGTCCCTCTTTTATTACCGACAGTCATGCACGAACAGTTTTCTTAGGGTACTTTGCCATCGTGGAAGGGATCTGTCCTATTATTGATGTAAGCTTTCTATTCAATTATGGATTGCTAGTCGACATGCAAGGCGACCAATTTATCGACAAAACCAGAAAAGTCTCGTCGCAAGATGACGTTCTAGAATACGACAGTCCTAGCATTAAAGTTACCTCGGGCTCGTCAACATACCACCAGCTTTTGGCTAGGTACCCAGATATCACGCCACCTGATGCCACCTCCACATTCGGCAATTTATCGAGAAAACCCGAGGACAACTGTCTACCGCGAAATTTCGACGACTCGCACCCAACCGACGGGCGGCCTTCATCTGGGCTGTTAGCACTGCTTTACATGGTAACGAAGAAAAACTCCAACTGCCGGCCATGTGGTGACTACCATTCTCTCAATCCACGTACGATACCCGATAAATATCCTGCACCGCATGTACACGACTTCTTGCAGTCGCTGCAGGAGACCTCGATATATTCTAAGATCGACCTTGTTCCCGCTTAAAACCAAGTAGTCGCCTCTGAAGCGGATATTCCGAACATGGCTTTTCGGTCTCTCCGGGTTTCCAATCACGAGCTTTGGTTTCAAAAACACTGCGCAAACATTTCAGCGCCTTTTCAATGGCATTCTCTATGGTATTGGCTCCATCGACGCATATATCGACGACGAGCCCATCGCGGGAAGAAGAATACCGCGAACATGTTAAACAATGGTTCGGGCAGTTGCAGCAATATAGTGTAGTCGTGAATCTGACAAAGTGCAAGTTAGGTAAATAGCAGGTCCATTTTCTCACCTATTTAACTTCGAGACCTGGTATCCTGCCGTCTCAGGATAATCTCAGCGCATTCTTCAATTATCCTAAACTAAAAACCGCGAAGGAGCTCCGGAAGTTTATTGGTATCTTAAATTTTTACCTGATCTGCATACCAAAAACCACGCGACTCAAGATCCACTCAATAGCCTGCCGATCGTCAATATCACCACTGGAAGTTAGCCGCCGAGCATTCGCTCAAACGAAAGACGCGGAAGTGAATCAAAGACGGGCAAGTGAATCAAAGAATATACCCGAAACGAAGAAGATGTGTCTTAAGGTCACCAAGGATGGTCAAAAGAAAATCCTTTTAAGTTGGTTTGTCGGTGAAAAAAAGATAATAAGTTCTCCCCAGGATTCAAGTGTCAATGGCTCTGTTGCTTCCAGTACCTCAAACTTCTTTCGATTACCCCATATAAGATGAATGTATTGGAATCACTGAAGGACAAAGGCCTGAAAATATTTTGTTTAAGTCAGAACAGAGAGCTGCTTTTCCAAACAACAGCAGTCTCATTGGTTAGCCAAATAAGCGAAACCATTCACGGAGTCAAACTGGCTTGACTGAAAATGCAGTGCAGGGAAAGGATAGTTCTAGCAAATATTGCGCAGGGATTACCCTTGATATGCAAAATGAATTCAACTTGGTCAATGGGAATATAATAATGAGGTCTCTTACGATGAGCGGTGCACCTAGTTATTTAGTTGCGTTTATGGCCAGCTATCTAGCAGGAAGAGGGTTCTGGTACGATGCAGATAATTGACCGGGAAAATTTATTGTCCTTCCGGATGATCCACAGGGCTCTGTGCTACACCACTGTTGTAGAGCCTCAGAGAGATTGTGGAGGGGATTCTGCCCTTTCAAATGTGCCCTAACTTAGTTTGCTCTGGACAGTAGCAGTGTTAGGACGTGGCTTTGCGTGAAGTTTGTTTTTCGATTGTGTCACTGCGTAATGGAGCGCTCACTGAAACATCAATTTTTGTGTGCAACTTTGGAAAAATGCAACGGAAACTTATTAAATGCCTTAAGAGGCCTTAAAGGTAGGATGTATTCCGAGATCTCAACGCGGAAGGTGGTAGAAGGTCACTGCTGAGCCTCGTTCTGGACGCCCAACAACAGCCTGACGTCAGAGAAATCGTTCATTTTGAGTTCATACCGCAAGGACAAACTGTCAACGCAGTCTTTTATTTGGAGTTGCTCAAGAGACTAAAACGACGGGTCGTTCGCGTCAGGCCTGGTATCAAAGTCGTTTTCAAGCTCCACCACGACAATGCCCCTAGCTACACGGCCTTCAACGTTGTCAATTTCCTGACCCAGAACAAGGCCTCCGTGGTACTCCAGCCTACTTAAAGCCCTGACTTGACTCCATGTGGCTTTTTTTTTGTTCTCCTGACTAAAAAAGCAGGGAAAGCACTCGGAGTCGGTGGACAACATTCAAACTCAAGTTACTAGGTCCCTGAGAGGCATTCCAATCGAGGAGTTTCAGAGTGCTTTCCAGCCGTGGCAGAATCGTCTCCGCAGGCAGTTTGGAGAACTATCTGACCTAACATATTCAATAGTCAAAGGGTGAGGCAG
This sequence comes from Hermetia illucens, assembly GCF_905115235.1. Taxonomy (NCBI): domain Eukaryota; kingdom Metazoa; phylum Arthropoda; class Insecta; order Diptera; family Stratiomyidae; genus Hermetia; species Hermetia illucens. The sequence continues at coordinate 175,653,196 of NC_051851.1, forward strand.
TTTATAGGAGGACCACTCTAAGAGGATGCTATGGTTGAACCGTCTCAGACGAAGTCACCTACATGCTAGTCGGAATAATGACGGTCGGCATTTTGCCCGTTGAGATGATATAGATGATCCGGCTTGTTCCTTCTATGTTCGGCACGTAAAATATGCCGAAAGAGAGGATTTGTTGAGCAGGGGACAAAAACGATCCATTCCCAGTATCAAGGTGTCGAAATTGAGAAGGCATGGTGAGATCAACTATGATCAGATGCAGTTTACCACGGGACAGCCCCAACAAGCAACTAGTAGGTTGAGTCGGAATGTAAGAAGCATTATAGCCATTTTTCTATTTGAAAGTTCCCCGAATTCATTTCGAGGAATGTTAACTTTCAGACGAGCTCTGCTCTATTTGCATGATGGATTCAATGGAAGCAATGGCTTTTTTCCTTGAACAAGGCAATTAGATTTTTATAAGTCGGAGCTTTTCCGAATTATGTACACCCTCGTTATCAAAACAAGGACCAAGATCTGTAGAGAAAGTGAGGGCGGGGTGTGTTGAAGGTGAACTTTTGAAACGACTACTATCAACCAATAGATTGGAACTCTTCAGTGAATTGACAAAAATTGGGAATTAGGGCCTTTCAAGTTCGTCACCATTGGAGTACATTGCACCATTGGAGTGTGCCTTCTAGGTTGGGGGTTGGGTAGAGCTGACAATCCTACACGAAGGGTCCTCGGACAGCATGGACTTTATAACGACAAACCCGGCAATAACAACGGAATAACGATTTGGTTGAGTACTTTGATGAACTCCTGAACATCCAGAACATCAGAGTGGTCCCGCCAACTGAAGACGACGGACAAATACTGTCACCACCAAGTATAGAAGAAACAACAGCAGATCAGATTTTCTTTCTGCCACAAGTGATGAAAACACTGTTAGAATATGGACATCAGTTGCCCCATATTTTTATCGATTTCAAGGCCACCTAGGGTAATAAGTTCCCATACCTAGGGTCGCAAATCACAACCGATAAAAGCTATGACAATGAAATGCACGCATGGTTGTTAGCAGCTTACAGAGCCTATTTCAGCCTTAGAAAAACTGTTCCGCTCGAAACATCCCTTTCAATAATCTTGCCAGTCCTCCTGTATTCCTCGGAGACTTGGGTTCTTAGCAAGAATAATTGCGAACTCTTGGTTGATTTCGAGAGAAAAATCAGAGGAATTTTCGGCCCCCTATATGAGGATAGACGATTTGGTAGCCTACATAACGCAGAAATCTATGAGCGATGCCATGATCTGGTTTAATAGGTTCCGGTTGCTGGATCACTTAATTCGTATGGATGAGGATGACCCAGCCCGAAAAGTTGATAAGGGTGATATCTATGGTAGAAAAAGAAGACGAGGTAGACCTTGCTTGGGATGGATCTATGGTGTAGGTCAGAACACCAGACAGCTTTTAGGGATATCGAAGACAGGCCTAGACCGGATACCGTTTGTTACGCCGTTGATGATGATCATAGTGAAAAATAGGAAAATTGAAAACCAAAATCTATGCCAACTATCCATGGTGTCTAACCTACCGGAGTCGCCGAAGGACAAAGGTTTGCAGATAATTTCTTTAAGCCAGAACAGAAAGTTGCTTATCCAAACAACAACAGTCTCTTTGGTTAGTCAAATAAGCGAAGTCAAATTCTTTAAATCATGTCTGAAATCAAAACAAATTTTTATGTAAATTTAGATATCTAAATCTGCTAAATTGAATCAGATTCCAAAAAATTTCTGGGATAAAATCCAGAGAAAAATAAAATAAATGCCATTCTCCGTTCAATGTCTGGTTATAAAGTTAATGCTGCTCCATCCCCTTGATAAAAGCTGAAAGAATGCGAACCGTAAATATCAATCAACAAAGACAACTGTCATGAATTTAATCTAAATAGAGGATCGTTAAAAAGATGCGGGATAATCGGGGATAGAGTATGCTTTTTATAGTGCATTTCAAGAATAATTATAGTTGGAAGTCTTCGGGGCTCTTTATTTGGTCCCCGGAAGGGTTTGTCTTGACTTTGAGATGTATCCGCGATAGCACCTATGTAAAAGTGACACCGAATGATACAAATAAATAGAAGCGTTCTTTAATTGGCGATATCTGCTCAAATATTGTATCTATACACTCTGTAGCTACTAAGATATTTGACTAAGTATTTGGGGCCGAAAAAGCGGCATTATCAATTGTCCATCACATCCATTGTTCTTTCTTCGGAAGTTCAAGTTCAAGAAATAACTATTGATTTCCGTTGCTTTGAATGCTAGACTAATATCTTTTGCTATAGCTCAATAGAACTAATTTGAAATTTTAGGGTTTCGTACCGAATTACATGTCATATCCCAAGCACCGTCGAGTCCGTCTGTCCGTCTGTTCCTCTGTTAGTTTGCTACATCCGAGTTACTCAAAAATAGAAGATCCGATTGACACTAAAATTTGATTATAGTGTAGGGTCTGTGTTCTGGTTTGTTCTGGAGGAGTGGGAAGATATCCCCACTTATGCCGAAGATGTAGATTGTTTTCTCACATAGCATGACCATGTAGGGTACCAAATCAGGACTTCCTTAAATAATTAGTGCGACTGCTTACTTTTATATTAATACAAGGGTAAGGGAGGGATGATTTAACATTATCATAAAGCATAATATGGGAGTCTAAGATTTTCTAGAAAAGATACTCAAATGTTAGATAAATTGCTGTACCTTAAACTACTGTATTGATGAAAACTACAGAACCTTAGCAATTTAAAGCATAAAGCCCACTCTCTCTGATTGTGTTGTTCAGTCACGACTCTGTTATCACGCATGCTCTGTCCAATACAATTAGCTCACGCAGAACCAGTTCTCAGATTTTTGAGTGCTGTTTTCAATTCAGATTGATAGTGCGGGTTCAGTGGTCCCTTGTGGCAGTTGTCTGTAGTTCCATAGATACTTAAGAATCAGCTGCTTCTTAGTTTTAGATTAGAAAGTTTCGGTAAGTCTTCTTGTGAGATAGTTTTAAACAATCTGTGTTTGTTGATGTTTTCGGTATCTTTCATTTGGTTAATTTGTATCTTGAGTTTGGTTTTACATCTAAGCCATATGATAGATTCAAATGACGGTGAAATTTTTAATAATATAAAGATATTCAGTGAGAAAAATCAATATTTGGGTATTCAGTTTGATTCTATTAGCATTTATACATATTTATGAGTAAACATCACATTTTGCCATCTCATCAGTCATATTACATCACACGAATTAGATAGTTAAATGAAAAAATTAAGAAAGTCACAAATTGAAACATCTTGAAAGTACGCTTGCCAAAAAGATGTGATATAACGATCACTGATCTGATCAACTGAATTTGTGAATTATTTCAGTGATCCAAAAGGAGGCTTTTGAACTCGAATGTCTAAATAGTTGCCTTCAGATATTCGTATCTAAACTTTCCTTTCTAATTAAAAATATATTTTTCTAGCCCTTTCTTCAAAATGCGCGCTCACTACATCCTTGTAGTGCTACTGGCAATAGTCGCTGCGTATCCTGCAAAGGTCGTTGAAAACCAAGCAAGATTCGACAATTATAGGATCTACCGGCTTCATCTGGCAGAACAAAAGCAAGTTGAAGTATTCCAGGAAGTCGAGCGCCGGAGCGATAGCTATCAGTTCTACGGTCATCCTGAAAAGATTGGACAAAAAGTCAACGTCCTTGTAGCAGCGCACAAAATAGCTGAAATCACTGATCTTCTGGAGACTTATGAAGTGGAACATGAGATTCTGGTAAAGATCCATTTTATTATCTTATTTCCGGGATAACTAAAAGAGGTTCTTCTTTCAGACATACAATTTCCAGGAGAAGATAGATAAAGAGACGAGACATATCCTGTCAAGAGATGCATCCCCAGATAAATTCGACTGGGACCATTTTTTTCATTTAGAGACTATGTATGACTGGATTGAACAATTAGCCAAGGATAATGATAAAGTATCTGTTATAACCCTCGGAAAGTCTCATGAGGGAAGGGACATCAAAGGCATCAGGATAGGAAACAATCCTAAAAAGACGAGTGTCTTCCTCGAAAGTGGTATTCATGCACGAGAATGGATAGCGCCATGTACTGCAACCTACATCATCAATGAACTGATATCATCCCAAAACGAAACCATCAAAAAATATGCAGAGGAATTCAATTGGTTCATCTTTCCGGTATTCAACGTTGATGGCTATCTTTACACATTCAACCATGACCGTATGTGGCGAAAGAATCGAAATCTTTTCGGGGTCTGCAGAGGTGTCGATCTGAACAGGAACTACCCTTACCGTTGGAATGAAACCGGCTCCAGTCCTGACCCTTGCAGATATGACTTCGCTGGCCCAGCAGCTGGTAGTGAAGAAGAAACAAAAAGCTTAATGAAATTCATCAAGGACCACGTTCTGGTTGATCGCATCAAGACCTTCATCTCACTCCATTCGTATTCGCAGTTGATTATGTTCCCTTATGGAACCCCTGAGCAGGTTTCCAACTTTGATGACTTGGATGCTATAGGAAAGAAAGCCGCCCAAACTATTGAAGAGACTTCAGGTCAAAAGTATAAAAGTGGAAGCATTTACAAGACCATCTATCCGTCAAGTGGTTGCAGTCAGGATTGGGCCAGAAATGTAACAGATATTCCCATTGCGTTCACTTTTGAGTTGCGGGGACCACCTAGTAGTCCAGATTTGTTTATTTTGCCTTACGAGCAGATTAGGCCTACAGCAGAGGAGATTTTCGCGGCAATAAGGACGATTTTAACGGAGGCTGACAAGTTGGGATATTATAGTGATTAGGGGCGTTATTTTGGTGTTATGTTACCGTTTTGTAATATAAAATATTCTTTTGATGAAGTTTGTTTTCCGTTTGTTATTATTTTCTGAGAATTGTGAGGTGCTAAGTCTGCATCAACTTAATGCTGGATCGGACCAAATGGGGAGCAACTTACTCCCCCTTAGTTGTTTGGGAAACTAAATGAATTGGTGCTGGGCTAGCGATAAGTTATCAAAATGCTGATCATCGGTCGATTGATGCTGGGCTAGGAACAGGATATGGTAGGGTAGGAGCCTAGTCCAAGAAGTTTTCCTTACCTACACCAATCTTTGCTCTTTCCTGCAAAAATTTATATTAGGATTTAGCTCAATAGGAAATGAATTGGATCCTTCAGTGAAAAACTGAACCAATGGCGTAATACGCAATGATCACATCCAAACTGAGGACGCTTGTAATCAATAACGATCATGACAAAATTGTAGGATGCATCTTGGACTTCTAATTCGTGCTGTCGAGAATTCACTTACTAAGATTTGACTGAGAATCTAGGTCCATCGGAAGTGACCAAAAAGGAGTGGGTGATATACAACGGGATGCTTACCTTCGTCTAGCTAGCGGCTGGTCTATCGGAACGGTAGTATGGGTCCCGCAGAGCATGGTCAACAGTCGGTAGTAGAACTGGCTTGGAGTCATTAACCACTGGTAAGTGCTGCACGGTGGCAACGCTGGATGTCAGGGATGCCTTTAACTCAGCCAAATGGGGTTGGATTAAGGACACCCTGGCTATATTGGATGGCCCTGTTTACTTCGATCAGATAGTCGAGAGTTACCTTTCGGAGAGACTTCTTTGGTTCGAGACGGACGACGCGCTGAAGGAATATGTTGTGACAGCGGGCGCTCCTCAAAGTTCTGTACTTGCTAATCACGAGGTAGTTTTAAAATCGATTATTAGATACCTGAGGGCAATGATCGATGTCAAGTTGAGCTTCAAGGGGCACCTGGACAATGCGCGCGAAAAGGCAACAAAGGCGAGGTCATCTCTAGCAAGGATGATGCCGGATATTGGAGGACCAAAGTCTAGTCGCCGGCTGCTTATCGCAGGTGTGGTGAAATTCATCCTGCTATATGCGGCTCCGTCTGGCCGTGTACACTGGATAACAAAGTGAACCCGAGAAGAGTATATTTGGCATACCGGCCAATCGTGCTGAAGGTGTGCGGTGCATATAGGACGGTATCTGGTGAGGCAGTGTGAGTCATCGCGGGGGATCATCCCTTGGATCTTCTAACGAATGAAGCACACTGTCTTCACTGTGGAAGAAGGGTGAATCCGGAAAGCCACAAGAAAGGAGCTGTACAGAGAATGGTAGCAACGGTTGGATAGTTCCGAAAAAGGCCGTTGAGCCCATACGCTGATCCAGTGCATTGAGAGATGGTTGAAGCGGAAGCACGGAGAGGGGGGGGGACGATACAAGAAAAGCTGTACGAATTGAATTGAGCCCGGAATATATATATACAGGGTGGACCAAAAGTCTTCACAATTTTGAAAAAGTAGTGTCCTGTGTTCGTGAACCGCCGAAAAATACTGTATGTGATCATATGTGCGAAAACGATAATATGAAGCAGGACGGTGTTCATGTATGCCGGTACTATGTTTTGATCGCGATACGGCCAACAAGTGCACTGGAATGGTCGAAAACGAAGGAAATAAATGCCTGAAAGAGCGAGTGAGGAACAAGGCGTAGCGGCTGTCGGCGAACCGCTTCGACACTGTGTTAGAAGTGTATCCAGATATAATTTTTTACGACTGAACACCAACAGGATGCGCCACGCTTCAACCGGCCGCCGAGTGTCCTCACGGAAGAGAACTTACAACGTGTAGCCGAACTCATGGCAGAGTCTCCTGAAAAGTCTTCGCATAAAGGCTGTTTGAAGACGGACATGTCGCAATCCTCTTGTTCATATGAGCTAGACGCGAGTTAAAGTTTAAATGTTATCGGCCACGGTTTATACACGCCCTCAATAAAGATGATCCCGATCGAAGACTGCAGTTTTGCGAGCTCATAAAGAATCAGTTGACAGTCGATCCAACATCTTTTCAAGTATTCTGTGGTTCGAGAAGGCTCAGTTTAAGTTATCGGGACCATTGAAGCGTCAAAACTCCTTGTATTGGGACTTCACAAATTCGGATCTCACATTGGAACAATTGCTAAACCAGCCAGGATGGACTCTGTGGATTGGAATTTCGGAAGCATGTGTTTACGGCCCTTATTTCTTTGACGGCAATGTCAACGCTCACAGCTACCTGGAGATGCCGCAAAATGAGCTCCTCCCAGGAATACAGCAGCTTCCCAATTTTGATGACCTGTACTTCTAGCAAGACGATGCGCCACCGCGTTATGCCGTCATGGTCCATGACTACCTAGATGACGTATTCCAGGAACGTGTTATCGGTAGGCTTGGGGCCATTGAATGGCCTCCCCGTTCCGCCGACCTGATCCCGATGGATTTTCATTTCTGGGGTGCCGTGATGGAAAAGGTATTCGCTCGTAGACTATGCAATTTACAAGAGTTAGAGGTTTAAATTCATGACGCTTTTCAAGACATCGAAAATGGTAGGACTGTGAAAAATCCCGTTCTGGAGGATTACATTCAGCGCCGACTGCATCAACTGCGATGGTGCGCGATTTGAACACTTACGATAGACCTTAGGCAACATCTTGTACGCGCTTCTCTTCAATATATTGGTCTTCCAGTTGTTTTCCGCGTTTTATTTTGGTTTGAAGGGATTTTCGGACGATGTGAAAAGATTTTTGGGCCACCCTGTAAATATATATATTGTTACCCTGAAGCACCAGGCTAATCGCAACCTGAGTGACAAACGCAGAGCTGCATGCGACCAGGTGCGTGTTATGGGTTGCGGATAATGGCATGGCCTACCGGGTCAGCTACGAATATCGTAAGCTAATCTTGTAAATAAGTAGCCGCGGACAAGCAGAGTGTTTCCATTTGTGTTGGTCTTACCAAACCTATTCTGCAATTTCAGCGGAAGTAAACTTCCTTAAAAAATTTGCAATCTGGGGTAAAGGAATCGACGCGCCTATCGGATGAGTTGTAGTTACGTTACGCTGTATTTCGGCGGCTCCCCTTCAAATACTTTCCCTACCTTTGGAGGTAACCATGCATTGGAAACATTGCAGAGACGAAAGCCACCTTGGTACCCACGGCAAAAAGTTCAGCCACCAAAACCAAGCTGACACTAAAGGAAAAACGTGAGACTTGCGTCACATCCGGACCAAACACCGCAAAGGCAGACTTACCACGCATGAATGCATCCCGACGCCAGGACCAGAAAACCCCTTGGTTTGAGTTCCTCCACCAACCTACCATACCCAACCGCCCCCTGCGTCAGAGCCTCCAAATCATACGATAGGATAACCTTAATCTTCTAATAATGGAATAAGATTGAGAACTACAGTGTCAAACAAGCTGCGGAACGACTTATAGATCGAGGGGAGGTATTTTTCAACATTCAGGTTCTAAACCATCAAATGATAGGTTTTGAGATATCTTTCCGTTAATTTAAGAAGTCCTTTGGCTGCCAGAAAGGGAGCCTTCTGAAAGGGAGAGGCGGCTCGTTGGCCAAAGTAAAAATCTGATGCAATTGGGTTGTTCGGGTCAGCCCCAGCCTCTTCTCAGGATATAAGCAGATATTGAGTTGATTTTGTTTTCAAAATATTTTGACGGGTTCATAGTGGACATAGCGGCATACTCTATAATGAGCCTTACCACAGTTCTATAGAGATTCATGGCCTTACGGGGTGTGTGACGTCAAGAAAAACTAGTTGAAAAGTTAATAGATCCACCTCCGTTTACGGGTTTAGAAATAATGGTGTTCAAGTGGTCTCTGACCAAACTCGTCCTCGTTATCTAGATACCTAAAAAGGTAATGGATTTGACATGGGCAAGGGTAAGATTGTTAATTTTAATAAGCAGGTTTGTTACCCTGCTTCTCTTCAAGGATATAGATTGGGATTTGTTGATTGTTAGGCTCAATCTTCAATCTTAAACAGCATTGGACTTAAAACGTATCCTCAGGGAACGCCATTTCCAACTTGAACGCTGTCCAGCCCTAGTTGTAGGCGTCGATTGAACATTATTCTTGACACTCACAAAACAATCGCAGCAGAAACGTGGAAATGTGACATTATGTCGCTGAGGGTATCCAGATCAACCTTCTCATAGGCCGTCTTCACATCCAGCACCATAGCCACCACTTGCTGACCTTGATCTTTTGCTATCAAAATGTGCAGCAGACGTATATTTGCCTGCCAAATTGGAATAGCAGTTAGCAGGCAGAATTTTGTATTCATCAATGAAATTATTGATACGAACCTTGAGAATGGAGTTAAACAGTTTAGCAAACACATTAACGAGAGCAATAGGGCGGTAACTGGTTAAAAATTTTGGGTCTTTCATTGTTTTTGGGATGGGTACCACCCCAATAGTAGACCAACCCCCAGAAGGACTCAACTTTCACCAGATGACGTTAAGCCCCTGTAGCAGTGCAGAGAATGTTTCCGGCGCCAAACAGCATACGTGTTGATAACTGATATTATCCGTTCCAGGGGCGGAGACACGATTGTACCGATTGTACCCAGTGCAGCTGTCAGCGCTTCAAGACAGAAGAGCTGAGGAATAATGGGATATCTAAGGGTATCCGAGAGAGGAAGGGGCGGGACTGCCCAGCCAGAAAATTAACGTATTCAAGGTTGTTCTTAAGATCCCAATATGGGGACTTGTCGCTGAGGTAACCATAAAAACCCTTCATGGATTTCCAGAAGGACTTGACACCATCCTTCACAGATAAGTCAAACCAAATTTACCCAGTGTGCCAGTTGTCCTAACTCCGTCTGCAAGATCCTCCATCAGAACCTTCCGTTGAATTATAAGTTAGTGGAACCTATCATCCTTAATATAAGCATATTCCGCAAAGAATCTTGGAATGACAGTGTTAATCACAATAGACCCGATCTAGTTCCGCTTCTCAAGGAAGAACGAACGTGCTTCATAATTGTAGTAAGAAAAAATCCGGAACTGTGGCCCCTTGCCGGACGATATGAAGCAGACTTAGAAACTACGCGCATCGCAATCTGCAGGGATAGCCAGACTTCACTGTCACCTATATCGCCTCGAAAATTGTTCAGGAATGCGGAAACAGTTTGAACCCTCTTCCTATATTGAATACAGTGGAACTATTCTGGGTACCTGCTCTTTGTGGTATAGAGGGAAATGAAATTTCGGATGCCTTAGCAAAAGAGGGTTCAACCTTTCCCATGCCGGGACTGGAACCAGCAATTGGAGTATCAATAGCATTGGCTAAGGCTGTCTTCTCAAGCTTGCCATAATGACTGGCGGTGCTGCGAAATACATCCAACTTTTTCTCTCAGAATTAGACAAATATACAACAAAGTTTATCGTGTCGAAAAGCAGGAAGACTTGCAGAAGTATTGTGGGTATTCTGGCTGGCTATAATTCACTAGCTGGATATTTGTTCAGGATACAAATTCTTCAACATGATACGTGCCCATCCTGTAAGGAGGAGGCGGAAACCACGGAACACTTTCCATGTAAGGGTCCCGCCTACGGACGCATCAAACATCAGATTTTTGGTGCCGATGGGCCCCAAATGCAGCGGGTAGCATCACATCTATTGCCGGAAGTTCTGCGATATATAAACGAATCCGGGATATTCTATTAGACAGGGGAGTCGAGCACGTCGGACAATAAGGTTTAAGTGAGGCTTTATTTCTTCTCCACCTCAAACGCACACACGACAAGATAACATACATACTATTTAATTAGAGGCACCTTCCCTCGTGACGACTGTAAGGCCATCCAAGCGGATATTGAGAGGTCATGAGCGGAAACTACTCTGTTTCCCTCCATACTCTTACGACTCAAAACATAGCGGGAAGGCTTTATGTGAACCACTGGGAATGTTTAGTTCGTTCTTCCATTAATCCATATGCTTAAAGCAAGTTATCTACATCTAATCCACTGACAAGCTTCCCGCATTTGCGCCTGGAAAATACTGGAAGGCACAATGGTTCTCATATGTTGGAAAACTCCCGCTCCAACCCCATTCCCTATTTTTGACGGTTACATAACCCTGCAGTACGTCGCGAGTTCTCTTTTTCACCTTGGTTGCAAATCTGTAGTTTGGTGGAAACCCCTTTTCAGTTGTATATTGAAGTTGCAGCCATAGCCGTAAGGCCTCACTATTCATGATTCTCAGAGACAACCAACATTGCACGATGCAATATGACACATCACATACATATCACATAGCTGCAGTAGCGCCCACAGAGGTGCCTCTAAGCTGTACTTCCTGCCTAACGAAGGCCATCCTACAACAAAATCAATCAAATCGAGTAGACTCCGTTTGTGTACATCTATCGAGCTATTTTCCGGCGAAGCTGTCATATTTTCCCGAGCGACCTTTTGTATATTTTGGATACTATCAAGATTATGCTTCGATAGGTGGAAGTTGGGTATCTTTTGTCTGAGTCAAGAATAGAGTCAGGTGGTTATGACAAATTCACATCCAGAAGACCATAAAGTCTTTTTTAAGAACCTCCTGCACAATTTCATAGCAGGAAATACCCCTGAAACCAGTAACTCTACGTCTTTGGAAGACGCTACCGTTTTCATTCCGGTCTAGATGGGTTTCCTTAGGATTCCATCCAAAATTGTTAGCCAAAGGACCGGAGAAATGGTGACACATCGATCGCACGGTCCTAGCAAAGTGGATGCCTGATAATATCCGCTGCGTGGGACAACCTTCCAACCTTAATTTGGTTAGAGCCTTCTTTTGATTACTGATATTATTCAATAGTCCTCATATTTAGGAGAATGTCAAGTTGGTGAATTTAGAATGAGAGAGAGGCAATTATGCCATAATGGTCCTTAAACGGATATCGCAAGCGGCCACCTCTTCGGCATGAAAACTAGCCGTACTCGCCTTCAAGTGTGCCCAAGTATAATCGGATATCCACCAACCACGGTGCAACCCTATCCTTCTGTTGCTGCGGCATTATCCCATCCAGAGGGGGGGGAGGGGGTCCTTACATGACTCAAGTCCATTCTGTCGCACCTTTAGATTGTGTCTTAATCTGACTGAAGCATAGACCATTTTTTTAGGGCTAGGCTGTTCGTATCAGTAATATCTGAACCGCGCACTTGGCTGATCATAATAGGCATAGAATAATAACAACACTCAGAGTACCATGAGCTCTCTTAGGTGTGTGGAGTTGCCAAACCTCCCATCAGGCGCGTCCCTTCGTGCGGATAAGGGAATGCTCGGCGAATGTATCATGGCCATGCACATGCACGCATCCGGAGATGTGCGTGTCTGGGCATGTTTATGCGCAGGCCGGATAGGTGGGAAGTAAACGCCCACCCGTGGATAAAAATTGGCTATGGGAAGGATACCCAGAAATGAAACCAAACATGGAGGAGCAGAAGAAGAATGAAGTTACGGTGCAGGGCTTCGGAAACCCAGTGCCGGCGGTTTTGGGAGTGAGCAAGCGGGCTCCCGACCGTCGATATCCAACGACCGGAGTGCCTCAATAGTGGGAACCTTGGCTACTGTGGCATCTAATGTTACAAGCGTACGGGAGGAACTTGAACTGGCTCCAGTGATGGATCCGTTCAGAAGGAGCTCGATTTTTCGCAGATCCCCTCCCACACGGGCACAAGCCCCCACGATCGCTACCCCCAGTGGAAAGCATATAGCGGGAGTTTTCGATGAGGAAGAATCACTGACGCCGATTCACCCGGGCGATGTTTTGGGCAATGATCAGTCTGGAGCTGCCTTTACTGCCCTCGGTAAAAAGATCATGGAGCTGTGTGAGTTTATAAAGGAGCGCAGGAACATTCACCAAAATATAAGGGCCATGATAAGAGGCATCCATTTGACGTACGGCAAGGCCCAGGATGAACGAGTAGGGAAGTCGCCGATTGGAAAAGTGAACCAGGCAACTCAAGTAACGCCGGTTCAAAACACAAAAGGGAAGAAACCGGGGAAGAGGCTGCGCGAGAAGCTGAATGACTCAACAGGCCAGCAAACCCCGAAAAGAAAAAAGGACTCAACTCCCAAAAAGGCGGAGTTCATGAAAAGTACGTCTGAAGCTACCAGTGAAAATACTGCAGTGGCTACCTCGAGAAAAGGGATCGAACCTTCAAAGGCGGATGCGGAAGCTTGGAGGAAGGTAGAACCGCGGATAAGAAATTATCGGAGGAAGATTAAACCGGAGGTGATTTTCATTTCCAAACGAGGCGAAGGGTCATACGCCGACATTCTCAGGAAAGTGAAGGCAGACCCCGAACTCACCAATTTGGGAGACAACGTCAGCCGTATTAGACGGTCGCAGAAGGGAGATCTTATGTTGGAACTTAAGAAATCCAAGGATGTAACCGCGGACAAATTCTTAAGCCAAATCGGGAAGACTTTAGGGCAGGAAGCCGACATAAGAGCTAGCAGGCCGGAGATCACTATAATCTGCGAAGATATAGATGAAATCACGAAGGAGGAGGTTCGCGAAGCGTTGGAGAAACAGTTCGATCTTGCCGGACTACAAGAGTCAGTGGTGAAAACGCTAAGGAAAGCCTATGGGGGAACACAAACCGCCATCATCAGCCTACCAGTGGAGAACGCACTCAAACTGTTAGCAGCAGGGAGAGTGAGAATAGGCTGGGTTATGTGTCGCCTTAGGGAACAGGTGGCGTTAAAACGGTGCTTTAGATGCCTTGGCTTTGGTCACATTGCGAAGTCATGTACTAACCCAAATGACAGGTCAAAGCAATGCAGGAGATGCGGAGTGGAAGGCCACATCAGCAAGGACTGCGGAGCTGACCCAAATTGTCTACTGTGCAAAGGAAAGGAGGGTGTAGACCATCGGCACATTGCGGGCAGCAGCAGGTGCCCGGAATACAGGAGAGCCCTTAGCACGAATCGCAGATGAGGTTGATACAAATCAACCTCAACCACTGCGAGGCGGCGCAGGATCTACTCGCGCAAATCATCCGCGAGAAAAACATCGATGTGGCCATACTAAGTGAACGATACCGAAACCGCGGTGGTAGCGTTTGGGACAAAGACCAAACGGGTCAAGCAGCGCTGTGGACTTGTGGAGAACAAGCCTTCCAGGAAATAATGGAGCACCCGGAGGAGGGCTTCATCAGAGCGAAGGTGAAGGGCATCCACATCTACAGCTGCTATGCTCCACCCAGCGCTACACTCGTCGAGTATGAGCGGATGCTTGCTGCTCTTGTTTTGGATGCACGAGGACGTTGGCCGATCATAATAGGAGGCGATTTCAATGCGTGGGCTTTTGAATGGGGCAGCCGGATAACTAATGTCAGGGGACGTGTTCTCCTCGAAGCATTCGCGGAGCTGGACGTGGTACTGGCGAATGTTGGGTCTTCGTACACTTTCCGGAGAAGGGGCCTGGGGTCTATAGTGGACCTGACATACGTGAGTGCCACTTTAGCCAGTAGAATCGCTTGGCATGTCAGTGAGGACTATACTCACAGCGACCACCAGGCAATCTGCATAGAGATCAAGGGCGGATCGAGCTCGAAAAAGAGTTTTCGCAAAATGCCGGGTGGTATGCTTGGCTGGACAGTGAAAGCGTTCGAGGGGGACACGTTTTCCGCGGTGCTCAAATCCGACATATCCCTGAATGGTACGGCTGGAGAGAAAGCCACCCAGATCACTCGATGGGTGACGGAAGCATGCAATGCTACTATGCCCAGAAGGCGATTGCTCCCCAGTAGGCAACCCAACTACTGGTGGAACAACGAAATCGCAAGTTTGCGAGGCGCATGTTTTCGGGCAAGGAGGCTTTGCCAGAGGCTCAGGGGAAAACCTGGTGGCGACGGTCGAGAGGATGCACACAAGCAATTGCGTGGCCGCCTAAAGGAAGCCATTCGGAGGAGCAAAAAGAACTGCTTCAAACAGCTGTGCGACCATGCCGACATAAACCCTTGGGGCGAGGCTTACAGAGTGGTGATGAAAAGGCTGCGGAAATCACCCCAGGTGACCTGCCCGCGCCTCCTGAAGCAGATTGTTACCACTCTGTTCCCTCACCACGAAAATAGGCGAAGGCAAATTTTTGTCCAGCCAAATGACGGCATAATACCGCCTGTAACTGTGGAGGAGCTGCGGGAAATATGTGGTAGGTTCGGTGACAACAAGGCCCCAGGTTTGGATGGTATCCCCAACGGAGCTTTGAAACTGGCAGTGAAGACTAGGCCCGGCCTTTTCGCCAATACCGTTGAGGCGTGCCTAAAAGAAGGCATATTCCCTGCCCAGTGGAAAAAGCAAAAGTTGGTGTTACTTCCGAAGCCTGGCAAGCAACCTGGAAACCCAGCGTCGTATCGTCCTATCTGCCTGTTGGATACAATGGGGAAGATGATGGCGAGAGTCATCTACAACAGACTCCTGCCCATCGTCGAAGCCAGCAATGGTTTGTCGGAACGCCAGTTTGGTTTCCGTCGCGCCCACTCTACGGTGGACGCAATTGGCATGGTGGTAAACCTGGCAAAAGGTGCACTGATTTCTGGCGGCTGCTGTGCTGTGGTGGCGTTGGATGTCAAAAATGCATTCAACTCGGCCAACTGGAATAGAATTAAAGGGGCGTTGGCTGACATAGGTGTCCCCGGATACTTAGCGAATTTGGTGGAAAACTACCTCTCAGAGAGGACTCTCTGGTACGGGACGGATGAGGGCCCCACAGCCGGGGTACCACAGGGATCGGTACGTGGTCCTCTGTTGTGGAATATCATGTATAATGGGGTGCTTGCTCTTCCCGTCCCAGAGGGGACTACGATTGTCGGCTTTGCAGGTCATCAGCTGTGGTTGTTGCAGCAAAACACCCAGAAGATGTGGAGGTTTACGCAACAGAAACAGTGAGAGCGGTAAAGTCCTGGCTAGAAAAGGCCGGGCTGACCTTGGCGGACGCGAAAACGGAAGCGGTCTTAATAACGAAACGCAGAAAAAATAATACTGTAAAAGTGGAGGTCGGTGGACATACGGTCGTATCAAAGTCGGCTATCAAATACCTGGGGATAATAATTGACACCAAATTGAGTTTTAGGGAGCACCTAGAGTATGCATGCCAAAAGGCAGCCAGTGCCACCACGGCACTTGCAAAAATGTTGTTGTTGTGACCGAAACATTGCCGGAGGTTGGTGCTAGCCGGAGTGGTGCGCTCCATCCTGCTCTACTCGTCGCCTGTGTGGGCAGAGGCGCATGCAAACTCTCTGAGACGGAAGCAGGTGAACTCGGTTTACCAGCGGATGGCTTTGAGGGTTTGCAGTGCTTTTAGAACCACATCAGATGAGGCAGTATTGGTGGTGGCAGGCATGATCCCGGTTGACATTCTGGCCAAAGAAATGAGTGTCCTGTACAATGCAAGACATATGGAGGGGCATGCACAGCGTAGAAATGCGGCAAGGTCAGAGTCGCTTGATCTCTGACAACGCAGATGGGACGAGTCTGCGAAAGGTCGGTGGACGCACAGGCTTATTCCCAACATTAGGGTGTGGCTTGAGCGAAAACATGGGGAGACCAACTACCACATTACCCAGTTCCTCACGGGACACGGTGGTTGCTACAGGCAGTATCTGCACCGCTTTGGGTTGGATGATTCTCCGAACTGTCCCAGACGCGATGGCATACCGGAGGATCCAGAGCATGTGATGTTTCACTGCTCACGATTTGCGATGTAGAGAAGGAGTTTAAACCAGGTGCTGGGCAGGAGCGGGACCCCGGAGAGCTTGGTTACTGAGATGCAGAAGCCCGAGGAGAAGTGGCTTGCGGTTGGCTCCGCAATCATCCAAATGCAGGAGGAGTTGCTGAAGGAACAAAGAAGGAGGAAAGCTGCAAATAGGAGAAGGATGAGTGCCTAAGAGCAAACCTACCCTGGGAAGTAATACCTCAAGGGTGGTCCGGCGGGGCTGGGGCTGGAGAGACCGGGGGTGGTTTTTAGTGGGTGTGAATCCCACACGCGCCCGCTGTTGTTCCGCCGTTCGGGCGGCGGAGCTGCGGCGGACGTGTCTTTCTAAGATTTTCCACCTCCGTGTACCTACAAAAAAAAAGGTGATTTGTATAGGGCTCGGTAGCTTAGGCTGAATTTTCGGAGGTTGTGGATGTCAACGCTTGCTATTGTCTTCTCAAGTACAAGTACCCTGTATACAATTTGAGGATTAGTGAGGTTCCACATCATTCTTAGGGTGTAGTCTTACCCGGCTGTTGGTGGGAAGTGGTCGTCTTTCTCCTCAAATTGATGATCCAGTCGGTTGTATGCCAGTCATTGGATCTAAAATTCTCTGAAAGGTCCTTCCATCTGTGATTACTCGTAGACGGCAAAGTATCTGTCTCGGCTGATCATTGATCCTGGAGAAACTGCCGAACTTTGGAAGAATAGTTTAGGAGAGACTTTTAAGGGGCTTTTAATAGGGAGGGAACTGGTGATCTACCAATGAATCTTGCTTCAGATGGGAGTTCCACTAGAACATTTGGAAGCGGAGTTGGGGCGATTGGAATCCATAGTGTCTAGATCAGGCCATATTCAACGTGACTCTACCCCTCTATTCTCTCAGGTTAATTCTAGTAGAAATGAGCAAGAATAATGAGTTAATTATATCCAACCTACCCCACGTTGGGCGCTATCTAGAAAAAGCTGTTTTCCGTCTTAAGGCTAGTGAATAAATAATTTTTCTCATTGCCTTTAATTTGCTAATGTGTTTGTCCTTAGGTTTATTCTGTGTATCCTGTTGAGAACGTCTAGAATTTCTTCTCTGATGTACTGCCTCAGACTACGTCTACCACTCTCCCAAAATTCAAAGTCTTATTCAAAATTCGAAGACCACCGGATAGCATCGACCTATCCCACCCCCACGAGGGCTCGGCATTTGCCTTCTAGACGTAAATCATCGCACTTTTGAAATGTTTTCAGACGACTTTAAGATAATTAAGCCACATGAGATTTACTGCTGATTATGAAGAAAGGCAGAACTCAGAGCGGTATAACGATGATGTGTATATACCCTCTCCGGAGGAATGAAATGAAAATTATGAGCAGCTGGAGGGATGAATTCTTGTCTGAAATTTACGATGTAAATGTCTTAATTTACTGTATATGGTTTTTTCTTGGAAACACTCAAGAAATGAGGGCGGTTGAGGCCGACAGGAAAATAAATGGGCAGACATGACAACTTGACCCTGTCATTAATTTATAAGGCCGACCTTTTCTTGATTTTCCCCGCAAATAGGACAGGTCAACATTGCGTCGTTGACTTAACAAAATGCAGCCCCAGCCCCGCGAAAGATGTGTCGCTTGTGGAGCATTTCATAGCCAGGGGACAAAAAATATTAAACGAATTTGGAAATTCAAATGAGAGCGATTCCTAGGACCCCTTATCAGTTCTTATTCCCAAGTTTCACAAGAAACATTGAATAATGTAGACGGAAAATTTCGCAGAAATTATCAAACTTATCCGTAACAACGCATTTGAAACCATCTAAAAGTTTTCTTGCTGAATTAATTAAATTCTCTCTTGGAAATTCATTTTCCACACCAAAGGAATCTGAACAGTTCTCTTGCTTTTTATAACAATATGCGCAACAATTTAGCAAATTCACTTAGCAACAGAACTTTCTAGAAAACAGCTCCCCGTCTGGTGGTCCAACTACCGAAACTATAACTTTCAGTTGATTAAAATCTTTAAGGTACATCTGAGTCTCTAACGATCCGAACTTGTTCCTATCTCAAGGACGCTATCGTCATCTAGAAATAGCTTTTCATCTGCATTTGATGGTCAGAATAGTTGATCCTGAATTTTTAATGAACGACACTGAGACGGAACCATCAGGAGTTGGAAAGAAAAGAAAGTCGAAATAGCGAAAACTACGAAGGATACTGTCGTCAAGGGGCATAGAGTCAAGTGGTGAGAAATGAGCCACTTACTGTGAACGTATCCTCGAAAATTCTTTTTGCCATGATATCATTCCTTTTTAAAGTTCTCTCGAGTCTCGACAACAACGGGGACAAGTTGGGAATTTTCTCAAGCTTTTTCGTAGTTTTGGTCATTGAAGGACATGTGCTTGTTTCATGCCTCTCGGTCAGGGAAATATGCCACATGCGGAGGAGGCGACTTTAGGCCAAGCGGGTGGAGTGGATATGGACTGTATGTGTGGGGATAATGGAGGGGTTTAAATTATTTAGTTTTTATTCCTTTGAACTTCTGAGTTGCACTTGGAACGTTTTTATTTCGAGAGGAAAAGTAAATGCATTTAATTGCCTGGTCCTGAGTGGGTTGACAAGTTCTGCTTGGGTGGATAACTGAGATCATGTTGAAATAAGGACAGCACTCAATTTAAATGAGTTCAACCGTAGGTGGATTCAAAGGAGTATTTTCAGCTGCATATTCCATTTTTAGCATGACAAGTCTTCCAGGATTTTTTTCTGTATTTTCAGGGTCCGGGATAAGGCAGTGGAACTCACTTCTTATTAGCCCTTTCTAGGCTAATATTTGATAAAAAGGATGCTGTGCAACATACGACAATAAAATCACTGTTTTTAATAAGAAGGCGAGTCTCCTATTATCATGCAATTGACGTCCTTCACTAGTCAAGAATCAACAAAAAAAAAAATTAAATCCACAACTCAACATCCTCTCGACAGCATCCTTTTGCCGTTGCCATGTCATGTCAAGAATATTGTTGAAAGCGTCCTAATAACAATATTTCCGAGTTCTGCTTTTCTCATCTCTCTGGGGGCAAAGAAACATACTTACAACAAGGACAACACAAAAGCAGAACAACTCAAAAAGGACGAAGGAGAAAGCGAACGTAAAACTTTTGAAAAAATTCGAAGACGACAGGAGTTTCCTTTTCCGAGAGTAGTTTAAAGTGGATATATTTTTTTCGTTTGACTGAATTGTTGTGTAAATATGAAAAAAAAGGAATCAGATTACGCAATTTTCTTCTTGCGAAGAGAAAGTTTTCAATGAGGAACTTACCTTTTACGTTAATTCGGTTGGAAAGGTGTCAGTCTGGAAGGAAAAATAGAGTTACTTTTAAGAATTGTTTTTTCTAGGAAAAGTGAATTGATAGAGCTAATTTGAAAAGAAATTTTGTACGCTGGAAAGTAGGTCTCAGTTTTAAGTACTTCTGTCCGTTGATATTGCACGTGCACAGGTGGAGCGGTGATGAATGTTAGAATTTCGGGCCTAGAGAACAGAATTGAATCCAGTCCTCTTAGAAGAGGAAGTGGAAAAAATGGGTCTTCAGAAACCAACTCCCCTTCCTATATGCTATATTCATATTCATGCGAAACGCTGGAGTTTAGACCTATAAGCATTACCTATTAATTCCTCCTTCAAACCTCGATTTATTCAAATTAAATTTAACGAAAATTGATTAGAAAATTGTCGACTCAGTTGCAATTTGCTCGAACCCACATTGGGCGCCAACGGTAGAATTCCTTTTATGGAAGGAAATAAGGTAAAATCGGCCAAATGAGGGGAACCTCATCGGCAGATCTCATGTATTGGGTCCATTGTTCCATCCTACTCGGACGGTGTCCTGCTTTTCTTTTGCAAGCTTTTGGTAAGGCAACATTGTTCCCTAAAACTGGAGAGGCCGAAGATTCATGATTGGAGGAGTATCTTCGTCCGTAATGCTACCAAACTTGGTAATTTCATATGTATTTCAGTGCCACCTTCCTCTCTTGTTTACATTGGCTCCAAATAATCAAACTCACTTCTCTAATTTGCTTAAAAAAATGTTTAGGGAGCGGTTTCACCACTAGAGCTTTTAGGCCCCCCACTCAAGGACCAATAACTATACAGGCTTGGCGAGCTAAGCTTCCTTCATAAAGATTTTCGCTTGATGAGTTCATTATCCTTTCACGATTGACTTGTCAATGAAGATTATTATGTCCATAATCCCAAGGCAGTTGGTTAAAATTGGTGGTATCAAGTGACAGTGGTAACCTTTCCGTTGTATTCTCAAAGAAATTGAAAGTCTATTTTGCAATTACCTAAATTTGGACCAACAAGGGTTCATATCCGAATGGGGAAACCTAATTGAACACCACTAATCCAGTTTTCAAATAATTCTTCCCTTTTGGTACTAACTGTTGATCACTTCTGCAACTTTATTCATTTGTCTATGGAATAGTTACAGCAACGAGATCATCCTCAAGGTTCCCCGCGAAAACCGCCGGCCTTCCGAAGTCTTGAACAAGAAGAAAAAATCCTGAAATTTACCCTAACCGGTAACTAACTCCCTTCAAACTACAATGTTGATTGCGCAAGGGTTGAGGGGGTAACGCGTCAGCCTCTCAATCTCGCTGCTTTTGGTTCGAATCCCTGTCGTCATGGGTGTCTGTGCTCGTCTTGTATTTGTCTTGCTGCTGCGGGCTTACCATTGCACAGCAGCAGATGTAACGATAGTGAAACTGAAGCAGAGTCAAACTGTGTGGATGCCCTATACTCTACTAAGGAGTGAATAGGAAACCCTACTACTATTGCTAAGGCACGACTGATACCACCTAGGTTTGCACATTTGCATCGGTGAAACAAGGTAAACGTCTGTTGAGGCCACTTAAGTGAAAGAGTCCAAGCAACCTCTGGGTTGAAGGATGCTGCCTGGAAATAGAAAGTCTAATAGATGATCTGCATTTGCTAGTTGCTTTCAGTATACCTTCTACTTTTCAAGGGTAGTTGGCACAATTATTGGCTACGATCTTCAATCAAAATCCATATTATTTCGAAATGGACTCGAACGCGGGTCTATCTTTCCACAAAAGCATTTGGCGCAGCCACCAATGGAGTTTCTGTCCTCCCTTAATGCCTACCCATCCGTTACCACTTCCGTCCTCTGACTAACTCTTCCACCGGTAACAACTTGATCTTCGTGTCGAGATAACTGCATTTGCAGATTTTAGACAAGGTGGCAAAGGCGAATCCTGCACTGTGAATGTGTCGAGCGACATCAACTTTCAGTACCAGCGTCGGCAGAAACGGCGCTTCCTAGATATATAAACTGATCAAAAGTTTCGATGATCTGCTCGTTAATACAGATATAGAGAGTGCAATAACTAGACTTGGAATTTAGGATTTGTTGACCTTTATCTTTAGTCTGACTGGACATGTCTGTCATTTCCAAAAGAGCAGATGTGATCAGCATAGTTGGGTGAAGATGTCATGACGGTCCTTGGAGTTTAATGTCAGTATCTGCCGTGCTGACACAATTCTACGACCCTCTTCGAATACGGATTGATTGGAAGGTCCCAATCGGACCCCTGCCGTAACCAGCACAGCAGTACTGGTTTATGCTGGGGCTCAGAATTCATACCAGGGGATGTGTGGCCTGCCTAATGGTTTTGCCGCAACTAAGGAGTACCACTTCCAAGTTGTAAAGCGCAACTCCATGATTTACCTCACTGGAAGACCAGCATTACCATTATGAACCTCCCACGAGCGAGCCAATAGTAAACAACTGGAGCAGAGAACCATTCCAATTCCCGTAGTACCAGGCAACCCCCTGCGAGATTTCGTGACATTTCGAGCCATTTCAGATCAAGCCCATTGGAGACTCAGCTCTGATCACATCCTCGAGTACATAGGAAGAAGGAAATCATGGTCCATTGAATTCATCCAAGTTCTACTTTGTTTCCCTGGAATGAACGTACTGCGTGAAATACGCTAGATGCACTTCCTGTTGACATTCCCAAAATCGATGAATAGCAGGCAAGATGCAGAGCTGAACCCAGGTGTTGATGTGATCAATATAGGACGACCAAAGCGGAAACCAGCTTGCTCCCTGTCAGCCTTTCATGTTTCATGATGCGTTTCAAGATTCACGATTGTCGCAGTCAAAAAACATGCCGGATGTCAAAAAACAATCTCGGATTTTCCAAAAATTTCCGTACTACTGGAAGTAGCAGATTTGAAGAAACTGCAGATATAGCGGTGAGTAACCCTGCGGGAGGATTCGCAAGTTTAGTTACGCCAGTCCTCTTTTATTTGAAGGAGTAGTCCATATCGGCACGTTGCGATGACTAATCACGTTATCCAGGATGGTAATAATTGAACCCCATTAGTCAAGTCTTCATAGAATTCTACCCTTTTTCTACCAACTGTTGGTTACTTGTGCAACTTTTTTCATTTGTAAATGCAACAGTTGCTGCAGTGAGATTATTCGCAAGGTTTTCCGAGAGAAGGAAGAATCTGAAAACTTACCCTCAAATGTCCCTCCTGATATTTCAACTAATCAGTAGCGTAAACCACGATCACTAAGAACTTCTCACTAAGGGACCAGCGGCAAACAGATGGCCCAAGAGCATATTCTCTCGAAATTCTCCTGGGCCATGTGCCCTAGAGGGTCATGTTGGTTCTTATGGTATCAGCAAACTCCTGGTGAGACTTCGTTGCAAGAGCGACTTCTAATCAGTCTCATTAGAAACTCTGCTTTGATTGTCCCCTTGTCCCCTTAAGTAAGTTGGATTAAGAATGTCATAGTCTAATGAATTCCCCCCTCCTAGTTGGTTTCCCCGGAATGCCACTCCTGCGTAGAACACGCGAGGTCCACCTCCTGCTGGCGTTTCCAAAAGCCTTCTCTAAATCGATGAGGAGCAAGTAAGCGCATGAAAATCCTAGATTAATATCCCTCTTAGTCGCCTTTTACGAAAAACAGGGAAGACTTTGAGTATATACTTAAGGGCACATATGGGAGAAGATTCTATTCTGAGTTTCCCAGTAAAACGATTCACATAGCTGACCAGTAAAACGCCCATCAATGATGGGTCCTTCAGCGGAATTATCTCCTTATGCGGGTAGGTCTATTGGCGTTTCTAAGATTTTGTTTTACGATCCTTTTTTGTGGTTCATAAAAATCAACTCCATTGAACGGCCAAAAACGACCTTTGTCTCCTATGAGATTCCGCTCCCACCAAGTTTACCACACGTCATAATTGTATGGCTTTTTCTGTCCAACGAGAACTTCGTTTGTGCAGCGTTTCTTGGTCTTGCACTCTTTGTCGGTAAACTTATTCACATTTTCCTACAAAATGTCTATATTTCCTACAGAAGTAAGCGAATTGAGATTATGACCCCAACACATGGAAACCTCGCTCGTTCTTCAAAAATTGTTGTAAACCCTCAATGCAAACTGGCGATACATCGACTTCATTAGCATTTTTACAAGCGCAGTAATGGTACTGCCCTGGGTGGAGAGGCTATGGAGCTATGTGAATTCATAAAGGAGCGGTGGAACATCCACCACAATATAAGGGCCATGATAAGAGGCAGCCGTTAAACGTACTGCATGGCCCAGGGCGAAAGAGGGGAAAAGCCGTCGAATGAAGAATTGAACCAGGCGACTCGAGTAACGCCTGTTTAAAATACAAAAGGGGAGAAACCGCAGAAGAGGTGCCCGAAAAGCTGAATGACTCAACAGGCCAGCAAACCCTCAAAAAGAAAAAAAAATTCAACTCCCAAAAAGACGGAGCAAACGAGGAGTACAACAGAAACTGTCAGCGAAACTGCAGTAGAGGCAACCTCGAGAAATGGGACCGGACTTTTAAAAGCGTAGAGAAAAGTGGAACCGCTGAGAAGAAGCGATCGGAGGAAGGTAAGACCGAAGGTGATTATCATTTCCAAACGAAATGAAGGGTTATATGCTGACATTCTCAGGAGAGTGAAAGGAGACCTCGAACTCACCAACTTGAGGGACAATGTCAGCCGAATTAAACGGGCACAGAAGGGAGATCTTATGTTGGAGTTCAAGAAATCCAAGAAAGTAACTGCAGAAGAATTCTTGAGTCAAATCGAAAAATCGTTAGGACAGGAAGCCAACATAAGAGCTAGCAGATCGGAGATCACTATAATATGGAAAGATATCGACAAAATTACCATGAAGGCGTTGGAAAAGCAGTTCAACCTTGTCGGACTACAAGAGTCAGCGGTGAAAACGCTGCGAAAAGCGTACGTGGGGAAAAAACGGTCTTTATCAGCCTGCCAGTGCAGACAGCACTCAAACTGTTAGCAGCAGGAACAGTGAGAATAGACTGGGTTATGTGCTGTCTTAGGGAGCAGGTAGTGTTAAAGTGTTCGGGGAGTCGTAGGCCGGGCACCCATCGACTTCGACGGTTTGTTGGTACCATCGGAAATACGGAGCTCAAGCGGCTAAAGTCACCATCGGATGCATGTTTAAGGCAACGAAAAACTAGGCTCGCTGGGTGCCTGGGCAACGGCAACCCGAAGCGCGGTACCATGTCGCCTTACAATTGTCGACCCTCTGAGTACACGTTGTTTCCTGGTCGATACGGGCGCTGAGGTGTCGATTCTCCCTGTACCCCGTCCAAACACCCTATTCCCGCAAAATTTACGTCTGGCGGCCGCAAACTCATCTCCCATTAGCGCCTATGGTTATAGGCAGGTGTCACCATAGCCTGCTGGTGGACTTACAGAACAGGACCGTGATAGACCCTGCAAACTCGTTACTTACGTCAGGTAAGATTTATTCCTGCCAAAATGATACTCTTTCGATAATTTTCGAGGTCGCATTCCGCACTCCTCCGAAAGTACAGCAATATCGCTAAGAAAGGTCATTTCTCTAACCCGGTTAAGCACGATGTGTAGCACCACATCAATACTACCGGCTCTCCAATCTTGACAAAGGTGTGTCCACTTTCACCCCAGAAGCTTGCTGCTGCGAAGAAGGAGACTTAATGAAACAAGGTAGCTGCAGACCATCCAATAGTATTTGGTCCTCTCCACTTCCTTAGATTTAGTCAAGGCGTATCACCAAATCCCTGTCGCTTCCGAAAACGGCTATCTGCACAGTTTTCGGACTCTTCGAGTTTGCTGAAAGTCAGCTTGTGCAACGCTGTGCAGACTTTCGAGAGGTTCATCCACTCTAACTTGTGAAACTTGAACTTTTGTTTTGTCTACATGGATGATGTTTTGGTCACTCCCTCTTCAGAATCTCAACACATGCAACATCTCGAGCTCATTTTGCAACGTCTACTTGAGGCCGGACTTGCACCCAACGTTGAAAATGCAGATTCCTCCTGAGGCAGGTGAAATTTCTCGGCCACTTACTAACGCCTGACGGTATACACCCTGACCTAGACAAAGTGATTACGAGTTTTCCACTACCAACCACGGTGAAGGATTTGCGAAGATTCTTGGGAATGTTAAGTTTATATCGTCGTTTCTTGTCCCCTAAACGCCTATTTGTCTCAGCCAAAAACCAAGGACTCCCGTGAGTTTGCGTGGTCTGTTGAGGCCGTCCATCCATTTGAGACAGTCAAACAGCAGCTTATTGATACAACACTACTGGCATTTCCTCAGACAGATGCACCCCTAGCTGAGGACGACGCAGAGCTTCAGAGCCTGAAGGCAAATTCCAAATAAAAATTCAAGGAGTTTCCCACTTTCGGCTCAAACTCCTATTTTCTCTGCGAGAACTCAGATAAGGGGCTCAGGACAATTATTCTGGCCGATTTTCGCAATTCACTATCTTGTGCATGCAGGCATCAGCACGACGAACCGGTTAGCCACTGATCACTGGACGTCCATGATCAAGGATGTAAACTCTTGGGCCACACAGTGGAACGCGTGCCAGAAGTGCAAGGTCAACAAGCACGTTCGAAAGGAAGTAGGAACATTCCTTCGGTCAACCATCATCTCGACATCACCGGCCCTTTGCGAGACTCGCACGGAGTCAAGTATTGCCTCACAATCATCGAAAGGTTTACGCGGTGGCCTGAAGCAATACCTCTGACACACATTACGGCAAATCCATGTGCCGAGGCCCTCTGCCTAGAGTGGACTCCGCGCTTTGATGGTCCAGCCGTTATCATCACAAACCAAGGGATACAATTCGAATCTACTCTTTTTGCGGAGTTAGCAATGCTCCTTGGCTTCAAACGGGATACGACTACTGCATACCATCCGCTGTAAAGTGATATGCTGGAACGTTAGCACCGGAGGCTGAAGGCCGCTGTAATGGTTGCGGTCCTTGCCTTTTTTCCTCCTAGGCCTCCGCACAGCTCAGCGAGAGGAGTTCGCGGCCAACTCCAGGGAGGTGGTTTACGGGGAGAATCTATGCCTCCCCGCCGACCCTATACTGGGCATCAGAGCAGGGTTAAGCGACTTGGGAATGGTCTGTCTGTTTGGGGACGCAGTTTCGAAGATGCGGACGCCTCCACCGTCCCAAAACGCGACATGTGTGTGACCAGGTCCTCATTAAGGTGGATGTCCCTCGGAGGCCGCTACAACCACCAAACGAGGGCCCCTTTAGAGTGCTGGAACGAGGCGCGCAGTCATTCAAGCTCGACGTTCGAGGTGGGCTGAGGTTCTTCATCGAATCGGAGACCGCTCCGAAGAAACTTCTGTCGGCGGGATCGCGCGGATCGGTTTTATTTAAAAGAAGGACATTTTCTCAAACAAGCATCGTAAAACAAGAGTTCAATGCACCTTGCTAGGTCTAGGCAATGATGGAACACCAGTTTATATAACTCTTTCGGGATACCTTCTTATTTCGAAGATTTTATAACCAACTTCTCATGGATCCCCATTCACATTGTCAGGTGCTGCGGAGTCTCCTTTTAACTGATCTGTACTGAACGATTACTGTACATGTCACCTATCAGACGTTCAAACGTTTTGCCAAAAGGTGGAGTTTATGACACCTTCTCTCCGAGGCATGGAAGCTCCTCAGGCTGTCGTTATCAAATTCATCATTGCACTTACGACAGTGTTGGCTTCAACTCCACCATCCACCAAAGTTCGAGGGATCTTTGGGTGTTCTCCTTTGCGACGGTCAACGCAGGGGGAGCACCGGACTGGTATACGCAGAGAAATAGCGTCAACCACTTCGAAGTCAATATATTGGTGGTCACTTACGGAGAAGTCTTCTATGGCGATGCTTCCTTCGCAGCTTGGACGCCGGAAGGGTGTTATGGATCCCCTGTTCAAAAATACGAGCCGGGTTCTCTCTAACATCGCTGGGGTCCATTTTTTTCTCAAGCCTGGCAAAGGCATTCCCTATTTAAGCGCCCGGAGGGACTTACTATGGGTCTAATATATGAGATCTAAGCGCCTGGAACTTTGGCTTCATAAGCCTCTTGACCTAGTCTAACCTAACTTACGTCATAGTAATTCTGGAGATTTTAGCGATACCATTATCTCTTCTTACCGCTTCTTAAATTCCTTGTGAAACTTTTAAGACGCAACTGGTTTATTTGAAGGACATAGAATTTGCATGCATACTTTAGACGCTCAAGTTCAGTTTCCATTATATTTCTGGCAATTGAGCCTTATCTTGTTTTACTTACTCTCCAAGTTTTCCTTTAACAACGAGTCCATTATCCTTGAAACCACGTTCTACCCAAGCCAATTTTTCAAGATATTATGTTAGAGCTCAAGAGCAGGAAGCTAATGTTCACATCAGGCAAAATATGTGTATGATCTAGTGCTGACGCAAGTGCTTGGATTTAGGCTTTTTATTGGCAAACAGCCACCTTGTAATCCTTCCGAATTATGTAATTTCATAAATCCTAGCGCCATGTGTACTCGTATTAGTCGACGCTGTTATCATCCCCAATGAGCCAGGAGAATTTGAAATTTTGTGGGTTTCTTAGGAGCTAGAAATGTGTGGCGACGAAATTGGAGGAGGGAATTTCATATAACTTTTTATCGGTTTTCAGATGGAAGGTGTAGTCCTTCGGGGAGAGATAGTGGATCAACTGAATTAAGGGGTTGTCTAGGGATAGATATTCACTTTCTTACAAATCACAGTAATTTAACAGGTGTCCTGGCCGGAGCTCTTTTTAATCGAAACCAATTTATTGTTGAAGATAAATCAGGATATACTGGGTATTCACGTTCAGCTTAATTTGCGGTAAAATTATAGAATTTGAAGCCAAATATCTTTCCATGATGATGACTATTCGTAGGACTTGAATTCTCTAATAAAAGACATGAAGGACGAAAAAATCTGCCAGAAAATACACCCCGCAGGCCATCATTCGCGATTACCTCCTAAAATCAGAACACGGTTATCCTTGCAGATATTATTTTTTTATTCGCGCTCCACTTCCTGTCGTCTATGTCTCTTTCGGAACCATTCAGATAACCTTCTGACAATCTCCTTCTGAATAAAAACAGGTCACCGAGTTATTTTCCCCGGCAATATCGTTTCGCCATTGTAGCGATTTTTTATATTTGTCCAGGGAGTCCTTGCACGCTACATGAATAGGAAAGCGAGCGATGAGCTACAAATTTACGATCTCTACACGCTTGGAAAAATCGAAGGAAAAAAGTCAGAAAATCAAAACGACGAACAAGAGATAAATCAGAAACGGAGGTAAGCTTGCGAAAAAATCGTGTATGTAAGCTGTTTCCACGCACTCCACGCGCAAAGGGGGGAAATTGAATAATGATTCGACCCCGTAGACAATATAAATAATCGAGAAGGCGAAGCTGCAAATTGTCTACAGAGTGCCTGCATATGCTGGCGGTGATGATGATGTGAACTTAAGTAGTCTTGTTAGCATTCCTGGCTAGACGTATCTGCGAAGCCGTGGAAAGCCCCAAGGAGCACAAGACGAACTGCCTCGGGGGGTTGAAACTGATGTATGGAGATAGGCTCGTAGCTATGTGGAGTCTGCACTGAAAATGTTCAAGCTCCAATTCAGTTTTCAAGTTTATTTAGATCTCAGAAGCACTCACAAGTTTGGTAGTCATATTTCCATTTCAAATTTTCCTCACTTCCATATCAAGTCCTGATTTTAATGGAATCGCAACTTTCTGCAGGCCATACTTAAGAAAGTTTTTATGTTGGGCGCCTGTGGTATAATCGCTCTTCCGCCAAGGTCCTTGATAGAAGCTCAAACGTATTCCTAAAACACAATTTACGTGTGGCATGAAATGATAAGTTTTGGGACCAAATAAAATATATTTGGTTTCCCCTTTTGACGTAGGACTTTGCTGACATATAGTGGACCAGGAAACCCTGGCGGGAAGACTCCAAGCCTTCTGACTGCATTCAAAGCTGTCGCATGCTAACAAATCAAAATGAACGCCATCAAGTTCTCGTGTGAAGCACAAGCGGAGTGAATTACTCCCGACAAAAGCTAGTCCATGGACCTGACTCCCATTTTCAAGCACAAATTGTAGATTACTTCACCACTTAACCATCAAGACTTCTTGTCTTTAATAAAATATGCAAGTCCTGTCTTGTGCCCGGGGCATCCTTGTTCTCTCTTCATCTATCCCACGTTGTCTTCATGCTCCACGACCGTTAGACAGCCGCTACCACAACACAAATGGTCTTCCCCTGCCTCTTCAATAAAATTGTTTGAGTTATGTCCTACGCCATTGTAGGAAAGGAAAATTATGGTTTTCTGTGAGTCCTTTATGTTTCGTTTTTTTCTTTCATTCTTCGCATTTATACAAACACTGCAAACTGGCTCAAGGATAATGATGTAGACATGTTCAATTTGTTTCTGCTTGTGCCTTCTGTCTAGGTGGGCTCATGCAGAAAGTCTAAAGGGTTGAAAGAGTGAAATAGTCATGGGGCTAGGTTAGGGGATGTTAGGAAGGATACCCATTTATTGGCGTGATTTTAAATGGGAGCCGATGAAAACAGACAATTTTCTTTAATGCCAAGGTTTGGTTTCGTTTCAAGTGGCTGCGGTAAGAAAAGTATAACCGTTATGCAGATTGGATCCCGATGATTGGGGATGGTTTTTGTTTTATATGGAATAATAAAGGATTGGCTGAAACCTTCCAGATAACTGGAAGAGGTTTTCGATTTCTCTTTCTCTTTTTGAAGATTTGCCCTCCTTTGAATGTTCCCAGTTATATCTTGTCTGAACGATTTCTAGCTAGAGATCGAGTAGAGTTTTTGAGAATAGAATACTCAAAGAATCAAAGGAAAGAAGTTCCCGGGACCATGGAAAAAAGAAGGTGACCGTGGACCCTGAAATACTTGGTCCTTCAAGGAGCGGAGGTGCAGTTGCATTTGTAACCTAGCTTAACATTTTTTCAGATTCAGATACAAGAGGATGATGATAAAATCCAGCTGACGATACCAGGATCTTAGAGACATTACAATATTTATGTGCCAGCCACCTACAACTATCTAAACTTTCTTGCAATTGAAACGAAGGTTTCATCCCCAATACTGGTGGTCATTTCAATTGACTGGTAACTTCCAGATAATAACAGCCTAGGTACCCGCAGGCCCCTTGAATAAGAGGGACTCTATATATGCAGGGTCAGTATATAGGGATCCGATCAGTTCGACCAGAAGTCCTGCAGTATTTTACATCGACCAAAGTAGCAGAGAAAGCCAACCTCTTGTGTGTGATAGGCTGCGACGCCAATGCAAGGCATACACTTTCGGGCAGCCCGGAGAACTGTGGCGGTTGCCAGGAGGTCCTTGATATCATCCTACTAACCGATAATGTGATTCTTAAGGTGGAGTACTGGAGAATGTCTGATCAGAGATCCTTCTCAGATAACAGATCACACACATCTCCAATCTTTTCAGTCAGCCTAGGAGGATCGACTGGAGCAAGTTTGGTTAAGTTATCAGAAATAAACTCGACAAACTGGACGGAAAGTCAGGTTCTGGAAAATGCGTCCGAAACCGAAGGCACGCTGTGACTCTTTAAAGGACTTTCTGTCAATTAGCCCCACCTCTTTTGTGCTGAAGAATTTAGAGCGCGTTCTAGGCATGCACTTAAAAACGATTAAGAAAATAACGCCTTATTCTAAGTCCCAGCACGCCTACCACAGAAGCGAATCCACAGAAACTGCTCTCTAAGAAGTAATTGGCACGATCGAACGACCACTACAGCACAAACTGTATACTCTAGCTGCCTTCCTGGATATCGAAGGAGCATTCAACAACGTTGGTAATAACCCCATTAAGGAATCCTTGACCAGTATTGGTTTGGAGGGGTAACTCACGCATTGAATAATATCCATGCTAACTCCTCAGGGGTCGTCAGCGACCTTTAACGGGTAGCTTATGATACGGGGTGTGACGTCGCCGAGGTGCCCGAGTAAGTAGTTGTGACCCCCTGGCTTGAGTCTCCGGAGCCGTCGACAGCTCGTTGTCGACGTCGATGGGGTGATGTGAGCGTAACTCTGCCAAGGTGGTAGGTGTGACGTGTATCAGGAGTCGGCCCCTTCAGGACCCTGGTTGGGTAGTGTGCATTGCACGTGCGGTGTTAGGAGACCGCGTTGTCGCGAGCGAGCGCTGATTCGTCCGTGAATTTCGGAATCAGCTAAGGGTAGGTCAGGTCTCAAGGAACTGGGGTAGGGGCTGTGTCCCCGATCGTACACCCGTTCCTAACTATTGCAGCCTGCTTCCTTTTCCATTGAGAATACACATAAATTAATAAAAAAAAATCGACGAAAGAACAGGGAAGGAGAAAAAGCTGATTGCGTTCGGGCGCATCACAAAAATGCGTTGTTCACCGCAGTGATCAGCGAAAGAGGCAGCGAGGGCTGCCAGACCTGGTGTGACACGGAGGCACCCAAAAAAATAGGAAGCCTTATCAAGTGGCGCGACTGACTGTGCGGAGATGGCAACTCCAATAACTTGTAGTGCCCCTGTTCCGAAAGAAAGCCCAGTCAGAATTGCTAGTCCTAAACCGATGGATTCGGACACAAACCGAGTGTAAGTACAGTCGACTGTCCTGGAAATGCGAAGCAGTGGTGAAGCGTATGCGGTCGGCAATGTTTCTCCAGGAGAACGTCAGCAAAGACGTCAAAATCGATATGATGGAATTGGACCGCATCTCCTTCTATAGGCGTGGAAGGCAGCGGAAGACGATCAGAGAGCAGTAACAGCCGCACTCCCCACTGAGAACGCTTGCATCAAACGGACGGCGGATAGCCCACTCCAAAGCAAATGAGGAGAAAGTGGAAAGAGGATTACGTGCCGGAAGGGGACTTTATCCAAGTAGTTTCTAGGGCCCAAAAGAAAGAAGGCAAAAAAGGAAAAAAGGAAACAACCGACTACGCCGCCAGAGACTCGTCTGTCCAAAGACAAGGAGGTTGCCAACCAAAAGCCTGGAGCAGAAAAGACGAGGAAACGAAGAAGTACTAAACCGTCCGCTCTGCTCATTAAGCCTACGGAAGGCAAAACATTTGCGGAAGTCCTCATTGAAATCCGCTACAGGATGAAACCCAAAGACTACGGAGCAGAGGTGTCTTCCATACGGAAAACGAGGAGTGGCGGAGATGTCGACGAACTGGACCCAGAGACGAATTGGGCTCAGAGACGATTGCCCAGACTACGACAGCGAAGCGATCAAGGGGCTATTGGTGTGTGCTCTCTAGAAATCCGGGATCTTCACTGCCTCATAGAAAAGGTCGAAGTAGAGCAGACGATAAAGCATGAATGTCCAGAGGTAACCAATGCCCGGAGGTAATTCCTACCTCTGTAAATGCTCCAGGCTAAACTTCGCCATGGTGGAAGTCCCCGAACAATATGCGAGGAAACTCCTTAGTAGCGGGAGAATCAAAATTGGATGGGTGGTATGTAGGGTACGAACGCGGATAGTCTCCACCTGGAGCTAAAGGTATTAGGACTATAGACACACATCAGCCGCTTGCAAGGGATCGGACAGAAGGACAGCGTGCCGGAGATGCGACCAAGTGAGTAATCAGAGTTGCGTTATCTGCAGGGATCGTGGCGCGTCTGATGAGAGCGTCGCACATACTGCGGGCTCGGGACGGTGTCCAATCTTCAGGGCGGAATTGCAAAGGGCTAGGGTGCGAATGGCATGAACTGCATTTTACAAATTAACATGCACCGGAGTACAACCGCTCACCAGTTGCTAGCACAGTTTGCAGCGAAAGTAAATGCTGATCTAGTGCTAACTAGCGAGCAATACCGAAGCAAAGACCCGGTCTCATGGCATCTCCACTTATCAGGAACCGCTGCCATCTGGGATGGGGACGACGTTCGACTTGTTCTTGTCGAAGGTCGAGGTAACGGGTTTGTCTGAATCCGGTGTTTGGGGATAACCTGACGCCGAAGGAGACAACGCCGGACTATCGGCGCCGGCTTGATGCTCTGGGGGGCGCCATTTCGGGCGGTAGCGTCGAAGCTGACACTGTCGTAAATTCAATGATGAACCGTTATCAGGTTCATGGCGTTCAAGGCGTATGAGGCTTCCATGTCCCGGAGGGGCCACAGCCGCGACAAGCCTTCTATGTACTAGTGGACGGCGGAAAATGCCGGAGGGAGTGTCATAAGCTGCGCCGTTTGGGACAACGTTTGCACGCCAACGAGGAGGTATGCGCTATAAATACGCACTATAGATCAGCAAAAAGGAGACTCCCCAGCGCTATAAATAAAAGCAAAACTCGCGGCTGGCAGAACCTTGTTAACGACGTGGGGATGGAAAATCGGGGCTCTGCGGAAACCCAGCATACTAACTACCGACCAGATGGACCGCATTGTACGGGCATTGTTCCCCAAACATCCTCTACGTGTTGATGTCAATAGTGCGGAAAGCGTCAAGGATTGCTCCTTTTTCAATGAAAGAGCTGGAAGAAGTGGTTCTCACTATGAAAAATATGCGGCGGGTTCTGATGCGTTCAACGCTTGCTTAAAGGGGGCATTTTTCTGGTCGCTGGAAACCGGCCAGACTCGCGCTGATCAGCAAGGGTAAAGGACACCCGGAGCTCCCGTCTGCATACCGACCGCTGTGTACGATTGACACGACCGGGAAAGTGCTGGAGAAGTTAATCAGGAGTAGTGTCGCTGAAGTGATCCGCGCTGCCGGGGCCTTATCCCCAAGACAGTTCGGGTTCAAACCAGGGAGATCCACAGTGGATGCTGTTATGGAGGTCGTAGATGCGGTTCATAGAGCCGGGACTGGACCTCTGGAACGCTTTCTATGATAGTTTGCTGAGACTCGATATGCCCGAAGATCCGCGCCTGGTCGGTTATGTAGACGACGTTGCAGCACTTGTTGCCGGACACACTGTTGAACTGGCGCAATGTAGACTTGGCATATTGATGCGACGGCTAAGCAGATGGATGACTGCTCGCGATTTCAGCCTTGTACTGGAAAAAAACTGAAGTAGTCATCTTGACCAGAATCCCAACCTTGCCTTCCATATCGATCGGCGAGTTGACTATAGAATCCAAACCTTGGTTTAAAGCTCGACTCGAAGATGAGCTTCTTCGAGCAAATCAAAGCAGCAGCGGACAAGGCTGCTGCTGGAGTCGCGGCCTTGATTCGGCTAATGGCGAATGTTGGGGACCCTATATCTACCAGGAGACGTCTCCTTATGAGAGCAACGCAGTCGGTTCTCCTCTATGGTGCGGAGATATGGGCTGATGCCCTTGATAAGGGGGTGCATGGTAAGAGCCTTGCTTAAGTGCAGAGGCGGGAAGCTTCGCGAATGGAGTCTGTTTATCGCACCATCACCGAACCGGCAGTGATGGTAATCGGGGGAGTGATCCCCTTTGCCTTCCTTGTCAAGCCCATCTATATCCTTAAGGGCTTAAGAGCGGCTTAAGAGAGGTGGTTGCCCGTGAAGAATTTCAACGCGCCTGCACCGAGTGGCAGCTCTCTTGGCAATGTGAGGCAATGGGCAGATGGACTGCGCAGCTCATCGAAAATCAAGACCCGTGGTTGAACCGATCGTACGGTGAAACTGATTACTTCCTTAAACAACTCCTAAGTGGGCGTGGAGGTTTTCAGTCTTATCTGCATAGGATTGGAAAAGTGCGATCTCAGGGGAGCTCTCTCTAGACAACATTGTCAGGGAGATGATGAAAAGCGCTGGCAGCTGGAATCGTGTTGCGCATTATGGTCAGTTTTTTTTATTGCGAAGAAGATTGAAATCGACCGGCGGAGGAGGGATCGGATGGTTAGGGGTTCCCTAAACTAACAACTTCCCACCTCCCCTCCCGTTAGTGGAAGGGATTCCCTGGCTTGAAGGCTCCCAAATTCGGGAGAGCGGGAGGGGTAGCCCGAAGCAATGTGTCAAGCGGTTCCAGGTTACTTCCTTGATGACAGGGAGGGGTTTAGTTGGTAGTCCGATAGCGTACTATTGCGGGAGTCCAACACTCTTTGCGTAGACGCATTCACCCACCCTGCTAAAAAAAAAATTGGTTCGGTTTGGATGAACCGACAGATTGCCCTCCTATGTGAAGGTATAATAGAAGACGCAGAACACGTTTTCTTCGTCTATTCAAGATGCGAATGCCCAAGGTTAAACCACGAGAATGATCTGGGGTGGAAAATCTCGTTAGCTATATGGCGAAATCGGATACCGCGTGGAATGCAGTAGTTAGAGCGGTGAAAAGGATGCACCAACGGCTAAAGGAAGTAGGAGCTGAACGGAGGCCTAGAATCCAAACTAACGCAGCTAACACGACATAAACCAGAAGCGACTATTCCATGAACAGTCGGTAAAAGTCTGCCATGCACGTCCTCGATTCTAGATGCGTATTTATGGTGGACAAACGAACAGACTGGCTTTGAATCGATTTTAATAAGGTTTTGTTTCACAAAAAACCTTAAAAAGCCTATTATTTAGCGCAGATAAAAGTGGAAGGCCATTTCAAAGACAACCTGAGTTATCCCCACTTCTTGAAGTATGACATAAGGATCCATCTTGACTCCATCTACCTACATTCCAGTGCCACATCCTACGTCAGTCTGCAGATCTGTCCTACAATCAAGAAAAAAGGGTACCTCATTAAATTTTTACTGATTAAAGTCCTCATGCTCTAAATGAAACGGAGTTAACAAGGCACGACCTATAAGTAAGAATGATCAAAATATCCACAAGGATCCTTTCCAGCCTCATCTATGCTAACGAAATATAATAATCACTCAGGGCTCCATAGAAAATCCAAAAAGCATAATCCATTCCTCTAATCTTCCGTCCATAAATATTATTTTATTGCTGGGGAAATTCCTCAGGATAATCATATTTAATCGAAAATTTATCTCATAAGGCATTTATCACACCTTTCTGCAGGCATGAATATAAATCACAACCATTTTATGAGTCATCCCTTTAAAATCTGCACATCTGCAGAGATCGAGTGGAAAACGAATTGTCATCGCTTTGTACACCAGCAAAAATAAGATACATCTGGATATATGCGTACATGAAGGATACATATGGGAACATTCCTACACAAACAAAATTAGCAAAATCATCCGCTTGTATGATTCACCTCCTGGATATGTGCGTATATCCTGTGAAATGGTCATAAAGTCATTTCGTTGCTTTGAACGGTTCACTTGCGTCCTTTCTATTTTCAGTCTCCATTAGAATCAACATCGGAAACGTGGGTGGAAATTTCTAAAAAAAGGTTGTAGCCACAAATAAGGACACTACCGTCAAGGACCTCAAAATAGTCCCATATCGGCCTTAAATCGAATCAACCAACAAATCGGTGGAAAATTAAGTGATAGTCATGGTGCAACAATAAAACTTATAGCCAAACTTACATAGACTCCTGCGTCCGAGTCCTGAACACAAAACTTGCTATGACCGTATCAGGCTTGTTGTCCTTTCACTACCCTCGTTGGTGTATGCGACGCGCACATAACACGAACGTAAACACCCAGCTCAATGCCAACCCGAACCTTACTCACTAAACAACCGTAGCGTCAATAGCTTACGAACAAATCTACTACACAAAGGACATCAGTGGCGCGATAAGCCAGGACACGACTTCTATGATTCTGGAATTTCTACTGAAATCAAAGGATACGCGGAATACAGTTTGGCTCTTGGTTTAGTTCGGTGGAGAGTTTCAAGTTTTCGTGGAGAGCTTTAAGGGGTTCGAGGATAGTTTTGTTTTTCGGGGGAAAAAGGACATGCGCGGAAAACAGTCTGTGATTCATTCAATTTCCCAGGATGAGCCGGATATGGTTTGTGGGTTTTAATGAATGAGATGTGTTTAGTTTTGGGAGAGGATAAGGATAGTGATTAGAAGTGATTTGCAGGGTTATGGTGGCATAAAGAACGGTTGTAACGTCGATGCAGTTTTGAAGAAGCATAGGCCTTCAAGGAAATGGGGTTCAATCAAAATAGACGAGCTAGGATGTCGTAAATGAAGTTGTCCACAAGATAATAATTACATCAAACATTAATTATAAAGGATCCATATCTTATAATTAGTAATTTTTATCCTGCAGTGATAGCGAAAGTGACCTCGATAACAACGTTCGAAGACTGCTAATAACATTGTGGTTCCAATGGCTTGATGACGACTGCTATGCAGACAATACATCATATTTGATGGGACAAATAAATGGGTTGACTAAAAATGACAGCGTAGTTCGGCCGACAGCTGAGCGTTGTTTAATCAGAAAGAGAAGCTAAGCGATAGGAAGTGGACGCGATCTTTGATATGTATATTTAGTAGCTTCTTATGTGAAGCCACTTGCGCCTGGCTCTAGGACCGATGTGAGATACACCCCTTCTCACGGGCCAGTACAATCAAAGAGATAAGTAATCTATAACTTTTTGGAATTAAGGTCGACTGAGGTAAACTACTCTAAGACGATGAATTATGGGTCCCAGCGTTTACTATATATCATGATTAAGATTCCGATTCGCCACATATCTAAATGACGAATTCGTTACAGAGAAACTATTTTCAAAAAACCCGAACAAGAAATGGTGATCTTAAATATGAAGGCACCGTAAAACTGCAATACAAAGCCGATTCCAGCTGGTGGCCTACGCATGAAATCTAGATTTTTTTCAAAACGATACCTTAACGAGCAGTGCACCTTTGGGAGTTTTCAGTTTGATGAGCCGTTGAAAATAATGTCAGTCTTCATTGACAAATCCTGCAGATCTTTAGAGCCAGTCCATAGCTATCACAGAGGAAAGCAGCTCCACCTTTCTACACCTTTTCCTACAGACACTGCTCCCCTATAGACCAGTACTCCTGTTCTCCGAGATGTAATGGGATGACCCCTGCAAACCTTGAGATGGGATCGATACCAGAAATCGACGTCAAAATGCGCCATCGTTGAATTCCTCCCTATCAGGTATAATGATGTATACTTTCGAAATCCTTGCATGTCCTAATATCTCCGCCTCAGAATGCTCGTCTTCTCCAACTTGAGCAGAAATTCCAGCGTTATAAACTGGAAATTCTGGTCCTAAGAGAAGTAAGATTGTGGGACTTTGGAGAGTACTCCTCTCCCACATTTGCACTTTGGAAAATCAAGTGGTGTCAGATGCGAATCCGGTGTCGGGTTGCTTCCCACGACTACCGCAAGCCGCGCTCTGTTCACCTGACAGGCAGTTTCTGACAAACTTTTAACTGCAAGGTTTCAGTCCAGGTTAACGAACATCACAATTTTACAATGCCACCCACAAGTGGAAGTTTCCTATGTTATGAAGAAGGATGCTTTTTAGGAGCGATTAAACGTGGTTCAGGGGAGGCTTCCTAAGGGTAACATTGTAATTGTGACGGATGATCTGAATGCCAATATGGGATCTTCCTCGGACATGTGATGGGGAAGCGCAGTTTTGGCGACCGCACGCGGTAATGTCAGGAGGCTCGTGGATTTCTAGAATTTCCATCGACTTGCCGTTGGTGGTACGTTTTTCGAGCACAGAGAAAGCACAAAGTCAGTTGAGGTTCAACTGACCGACGCTTCAGATCGACCACTTCGTGATCAGAAGTAGATTTAGGAGTTGTCTCCTCGATGTGCCTAATAAGACAAACTTTAACATCAGCCTCGAAAGTGATCACCATCTCATGGTCGTTTACGTTTGCTTAGGTGTTGTGTCTTCTACTTCTCGCTGGGTTTGGGAGCTGCGACTCCCTACGCTCAAGATCGACCGCTTCTATGACCTAGTTGTTGCCTGACAATGGAAGAGCTATCTTGCTGATCGAGGGGCGGATCTACTGAGTAACCCGCCTAAGAATATCGATAAGCATTGGATCATCATCAAAAATACTCTTTCCTCGGGTGCTGCAAAAGTCGTCCCCCACGTCCGAACGGGTGTCATGTCGATGAACGGAGGGAGTTGAAGGCTCTACTGATCGCTGCCAGTGATGGCGGGCGTGACGCAGTCAAAGTCAGATACCGAGTGAAATTCCAAGAAATTTAGCGCAGTATACGCAGTAACAAGAGAGACCAGTGCAATAGGGAAGCGGAGGATACAGCATTTCAAGTGTACACCGCATCACGAAAGAGCTTGCATGTGGTCGTAAATCTTTCGCCGGTCCTGTGAAGGACGGCAACAGTCGACTTCTCATTCATGATGGTGAACAACTGAAAAGGTGGAAAGGACACTTCACCATGCGCCTCAATCGTACTACATCGGATGAAGTTCCTCCTGATGTGGATGAAATGGCCAGTTACTATAACATGCAGGTATGGGCTGTTCCTACAAGCAGAAGAGAAGTAATTTCGGCCATCAATGCACTCAAACGGAGTAAAGTCGCTGGGGTTGATGGCCTCCCTACGGAGTTAGTTGTCATTGCAGATCTGTTGCTTCGAATCGTACGCAAATCTTCTGAATACGAGACCATTCCCAGAAAATGAAAGAAGGGGATGATCGTCAAGATTACAAAAAAGCACCCGTTTTGAGTGTGACAATTATAGGGGGATCTGCGTGCTCCCTGCCGTCACAAAAACAATAGCGAAAGTAATCCCGGAACGCATCAAAAACATCTCGGAAACTTGATCCACAGGGAGTAGGCTGGGTTCCGCTCCTGATTCTCCTGTCTCGACTACAGTAACGCCCAAGGGATCATTTTGGAATAGTGCGCGGAATTTAGATCTTCGCTGCATCTGCTTTTCATCGATTTCAAGAGAGCTTTCGATAGCGTGAACAGGGAGTGTTTCTGTAGTATAGGACAGGCATTCCGGATAAACTAGTTGCTATGATCAGAGTGACATATGACGTGCTGTACCAAGGTAAACTATCGGAGAATTTTGAGGTTCGAAGCAGAGTCCGCCAGGGTTGCATCCTGTCACCGATATTATTTCTTCTTGTTATCGGTGACGTTCTTCATTTCGCCTTGCCCCATGGACGTGTAGGAATTTAATGGACAATGACATCTTTCCTCAAACATCTTGTCTACACTGATGACATCTGTTTGCTCTCTCAATAGGTCTTGGACCTTAGCCAAATGTCTCAGGATTCGGAAAGAGAGGCAAGTAGGGTTGGACTAAAGACCTCCCATGAGCCGGGCACCATTGATTTTTCAGTGATGTAAAAAGTAGGTCAGAAACAAGGGCATTCATTCTACCCACTAGGTGATGGGATAGCGCAGTTTGTTTGAGTAATTTGTAAGTATGGAGAGAGTTTGTAATGATAGCAACTTTCATTCTCAAGTCCACATTGATGGCCTGAAGAACGGCAAAAAGTTCAGCAGCTAGGACCGTACCCACTTTCAAAGAAAAACGTGAGATATGCGTCTCTCAGGACCGGCGCACGCAAACCCATCCCCATGAAAGCAGCGTCCGATGCAAGGACCAGAAAACCCCTTGATGCAGCCGCCACATAGGCTCTACCAGCGCCACCAAGTCATATAATAGGATAACCTGAAGCTTGTATGAGGTAGTGGGAATAACGCTGAGAATTAGAGTACCAAACAGGCTTCGAAGAGATTGTGAAAGGAGGAGGGATAGTTTCAGTCTGAATGGCTTTACGCCACGCAGAACTTTGCAGCCATGCAGAATGTTCACTGAGGAAGCTATCACCACAATTGGGAGTTAGGGATAAAATGCAGGAGAAGGAGAAATTTAAGATCCGGTACGGATAACCAGTGGGAGTCGTCTGACTTGGTAACTGGGACAGCATAAGCGCCACGACGACTAGAAGTATTGCATCGCGTGCTTCAGCTGTTTTGCGATAATCCTTGGCTTCCTGCTGAAAGCGGATGAAGTGGACTGAAGAAATGAACTTCTTCATCATCCGCTCCTATTACGTAATAATGGTGGGGGTATGTATAACATCTTACCGCCCTTGTTGCACCAGAAATTCGACAAGTGTTTTCCGCAATTCCTGCACGTAACTGGGCAGCGAGTCGCAGACCAGTTCCGCTTTATAACTCGCAGCGACACAATCCGGCCCATCATCAGTGCACGTGGGCAGGTATTCCCAGGCTCTATGCATCTCCGAGAATTCTATCTCAAATTAATGATGAGGATGCATTTGGGCTGTGTGCTAATATGTGGCTGCTGCTGTTGTGGTGCAGTTATGGCTGTCAGATTGCATGATCGGAAGATTCGCTTTCGTGTAATTGGTTTGAGTGACCGAAGAGATCCAACACGGAAAATTCGTCTGGAACGTCGGTGGGACTCACTAAAGCAGGACATTGCTAGGCTGATTCGAATTAGCACTGGATCATCGGCGAAGGCACCGTAAGGCCATTACGTCTGGCATGAATTTTTCGGATGTTACCGAAGAGGAAGTTCAACGAGCCATAAACAGCTCGAAGAACTGGAGGAGACCTGACCTGGATCGGTTGCGGAATTTCTGGTATAAGGAATTTACCAGTATACACAGTCAGTTGACAAATCAGATCATTAGTCGGCCGGAGGAATTTCCACTTTTCCCCACTGGGGGAATTACCTACCTTATCC
Organism: Hermetia illucens; assembly: GCF_905115235.1. NCBI lineage: Eukaryota > Metazoa > Arthropoda > Insecta > Diptera > Stratiomyidae > Hermetia > Hermetia illucens. Next base: position 175,695,721 of record NC_051851.1, read on the forward strand.
CAAAAAAGGACACCGTGTAGGACCCCGTAGACACAAAACCGATTACTTGCTTACTAACCCTATACAAATGCATTGCGTCAATTATAAGTAGAACAGTCAATGCGCACCCCAAACCAATAACATTCTCCCCAAGGAGCAGAAGGGCTGCCGAGTCGAGTCAGGGGGTTGCAAAGAGCAAATCATTATCGACTCGGTAGTTGTAGGACAAGTAACTAGAGGCCAAAGAAACCTCTTTAGTTGCTATATCGATTATGGCAGGGCTTTCGATAGCGTCCCGCCTACCTGGCTTATCGACGTCCTACATCTGTATCGCATTGATCCGACACTAATAAAATTCTTCGCGACAGTCATAGAAGCGTGGCATACCACTTTATTAGTGCGTTCATCTGAGGGTGCCAATACCTCAGAGTCCATCTGTGTACGGAGGATCATCCTTCAAGGGGATTCTTTGAGTCCCTTTGGTTTTGTATGGCACTGAACCCCCTTTTATGACTACTGAATGATACTAGTGTGAGCGCACTTGATCTACTTGGTTGACGTCAAGCTATGCTGGTACTGATGACCACCTTAGAAATCTGTTGCGAATAGTAGATATGTTTAGCGTGATATTTGGATGGAATTTGGATTAGACAAGTGTCGAATCCAAGCCATCTGTAAAGGTGGCTCGTGATCAGCATGCCGAACATACCATTGGTGACCTCCACAGCGAAGCTATGAGCTGGTATTGAAACCGCATCTCTCGGGGAAGAATAAAACAGACGTGCTGTACATATTCGCTGTCCTTTCACTGGCATATGCATTTGGAATATTGTCCTGGACGAAACCTGATCTGGAAAACCTCCAGCGGCAAATACGAACTACTATGTCCAAATTCCGAATGCATTATCCAAACTCTGCAGTGGAATGGATGAACCTCCCTGGTGACATCGGAGATAAGGGCGTGGTTGACGTGGCGGCACAACATCACCGCCAAGTCGACCCGCTAAAGGTGAGTTCCTTGCATGCCACTGTAAGGAGGACTGTGCACTCCACTTAACTTGAAGGATGCATTTTGTAATTCTCTGAGTGGGGTGAAGTCGGACCAAGGGCGGATCGATGAATGGAAGTCGAAAGCAATGCACAGTAAACACGTGAACTGTCTTTGTCAGGCATTCGTCAAACAACTCAAAGGTCGGCTCCGTTTGAATCAAGCTTACAACTGAGAGAAGTAGAAAAAGGGACTGAAAGCCGCCCCTCCCAAATAGATCGAAAAATAAAAGCAGGAAAGGGAAAGAAATTACCGAAATTCATATTTTGGAAAACTTCCCTCTTAGAAGGCAATAGAACTCAATGATTGGAAACAGTTTTCCCTACTAGTGCTAGATAAAAGAATCAGAACGGTATTGTTAGTTCTACCGATAAATAAATGAACGATGAGTCGATAATCGAGTCAACAACCAGTGGTAAAATACCTCGGTCTAACTCTTGACTCAAAAGATGAGCTTTTTTGAGCAAATCAAAGCAGCAACGACCAAGGCTGCAGCTGGAGTTTCGGCATTATATTGGGGGTTCTACGCCTAGCAGGCGAAGTCTCCTGATGAGTTCAACGCAATCTGTCTTGCTCTATGGTGCAGAGGTATGGGCTGACGCGCCTGGCAAGGAGGTATATCAGAAGCGTCTCACGCAAGTACAGAGACGGGGAGTTTTGCGGGTGGCGTTTGCGTACCACACTGTCTTTGAACCGGCCGTGATGATGTTCCCCGTTCCTGTTCTTGCTAACGAGCGTCAAGCCATATACAAGCGCAAGGGAGAAGAGCCAAGGGAGGCAACGCACTCTAGATGAGTGGCAACTCTCTTGGTAAAATGACACTAGAGACAGATGGACTTCGCAGCTTACTAGCAACTTACGTGCCTGGCTTAATCAGAAGCATGGTGAAATTGACTATTTCCTTACCCACTTCTTAAGTGGGCATGGAGGTTTTCAGTCTTACCTGTACAAGATTTGGGAGGCACCGTCTCCGGATTGTGTGTTTTGCAATGGAGTTGTCGACGACGCCCATCGGACTTTTTTTCTTGTGAAAGTTGGGATGGGATTCGTCAGCGCTTAAACACTGGGGATCTCTCTCCAGAGAACATTGTCGAAGAGATGCTGAGGAGCGCTGACAGGTGGAGCCGTATTTCAAATTTTTTTCGGTCCTTTTCGTTGCAAAGAAGACCGGTGGAGGAGCCGGATGGAAGGGGGTTCCCTGCATTGACCGTTCCCTTCTTCATCTCCCCTCCTGTTGGTGAAGGTAAGTCCTTGATTTGAAGGTTCCGCAAGAGGGGTGAGCAGGAAGTAATGTAACAAACGGCTCCAGGTTAGTTCTCTGACCATGGGGAAGTGTTTATTTGGTAGTCCGACGACGCTTTAAGCGGCCTATATGTTAGCAATGAACTATGATGACCACGCCATATACGGTAGTCACTCACAAATATGGAGAAAAAAAACTGGCCCTGGAATTGATGTACGTAATTTCAAATAACCTTTCAGCTTCATTTCGTTCCATTCCATCAATGTTTGCTACCTATTACTGAATAATCAAACACGCCTTCTGTAAAGAAATTATGCTTCCATCGGTTTGCAACTTCCAATATAGATTGTATCCTTATCCAATTAGATATCATTCCTTCAATGGACTCTCCAAGACCCAATTATCTAGAAATCTACCCGGATCAACCCCAATTTTTCACAACCGCCCCTTGTTCCGGGTAAATTAATTTCTTCTCTAAATTGAATGAAACTTAATCAGTCCGGTCGACATATCTAAATTGCTTCTTCGAGCCCCAACGAACCGTATCAGTTTACACTTCCACGTCGGACATAAAGTAACCCTATCCCATCTCCGAATGCACTATTTAACTCTTTAATTAAAAAACTTTCCATCGTGACTAATGCAAAACCATTTCAGCTGACAAAACCCCCAATCCTATGCCACCAACGACCATTATCGCAGCTATTTTAGGATACAATGCAATGCATCGAGCGGATAATGACTACCATTCGTTCTGCCCTTGCCAGACCCGGTGGTTGCTTGGAAGGATGTTTCTCACTTTTTCTCGCCACTCAGTGAACCTTATTAAATCCGCAAAATAGAAAAATACAATTGGCAGGAGCAATGCGCAAAAAAAAAATGAGGGAAGAAAGCCCCGGCAAGTTTTCAGAGCAATTGCTTGGTGCTAGGACGCGAAAGGATCCATTCTAGTGAACGGGTTAGAAGTGGTTAGACCGGGTAGGAGAGGTTGCCCACCCTCACGGGGGAAAATTAAAGGGCAACGTAGCTGCGGGAAAAAAACGATGATTCCGAACAATGTGAAACGGTAAAATGATCACGTCATGAAATTTGCTGCCCTTTTTCCACCCCCTACACAACGGTTCGTTAGCCACGACCGTGAGCTACCATAAGCTCCTTAGTATCCTGACCGGGCGGCCGGTTATCCCTTGGCGAGCCGCAGTGACGTGATAGCTTGTTATTGTACACCGTTGATGGCGGTATTAATGCCTGTCGTTTTGTTCCTGTCCCTGGAATTGTCCTTTTCATGCTTGGTGGAAAAAAAAAAATGTTCGCCGAGAAGGGTAAGTTTGTCATGCTGGGTCACTTTGCAAGGTTTCTGTTTTTGCTATCCAATGAGCTCTTTTGTGAAGGTTTTTCCATTACTGGATGAGCATTTATTTCAACAAAAGTACGAGCGTAATTTTCGTTTAATTTAGTGGTGGAAGGGGGCGGGGATGGTGGCCCAGAGAGCGGTGTGACAAGCAATTAGATATGTGTCTCCAGCACTGAATATTATCAATTTTCAATATTTTCAATTGAAGGGAGGTTTTTTGTCGTTACTGAATGGAATTGTAGCAACAGTTTCTGGTGGAGGGTGCATATCATTCGGGAGTCCTGACTTTTGACCCACCTTTGTAGCGGAAAACATGGAATTCGCAACTACAGTTTTCAATAACAATCGGAGATAACATATGGCAACTGCATTCTGAAATTACATTTGAACGAGTCAGAATCAACCACCCCCCCGCCCCCCATATGTGGTGAAACATCTCCTCTAAATCATTGTGATGGTCCTTTCATCTGTCAGAGGGAGAAGTTACAATAAAAACAGGCCATGGTGAAATTGCAAATGAATACTTATCGCATAACGACAGCCCATTTCGCCTGTATCTACCCTCGGGTCATAGTAAGCCACATGGCTATTCATAGCCAACAATGTAGCCCTGGCAAGCGTTAGGAATGGTTAGGTACTATCACTGGAACTGGCAATTACACCAAGGACGAATTGAGGATGATTTTATCATCGTTGTTGTCCTTTTCAATTCCGTCCGCTCCCAAGTCATTTTGGCTACCATAATCAAACTAACTGCTGAGCAGCTACATCATTACTCCAGGACAATGACGATGTCCTTTCATTCTCGCCATTTGGATAATCCAAGCTAATGAAATACGTGCCAAAGGAACTTTAATTTTTCGGAAGGTAACGCTAATTTCCCTGCGATATCAAACGAGTTAACTTGCCACTTACAGCAGTAATGAGATCATATTTTATGAAGAATATCCATTAGGAATGCCATTTTTAAGGAATAATTACAGTTAATGTTCCACAGGGGGGTCATCCCCACTGAGTTGATAAAGGAGCGAAATATCAAAGTAACGAAAACCTCCCCCAACAGCAGAAAATCTACGCGATGAAAACTTTTGTGCAAACGAACACGCCTGAACAGAGCATTGACATTTTTCCACGTTGTGTACCTCTCCCATTCCGCAGATTTTCCTTAAAATAGAAACCTCCCTCGCCATTTGTGAGTTGAAACATTTTGTCGATATGTTTACTCATGTCATAGTTGAAATGATGCGTGAGCAAGACGTTTATTTTGAATGTTGGTAATCATGAGCGTGTTTAGATTAACCTTCGTCCTCATAAACATTCTGCAGAGCTTATGAAGGAAAATAAATAAGATTCGCTTGAAGACGGCACTTGAGGCAAGTCCTTTTTCCTTTCCTGGGCTTTGTTTTTGAGAGTAAATTTTATGAAATTCACTCTCACCTCAGGGCTTCGTGACGGAAATAATAATGACTACGGGGTTGGTATTTACGTAGGGTAAGCCGGGGTTTAGTTGAATGTAAATGGAAATAGAGTTGGTAGGAAGTCTTTGGTGAGTTACCAAGCTTCGATGAAGTGTGTTGCAAGGATTGTATTCCAGAACCAATATTGGTAGAACCACTGGCGAAAGTTAGAGTTAAGAGTCAGTAAAAGGTGGAGTAGAAACAATCGTGGTTGAAAACTTCGTTATCATAGAAGTCTGCTAAAGGATATTATTGACTTCATAACTCCACTTTAATTTGAAACTTTATTCTTTAGGAGATGAGTAAGTAGGTAGTGGCCTTTCCGAGGAGCCCAATTACCAGCTTGGTGGGCCGTTTTGCTGCCACAAACTCCTAGGGTAAGGGAAGTAGAATCCACCAGGCTCAGATCTCCACAAACCAGTCAGTAGCTACTAGGGATCTCTTTGAAGAATTGATTACCAAGTTTCCGCAGCCTGGATATAGCTAGAGCTGACCAATTGCAAACGAAGGCTGGCCCATAAAGTAACCCGGTATCCATTTGCTCGCATCTGGCTTAAAAGCTCCCGCGATCGAGTGTTGTCTAGGAAGAAAAATTCTCTTTGACTTGGCGCGGTTAGTGAGTCTTCACCGAGCCTCGGAGAAGGATGACCATTCCGCCTGGCCTCTTTCCGCAACCGTCACGGTCGTGCTCTTGAAGCTGCCCAACGTAAATTCACCCGGATCCTCTTTTTCAAAAAGAACCTGTACTATCTGTCACGGCTCCAGACCCGCAATTTCCCTTCCCTGCAACAATGCCGCATCTTCTTTAATATGTGTACCCTTTTCAGACTCAGTAATTGGCTGATGGATAGCTCTGCCAACTCCTTGCATGCTGGACCCATGGTGCCAGTTATATTCGGCTTTCATAGTACACCTAGTGCAGATGGTTTTCAAGTTCAGTCCCAGGAGTTTGGTACCTATTTTCACTCCCTGGGCTTAAGAAAAAGACCCCCTTCAGCTTGGGTCCTTTGGCTTTACTTCTTCCTTAGTTTTAAACCTAAGTTAAGCCACTTACTTGCTCTTCCATCTGAGACAATATGTAACTAGAATCTTACTTTCTGGACGCTTCAGGTATGAAAGGTTTTGTGTATTTCTTTTATAAAAAAATTCGAGTGGATATTTGTCCCACTAGCACCTGGCAAGTAATATATGCATATATTATGAATTTGCACAGAAGCCTGACCTTGACCTGGTCTGTGAAAGGAATGATTACTTTCGACTATTGCACTCCCACCTTTCCAACAAATGTCAAAGCTAAGACCGACTTCGGAAAGTACTAGCCGAGACCTTTCATTTCATGTATGGGGACATCTCCCAACACGAAAACTTGAAAAAGAAATGAACACGCTTAATGTCACCTTCAACGCGAAAGAGGTGAGACTGATTGGCCGAAAATCTTATATCCACTCTTTCCCGTTTTACCTCCCGTCCCTTCGGTAGGAAAACTCGTCTCCTGCAGTGCGGTACGTATCCAAACGAAATATGGTTTCGTAAAATTTCTATAAACTAGGTCACAACCTTACGTTGCTGCTCCTGGAGTATGACTGCCATTACGCTGTGTGAGCCTGGCGAGTTATATGCAGCAAATCTGTTTATTGTCAAGCAGACTTTATCTTCGGTAATTGCCGATTTAACTATCTCACACAACTGGGCCTGCATGCCCTCCAAGCAAGGTTCTGACTCGCAGTGCCACTCGCTGGTGGGGGAGTGCGTACAGACTACTAGTTTCAGGGCCTCACCAAAATATTCTGATTTTTTTAGGGAACGATGAGTTTCTATGTTCCTCAGCCAAAATCTAACTGAGTCCCGTATACGTGCTGGTACTTTCAATGTTCTCACAAGCAGCAGCCAGGACCTCTACCTCTTCAACCAGTCTTTGTATGGCAGTCAATATTTGTATATGTAATAGATGTTGGAAACCTCCCTGGTCCGCTTTCCGAGGTTAGACAGATCTTCATTTTACCACGATGGCAATGTATTTTTGCTTTTTCTTGGTAAGACTAAGAATCTTTAAAAGCGCTTTCGAATGGGTTTTCAAGAGCTCCCACCTTTGAGTTTTGTTTGTCGTGTCAAGTTGCCCAAACTTCCTCCAGTTGATCCTTTTGGGGTCTTTACAGTGAGATTCAGATTGAAGAATATCCATTTGTAATCCAGGGATGATCTCTAATCAGATCTTCACTTAGAACGTCTCATTGTTGATTAGTAAGGTAAAATTAAGGGCCTTCCTTCCACCCATATAGTTTTCCGAGGTGGGGAAATGGAAGGCCCACATGCCCTAGACCGAGTGCCTCATATTGGTGTTGAAGCCTATCAGCAGATTGGTCTTCCTCGTTGCAACAATGGACGCCACATGCTGTACTTCTTCTGGTTAGTGTTCAGTCGTGAGTCCTGGAGGAGATACACATACTCTATGCTCCTACCAGTTGCAATATCACCAAGGTTAGGCTGCTGCAACTCAGCTCCAAGCATAGGAACCAGTGTCGCCTGTACTGTAGTGGAAATTGTAATATTTACCTTAGAACCCTTTGATGATTAGCTCTCCTTCGATCCAGGGCTCTTGTATTAATGCATCGCTACGTCTTCCACTCGGAGGATGACTAGCTACACGCGATCTGCTTGAGTGGTATGATCGTGAGTCCCATTGGACCGATGATCATTAACTGTTCCATCAGATCGTTGGTGGTGTCGAATAGGTCCGGTTTCAATTTAACTTTTACTATTACGTTCTTCGTTTGGCGATGAAACGCATACCATATCTGACGCGGCAATAGAAGTAATAATCATCAGGTAACCACGCTATTTCTAAGGCGAGGAGGAGAGGAGGAGAGGAGGAGAGGAGGAGAGGAGAAGAGGAGGAGAGGAGGAGAGGAGGAGAGGAGGAGAGGAGGAGAGGAGGAGAGGAGGAGAGGAGGAGAGGAGGAGAGGAGGAGAGGAGAAGAGGAGGAGAGGAGGAGAGGAGGAGAGGAGGAGAGGAGGAGAGGAGGAGAGGAGGAGAGGAGGAGAGGAGGAGAGGAGGAGAGGAGGAGAGGAGGAGAGGAGGAGAGGAGGAGAGGAGGAGAGGAGGAGAGGAGGAGAGGAGGAGAGGAGGAGAGGAGGAGAGGAGGAGAGGAGGAGAGGAGGAGAGGAGGAGAGGAGGAGAGGAGGAGAGGAGGAGAGGAGGAGAGGAGGAGAGGAGGAGAGGAGGAGAGGAGGAGAGGAGGAGAGGAGGAGAGGAGGAGAGGAGGAGAGGAGGAGAGGAGGAGAGGAGGAGAGGAGGAGAGGAGGAGAGGAGGAGAGGAGGAGAGGAGGAGAGGAGGAGAGGCGGAGAGGAGGAGAGGAGGTGAGGAGGAGAGGAGGAGAGGAGGAGAGGAGGAGAGGAGGAGAGGAGGAGAGGAGGAGATGAGGAGAGGAGGAGAGGAGGAGAGGAGGAGAGGAGGAGAGGAGGAGAGGAGGAGAGGAGGAGAGGAGGAGAGGAGGAGAGGAGGAGAGGAGGAGAGGAGGAGAGGAGGAGAGGAGGAGAGGAGGAGAGGAGGAGAGGAGGAGAGGAGGAGAGGAGGAGAGGAGGAGAGGAGGAGAGGAGGAGAGGAGAGGAGGAGAGGAGGAGATGAGGAGAGGAGGAGAGGAGGAGAGGAGGAGAGGAGGAGAGGAGGAGAGGAGGAGAGGAGGAGAGGAGGAGAGGAGGAGAGGAGGAGAGGAGGAGAGGAGGAGAGGAGGAGAGGAGGAGAGGAGGAGAGGAGGAGAGGAGGAGAGGAGGAGAGGAGGAGAGGAGGAGAGGAGGAGAGGAGGAGAGGAGGAGAGGAGGAGATGAGGAGAGAAGGTGCGAAGGTGCGAAGGAGAGTAGGAGAGAAGGAGAGGAGGAGAGAAGGAGAAAAGGAGAGGAGAGAAGGAGAAAAAGAGCTTTAAGAGAGAAGGAGGGAAGGTGGGAAGGAGGCTAGGAGCGTAGGGGAGAAGGAGAGTAGGAGAGAAGGAGAGTAGGAAATAAGGAGAGGATGAGCGAAAGAGGGGAGGAGATGAGGAGGGACAGTGAAGAGGAGGAAAAGCTTTCTATTCTCAGAGTTATTTTTGAATTGGAATTGATTAGTTGTTTGTTTTTGGCCTCCTCACACCTTACACTAAGATATCTCGAAAAAAAGAATCAGCGCATTTTCTGCCTCTGGAAGACGTTTCTAGAGTCAAAAAAGCTTGTAAGTCCCCCAAATAGGGAGCAGCAGAAACTGGACGAACTCTTGCCATTCCTTGCGCAGTTATTCCAACCTTTGAGACTGTGCATTAGGACAAACACGTAACCCTTCAGGGGAAACCATCATCCCACCATCCATACTTTGTTACAGTTAGATTTCGCTAGCCAAGGCACTTTCGAAAGTAATAGTAACCAAGTAACCAAGGAGAAACACGGACGAATGTCGACAGCGAAGAAATCTCAAATGTCGACGGAATCAGATGATTTAATAACCTTATCCCCCGAGACGATTTCGTGCTTCGGTGAGACCTTTTAGGAATTGCTGTTATCAGAGCAGAGAATCAACAAGATAATCCGGTCGAACTGAGAGCCATATTGGACAGTGTCAACCAGATCACTATTATAACCGAAGATAAGCTGGGGCGGCTATCTCCAGTAAAATACAATATACGCATTCAATGCTTATGTGGAGTTGGGCAGCAATCACAGTAAAGGATCAAGTTTACTCTGAAATCAAGAGTAACAATCTCTACACGGCAATTAGATCCTCTTGTGCTGCCACATATCTGAGCGCAGCCACCGTACAAGCTAGATAGCAGCGCTGAGGGTATACCGAATTCAACCACCTGAGCCGTACTGACCTAGTCATAGACATACGAGTATATTACGAGTTACTAAGTTTGGGGCGAATACGCTTGGTCAAGGGATAATTGCTGGTAGAATAGCAATACTGATATGGAAATCCTTGCAGAACTCAAAGCTCAGTATCCGGAATTGAAAATCAGGTCAATGGCTAACTTCCGGACCAAAGAGGATACAACTCTCCATAAGGAGAATCCGACACTACCAATTAAGTCCCGATAAGGACTATCTATCGTGACCTTCGAGCTGTCTCAAGAGCTCAGCTATGTCTTCAAGGTGAAGTACATACTTCACCGGAAGATTACACTTAAAAAAATCAGGCCTTTGGAACAAGTACAGTGTTTCACTGCTCGAAATTGCACGATCATCTCCCGGCACGCACGAAGAAAAACCCACGTGGCGACTGCCCAGGCCACACAATGGAGGTGCTGCAATGCTGCAACTGCGGCAAAGTCGGACATCCCGCCGGCTACCGCGGTTCCTCAGCATACAAAGATATGCTTGCACGAAAAGAGACGGCCAAAGCCCATAAAATTAATGAGGCACAGCAGACCAAACAGGCAGTAGCATCACTACCCAAAAGTCTGACCAAACCAGGCATCTCTTACGCCCAAGCCACGAAAAACTCTCTGCCCCGAGTGGCTTCTTCACCTTCAACAGTACGGTCACTCCCAAACCAAACGGCTGCGTTCCGTGAATTGTTTATAGCTCTTACTTCAGCCACCACAAATGAGCAACCATAAGCTCATCCTTACTCTATGGAGTTAAATATATATAAATGATTGTGATTTCGAGGAAGTCGTCATAGACAACCTGCACACCTGTTCTACTGCGACGACTTTCATTAAAACGGGTCATGACTTAAAAGTCTTGAGAAATTTCCAGTTGGAATCTAAATACCTTGTCTCCGTCAAGGCCCAGTAGTCAATCTATAATAGACTACTTCCTTCTGTCTAAGGAAATGAAACAAAGCTTTCAAGTGATAATCTGTGATACCTTTCCAGGCATGTCCGACTACTTCGCGGTCAATCTTAAACTGTCTTCACCTTTTTCTCTGAAGAAGCACAACTTTATTCTAACGCAGAACAAGGTGAGAGTCTGTAGTGACGCTGAGAAAGCGAAAACCCTAGCGAAATTTTTTGAGCCACAGCTCAGTGAAATACCTCTTAGCAACAGAACGGCTCTCACTTCGACTGTTGATTCAACAGTCAGAGAATTCACCCCCAGGAACTGCTACAAAATTACGTCTTTTTCGGCCAACAACCCTTCCAACAGGCCTACTGATTCAAGCAAATTTCTGAGTTTATCCCAACTCAGAGCCCGTATCCATAACCTCGACAGTAAAAATTCAGCAAGGTCAGACGGAATTACAAATTTCGTTTTAAAAAACCTTCCGGTAGCCTCCACTAAGTACGTACTCGCACTTTTTTACAACTGCATCAACAACGGCTATTTCCTATCCATGTGGAAGGTAGCCAAAATTATAACCATTCGAAAAAGGGGTGGCTCCAGAGAACCTGGGAACTTCCCTTTCACTTTTATCAAACTTAAGGAAACTTTTTAAGAGACCATGAACAGTCGGGCTAGTTCAGCGCTCCAATCTCAATAATATACTTCCAGAACATCAGTTCGGATTCCGTGCCAAACACAGAACACAGCACACCCTAAGCTACCTCCATGATACTGTGGCTAGCAGATTTAACGTCAACAATAAATCTACGGTAGCATGTGCTCTTATAAAAGTCCTTTGACTCCGTGTGGGTAAACGGACTAAGTATCGTACCCAATCCCGATGATCGGACTTTCAATCAGTTTCTTCGAGGATAGACATTTTACGTCAGTTTTGGAAAGGAGATTTCCGATATTCCAAGTTGTCCGGCCTGTCACCAAGTGAGTGCGGACCCTAGGATTCCCAACAAAAAATTCACTTCGACCTGGTTTAGGTTTGAACTTATGAAGAATTTCACTTGAATATAATTCGTACCCAATTACGTGTTTATATTATATATAAATGGAGCGATTACCATCTGTCGTTACTTTCGGTCACGCTGCTCCCAGGGCAGAGGTGAGGCAGCATTTGATGAGTTGCCTCTGCCCTGGACGAAACCGTCATTCAAATTTTTCTTCTTTTTTTCAGATATCTTGCCGGTTACTTCTGGAGTGCCGAAAGGATCCATTTCTGATCCCACTCTGTACAATATTATGGCTGATGTTCCCTCCCCTGAGGTCGGTACAAAGCTAATGCAATATGCCGACGATGCACTCATATACTCCTCAGATTTTTGACCCGAAAATGGAATTAGCGAAATAGAGGAGTAGACCTCTGCTACTACTACAAGAGCTAGGGTTTTAAAATTAATTCAGCCAAGACACAGGTCTGCATTTTCAGGAGGAAATATAGATACTTGGTATCCAGACCCATTCACAGGAAGACTAGACGCCTGAAACCAAAAATCGGGAATGCTACAGTGAAATGAATGAACTCCTAGGATTTAATAATAATCTGAAGTTCACTATTGGCAAAGCAAATGGTGCATTGGGTAGGTTCTACTTTCTTCTTCGAAAGAAAATGGATCTAAGCATCAAAGCCAAGCTAATCCTATACAAGACTCTCATCAGACCCATCATATTTTACGGAGTCCGTTCGTAGATCACTTACTCTTTGAAAGCCATGGATAAATGCATATCTTTCGAAAGCCGTGTATTATCAAGTTCAAGTCGGTTGAGCCTCTTCTGTTTGGATAGGATGAATCCTGTGAAGTATAGTTGATAATGTACTGTGACGAGGTCCTCTTCCGCTGATTGGACTAAAATAATCTCACTAGTGGGTCTCGATTATTGCTCCAGTTGTATTCCTAAAGTGCTGAAAGACTTTCTGGCCTTTAAATTGGTTGACAGTCTACAAATGTATCTTAAAGGACATGAAGGTCCTGGGGGTTTAACGTGAGTACTTGCCGTGTAGGCATAATCCAACGGTCCTGTTCGGACACGGATTGATTTGGAGACCACAATCAGAGCCACCATGACTGGCACAGCGGTACTGGTTTATACTGAATGCAGGCTCAGCATTCATACCAGTGGATATCTAACACATCTGCCGCAACTAAGAGGTACGGCACCCGAGTTCTACCGGACCGAGAGCACATTCTCCAGGAATTCCTCTGGAGCATATGCTCAAAGAGGGCCATCCCGGTTACCATGATACCAGATAACCTCTGCTGAGGCTTCGTGGCAAGAGCCACTTTAGATGAGCTCCTTGCAGAGTCGGGTCTGATTGCCCTCCTCGAATACGTGGGGACGACACTCCCCAACGGATTATCTTAAAGGACAAGAGCCCAGCACACAATATTATCCAGGAAGAGTAGAAATATTTCTAGAACGGATCATCTATTAGAAAGTACAGTTGCAGTAATCTACCTAAGTGAAATATAAGCAGTTTACGATTTAAACACTTTAAAGAAAGTATTTTAACTGGAAACACCATAAAGTTCTAGGAACTAGTTCTACTGCTATTTTAATTCCAGTAAGGTCCTGAAGCCAAGCTCCTCCAGCTAGAATGCATCATTCAACTGATTTTTCTTAACACACTAAACCAACTATTTCGAAAAGCAATTAAAACTTTTTTCTTTAGTTTTAAACCACCGAGAAGAAAACTTATTTAAAACCACGTAATCGTACAACTTTTCCCTGTACCACTCGTAAAATTCCGGCTCCACCATTTCCGTCATCCCCAGTCACAAGGGCAACAACAAATTTCATTGTCAAGCACAGTCACTACCATCCCCACGACCGGTTGGTTATGTTACATGAGTGATCTACTATCTATGCTGCTAGTACCGAGCACGACCCTCTTAAGTGTTATGATTACGACCCTGCATTCCACCATTCAGTTTTATATGAGGAAATATTGTTAAAAGTCTGCTGAAACTCTGTCATTGTCGTTTTCGTCTTCATCAGTTGGTCGGTAGTCGTCCTTAAGGCAGTCGTTGTCGTAACACTCACGGTTTAAAACGGAAAGGGCGAAAGAGGGTGGGAAAAGTTTATCAGATGGCGTGTGTTCAAATGAAGAAGTTGAGGCTGGGCGGAGAGAGCTGTGGGGGTTGGTGCTATGTAGTTCAGAAAGGGTGCATACATTTCTGATGTAGGGTGAAACGTGCTTATTGCACTCGAAGATGATGGAAAGAAGTTTCACCCTCGAGGATAAATCACAGAAAACTTTAGGAGGGGGTAGACGGGCTGCAAGTGGGATGGAATTGAATATCTTTAAAACTAAAGATACTCATGCAGTGTAGTTACTGCTCCACTTATTTGTTTATCCTTTTGATTCTGGTGTTATTCATATTCGAATCTGCAATGTTTCCAATCTTTATCAAATAGCAGACTCCGCTCCTCCAAACTAAATCACTTCTCCCCGGGTCACGTCAATCTACTCAAGTAGATGAACTCCAACCTATTTCCGCTTTCATTCTCTCTAAACTATTGACTATCCATCACAAGGTTACCGTGTTCCATAGCGAAATTATTGACTCATCCATTTGAATAATATTCCTAAATCCCCGGCCCAACAAAAGCCAATACCATGGACCGAATCCTCCTTCGAGGCTAAATAAAGGTAGACCGAAACCATGCTGACGCAGGAAAGGGTTGACAGCGAGTGGGCTATGTAAACCGAAAGATTACAAAGGTCTAAGAACTTAATTTAGTGGAAGGGATTGAATGCCAGCGTTTCGGATTACTAAAGGCTTGCCCGGCAATAATAGTGACTGTGGCTAGCCCATACACGCTGTCCGTACTTTAACTCGTCCCGTTGGTCCTTTCTTGATTTGATTTACAATCATGATTCGAATACGCAATGTCCAGGAAACTTTAAGATAAAAGAAAATCCATAGAGGATAATAATCCTAACACATGACTGTCCTGGAGGTGTATGGAGATGTGTGTCTGTTTGTATATATTTTTCCCTGAGCGAGCGGTGATATAAATATATTGCTAGTGGCTGTGGAGGCTCCATGTGAGGGAAGAAGGATGATACGATGTGCAATAAATTATTCGCTTCAGTTGACGATACGCATTTAAAATTAGTCAGGCCAATATTGGAGTACATTAAAGATTCAATAGATTTTTGCAAAGGGAAGACGGTATACCTTTCAATGTATACCCTTTTAAGGGCTTCAATAATTGGAGCTAATGCATTTGGGAATAGTCATAAGGATAGACCTTGTGAAAGAAGAGGATGAAGGGGAAAAAGAAAGATAAAAGATAATGAGGATAATACGCGATAGTCATGAAGGATACTGAATAAAGTAGCCAAGGTTTGCTGAGAAATAAAGGAGTGAGGCAAAGATGGAGCAGGCCTAGCTTCCCAAATTTATAGAGCCAAGAAATCATCACCCTGCGGCTATCCTTTTCATGCTCCGAAGTGGGAGCCTTGTTACGGAAAGGAAGTGAGATGCATAGCATAAAGCAATCAATGTCCTCTAGCTACTATAATGGGCCAGATCTTGTAACTTCTGTTACCAGGGGCTCTTGGAAAAAACAAATAGGTCACAAGTTGACCTAGGTCGTTTCGAGCGTCAAACAACGTACCCTTACACTCTCACAACAATATGCTGACAAATATGCTGGGTCCCAAGGAGAAACCCTTTTCCCTCCCTGCCTGACTACCGTAGATATCCCACAGTTTCTCAACCTTTCTCGGAAGAACGGCTAATGACAGTCCTGCTTAGGCACAAGAGAGTCTCTGCCCTTGGTCCCAATATTAACTACCGCTAGTTGGTGCCAAAAACGTTCTCTGCTTTGTTGCACAGTGTAAACCTCATCTGGTGCAATTTAAGTACGTCTATTATTAGGTTGGTCCCCATCCCCAAAACCCTTAAGGACCCCGAACTTTTGCTCTTATGAATGTGTTTTTTAAACCGCTTAAATCAATGATAAAGATTCGGATCAATAAATTGGTTGAAGAAAAAAAAAGGTCCCCGCAAACCTTTATGTCTATTTTAATCAATGATGTCTCAATGCGCATCTGGATCATCATCATCATCAATGGTGCAATAATCAGTATCCGGTCTAGGCTTGCCTCAATAAGGAACTCGAAACATCCCGGTTTTGCGTCGAAGTCCACCAATTCAATATCCGTAAAAGCTGTCTGCCGTTCTGGACTACGCCATCGTTCCATCTCAGATCGGCTGCGGCTCGTCTTCTTTTTCTACTATAAATATTGCTCTCATAGACTTTCCGGGTTTGATCATCCCTACCATACGGATTAAATGACCCGCCCACAGCAACCCATTGAGTTCGATTTTATCTAAAAGCTGATGGTCATGGTATCGCCCATAGATTTCATCGTTAAGTAGGCTACGGAATCGTCTATCCTCAAATTTGGGGCCAAAAATTCGTCAGAGGATTCTTCTCCCGAAGGCGACCTGGTCTGATTATGCTTCAAATTAAAGTTCCATAATTCGGCAAGTCCTCACATGACCTCCTCGTGGTGGGCGCTGGAAACCGTCCTCGGACTGGCGAAGAGTATATAGGGCCGGGCTGGGAGTAGTCTCATTCAATTGACGAGGATCTCCCTGTCTGTTGGTAATGTGTTAGGGGCAAGTAGATCTGGCGGGGGGATGACCGATCCAACAGCCCGAAGATCGTCCTTTCTGCACTTGAGAAGGTGTTAATAGGACCCCAAGCCAAGGTGGAACAGCATGCGACTTGGGTAGCTTTGCCAATCGGGAGCTTGGTCTTTATTATGCGAACTCTGAATACCTTGGACACTTTCCATTTCAAATAAGACTCTTAAGGCTGGACATTCGTCCCAGACTACCCCTGAGACCAAGACATGAACCCAATTTTAGCAATAAAAAAAATGAACAATAGATGAAGAAGGGGTGATGCCGGGCGCATCATCGGAGGACGAGCTGTTAGCATCCAGCCAGGGGACAGTAGCCATCGAGAGCAGTACATTCGGTGACAGGCGTAGCACCGCTGTGCTGAAACGAACCGCAGGGACCTACCGGAGCGAGGCGGCATACGGATTAGTGGTTTCCAGCTTGGAATCCACTACCGTCAAGCTGGGTGTAGCGAGTACCAGATATAGTACTCCTCACCCGAAACCCTCGACGTCGGATGTCCCTCAAAAGTGAAAACCGACATGAACGTCGGCCACCGGAAACCGAATAAAAAGCGAAGGTACACTGGTGTTCTGCTCAAGAGCCAATACCAGAAGCGCATGCATTCTCAGCAAGATTGCTAAGAATAAAAAGCCGGTACTTTCGACGAGCGGGATGAAAAATACCTCGCTAAATACCAGGCGATTGTTGAGGAATACGACAGTAAACGCCTGGCAGACAAGCAGAAGGCGAAGCCCACCGCTCTGAAATACAATCGATTTCAAGAGGTCGAGGAAGATCACAAGCGGAGCAGAGTGGGCAAGAGCTCAGACACTAAGTAACATCTGCAGCAGAGAAGTAGGCGGCAACAGCCAGCCGACGAGCCCCGAAGTGCGGAGCCCTTCCGCGACGTGGTCAGAGCTACTTGGGTGTGGCGCTGGCGGATGGTAATTCCGCTTGCGGCAAACTAGCACCGGAAGTGTGGACCAGTGTTGAGACCAGGCTGGCAGAGATGGTCGCTGAGCATCTCCTGGACACCCAAGGCAAACACATGGGATTCATCCCCTGCTTTGATTCCTCTTAGGTGGTCCGTGGGTTCCACGTTATGGCTTGCCAGGAACAATTCTCCAGGGACTTTCTTGATTCGTGCGTCGCTAAGATCAGCGACGCCTGAGAGGGCCTAAAGTTCAATGCTATCCTTTTCGACGAAATTCCCAGCCGAAGATCCATGTCGGTAAGGACAAGCTCGTTCAATCCCTGCTCCTTTGAAACTCCAGGATTCCCATGGACGACTGGCTTGTTATCAAGGAGGAGGAACCCCAAACAAGCAGCCAACTTTCTCTACTCCGTATAAGCGGAAAACGGAAAGTGTGGTTCGGAGTCAGGAACGCAAAGGTAGAAGTATTCTGCTCTACAAAACCGGGCGACGACCTAGATCCAATCGACGTCGCCAACGAGCTCTTGGAGGAGGTGAGGACGGACGGTCGGACGGGGACTGACGAATCCTCCACGCAAGCAGATCATGAGGGTAACGCAGATAAATCTACAGCACTGGAAGTGCGCTTCGACTAATCCGCTCGTTTTCCTCCTAGAGGAAGACACCGACATCGCACTAATACACGAGGCCTGGGTCAGCGAACCTCGAAAGCAAATATTTTAATTTATTCCACAGCCCAGGAGACGCTGATCAGGACAGACCAAGAATATATATTCTCGCAAGAAAGAGTTTGCACGCTTTTCTATGTCCGGACCTGAGCTCCGGCCACCTAGTCGTGGTCAAGCTGGAGCATTATTATTACTTCAGACCTACCGGGGTGTAACATAGTTCTTTAGGGACGCGGTGCCACTTTCCCTTAACAGGAGCAGTTCACCAACCTTCCATTTGCCCAGCTCAGAAAACTGTGACTATTGGGATGAGCTCCTTGATATCATCCTAATAACCGACAATGGGATTCTTAGAATGGAGGACTGGGGAGTGTCTGATCAGAGATCCTCCTCAGACCACAGTTGGATACTTTTCAGTCTAGATCTCGCCGCATAAGTATCCAAACCCTTCAGTGACCCCAGGAGGATCGACTGGAGAAAATTTGGTCAAGTGATTGAGAACAAACTCTCCGGTATGAAAATTAGTAAGATTGGCACGACAGACGAACTGAAATGAAATGTCGGGGCTCTGGAAAAGTCATTCGATACCGCTTTTAAAGTCTCGTGCCCTAATAAGTACAACAAAAAGACATTGCCACCGTGGTGGGATGAAGATCTCTCCAGCCTCAGAAAGCTGACCAGAAAAATCCTCAACATCTGCTACAGGCATAAATATTGGCAGCCATTCAGGGACTAAAGAAGTACAAGTGGGCCATCAGGACCGCCAAGAGGCGATCTTGGGGGGGATTGACTGATTCAAACGAACTTTCCCGCCAGCGAGGAGGACTGTGACTCAGAACCTTTTTTGGAGGGTTTGTGGCCACCTCAGCTGTGCGAGACTATCAAATCAGTAATTACTAAAGATAAGATCGGTTGGGCTATAAACAGCTTCTCCGCATATAAATCTTCAGCCCCAGATGGCATAATGCCAGTCAGCCCCAGATGGCATAATGTCAGAAGCAGCAGGGTTGTAGCGTTGTTTGTTAAGATGTACCGGAGCTGCATTTCTTCAGGATACGTACCATAGTCCTGGAAATACGCAGGAATGGTGTTCACACCGAAAGCGGGCAGGCGCGGTCATGAATCCGAGAGGGACTCTCGACCAATCAGCCTCACCTCTTTCGTGTTGAAGACCCTAGAGTACGTCCTGGATATCCACTTAAAGAGGATTATGGAGAGAACGCCTTTCTCTAAGTCCCCTCCCAATTGCCGAGCTCTAGCTAGAGTCAGGCTATGCACACTGGGTACACCATTCTTTTGGGGACCTCAGAGAGATTTCTAGCTGCAGAGTGGGAGAGCTGCTTTCCTTTGTGAATGCTACGGGCTGGCTCTGAAGATCCGAGCTGGCTAGACTCTGCCTCCCTGCCCTCATAACAGTAGCCACGGTCTTAGGAGTTTGTGGCATCAAAACGGCGCACCACAGCGCTAATTAAGTTCCTCGGAGCGACCACTGATACCTACCTAAGTGAGGGATGTTGGATAAGTTGGAGGTTATGGTGACACCCAGATAGATGACTTGTCTGACGGTAAGAATGGGAACTGAATTGATGTTGGGAAATAGATTCTTGGGAGCAGAACCTTTTTTAGAGTCGTCTTCATTGTATCCTGCGGAAGACAGTCGTTTGATACTTTCGACGACCGAGAACTAGTTTCCACTTGGTAAAGTATCTGTGAAGTTGGTCCAAATATGACGGGTTGACCCACAGAAGCCAAAGATTAGTTTGCAGAGGTACTGTTGGAAGTTAAGGATAATATTTGATTTGTAGTCTAGTCCGGATTGTCATACGGAGTCAAACCCTTTCCTTATGTCAAGGAGACAGGCTACTGTAAGTGTCTGGCGGTCAACCCGGAGTAAGATATCAATTTTAAGAATTAGAAGGGCGTGTTCAAAAGAATGACCTGTTCATTTGGCGATCTGGGAATCGGGGATAGTACTGCTCCTATCACAGCGCTCATCGATGATTAGCCTGATGGCTCGCTCGAAGATATTTGGGCAAGTTGAGAGAATGGAGGTAGGGCTGTAGCTGTCAAAAAGGAGAGGATCTCCATTTTTTTCTTTGAGATAGAAGTGATTTGGGCATAGGATAGGAGAGGATAATGGGCGGGATTTTATCTATCCCGGTCGATATTTTGTTTTTACTCTGCATAATGGACATTGTGATCGTTTTGGGCTTGACGAAGTTAATTGGTGCGATAGAGCAAGTTAGTCTGGTTGCGAGAAGCGACCTCTGGAACACACCAGGTTGGCTGGTTGTTTGGAAATGCGACGGTGTGGATTTAAGGGAAGCGATTGATGTATTGACTTAGTTTTCGAAGTTATGGTGGTGGATGTGGAGTGTGCCCTTTGAGGAAGTGGAAAGACGTTTGCTTTTTCAGGAGCCAGGATGCCATTCCTTAGGTCCCTCTAAGGATATGGGTTGGCTTCAACATTGCGCAGACGAGTAAAGAGGATCCTATCAGAAGTATCGACCCCATGGATTTCATTCTATACAAAAGAATACCGCGGAGAATATCTATTTTTAAATAGACTCCGCCTCAGGGTTTTCTTGTAAGGATGTCGTCCAGGTATGAAATGAGGTTTCGGTAATTGAGGGTGTGGGTTAGCGAAAGTTCGTCGTATACTTCTTCAGTTTCTGTGTACTGACAAACTGTGCTACCAATCATATATACCCGGTTGTTTTGAGGAAGTTGTGCTCGCCTTCTTATTTATGCCGATGTTGCTGCTAATCAAGAAGCAGTCAAGGTACGGATGCCAGTTCCTTATGTTGTAAGTATGAAACGCCAGGCTGCAATGGGAAGGGGTTCATGCAGCAGGACTTGATATCAGCCAGCAGTATAACTTGTTGTTTAAATAGGAGTCAAACCAGGAAGTATGCCTGTATGTCTAAATCCCTTCCCAGAGCTAGAGACCCCGATTTTCAAACCGAGCGGGTTTGGTTCTCATAGAAGGATATGATCGTGAAGAGGTCGTTAGTCTCAAAAAGCTGATTGAGACAGTATATGGAAATGGTGTTTAAGAAACCCAAAGCCGTTTCTATTGAGGCGATAGTCACCTCGCGGGATTTAAAGGCATTGATGGACAGGAAAGTTGTCCAAGACTAGTTCTGCAGTGCCTCCTGTCTGGTTGATTAGGATGGTGTCTGGCGGGACTGAAAAGGTTAAAATTGGATAATGAGGGCCTGTGACGGTAATGTAGACTAGTTTCACACAGGAGCACTAGCGAGTTGACTCAGCCTGTGAATGAGTGCCTGAGTCAAAGCGTTCCGCCATGTCGCCGCTACTGTCAAATCCTACCGAGTTTTGCCGTGAGAAGGAAAGGATCTCCTGTAAGTTCCATTTTGAAAGGATATCTGTATTCTAGTTTGCCAATAAGCCTCAGCTTAGATCAAGGTTGTTCATTAAGGATACTTTTGGATAAATACTAGGCAAATTCATATATCAAGAAAACATGTTCTATTTTTCCCAAAATCTACAAAACAAACGTAATAACGACCCAATGGGGATACCAGACAGGATGTGGCTGCTCCAGAATAGCCCCTGATCAAGGAAGTACATCCCATCAATTTACATCCTACATTTAATACGAGAAATAGGACTCTTCTCCTATCAAAACTGTCCAATTTCCAGCTCCTTTCAAACGGAAGACTTTAACTTCCTTCCACATAGGCAACCATTTTCTTTTTGTTTCTCTCCTTGCATACTCACTCATATAAGTACTCTCTTTGCAATTTCCATGGTAATTTGGGTTATTTTTACTCAAATTCTAATTTTCCTTCTCACAATTCTCTACGTGATACCCCCAAAAGTTCCAAAAACGAAGTAATCCTTGACTGATGACGGTAAGCATCATTCGTTAAGATAATGCCTATCTGCCAACAATGTGCATACAAAGCTGAAAATATCTCAGCCCCTCTTCAGCTTGGGAAGAAAGCAGAAGCAAATTGAAGTGCTTCAACATTACCTCTGTAGAATCCTCACGCCTTTCACCAGCTCCAGCTACATCTAAATCTTATCCTTTCTACTTACTTTTCACACAAAGTTAGCACGCCGTCTACTATTACTTTCCTCCCGCCTTAGGCAATGCTCGGGTACTTCACACAACCTCTTCACGAAAAACAGCCTGCAAGCTAGTAATCCTCTTTGTTTAGGGAATTAACCATCCAGACTTTCACACGTGAGGTAAAACCACTGTTCCACTTCTTCACTTTTCCCGCTTTCTAGTTGTTTCACCGCTTTTTTCTCTTGCTACCGTTAAACTTTAATTCCGAGGAGAGCACACAAGATTTATGGGAAATCTACATACGATTTGCATACGCGAAACACCTTTATTCACTCCCGCACCTGTTTTTCACCGCATCCCCAGCCCCTTGACCAAGAGGGGGTCGTGCAGGAGTTAGCGGTTAGTTGTTAGTGTCACGAATGAATGCAAAAGGACGCACGTATTTGAATGTGTCGACAGGCGAATATGGGCGATACGAAAGCCAGCGAGCGAAGGACGAAAACCACTTCAGTCGGATGTGAAGCAGAAAGCCAACTGAAGTTGAAGTTCTTGTAGACCTGATGGTTTGCGGAGGATAGTAGAGTTGCAGTTTTGTGGTACACTAGGAGTTGTTGAAAAGGCTTCAGTTTGATTTTACTGGTAAGAAATGGGTCACAGCGCGACGTCCCTGTTCTTGAAAAGAAAGGATCCTTGTTTCAAAGAATGTTTTCACTACTCTACGTGTTTTTGGTCCCATCAGGATCCTTTCCAAATAAGGACTAACTTTGAAACTATATGTCGGTTGGTTTATGTAAGAAAAGGATTAGTCCTACACAAGGAAACAGTAAGTATCCCTCTGTAAATCCTTTAATCGAGTCCAACCCTTTGCTAAATTTTGGATCATCGTGAACAACTATTTCTCGTTAGTTCATTTAATGGACGCTCGCGTTATCTAGGAAAGCCTTTGGTCGCTTTCCATTTCTCGAGAACGGACCCACGACCTTGAAATTAAGAGCTCCACGCTCTGCTGACTGTTTCAGGCAAGCTTTGAAATAAATCGCGTAGATGACACTCAGAATGCAACCCCCATGTCTTCCAATTCGTAGTAGACCATTTCGACCCTGTCAATGACTTCTGTTTTAACGGACCTGTTATCCAATTTAGTATTGTACCACTTTGTTGCGCTACTCACGATGAAGAACTAACCCTTCTCTTGCTTTCCCTAAGGATGACTTTATAGGAGGAAGTCCCTATAGAAAAGTCCTTTGCTGAACGAAGAGCATAATTGATACATGACAACTTGTTTCTCCAATTTCTTAGATCAGGTCCGAAATATATATAAGCGCAGAGGAGCCAACAGAAAGAGATTTGAGGTATATCCGATCAAATCGATATGCAAGTATTGGAGGCCGCGTTCGGAGCTGGGTGTTGGAAGAAGGACCGTTTGATTGGAAGCTACTTAAGAGTTCAGTCTACCACCCTGTCTATATCATATGACACCAGATGTTATAAGCCTTTCCTATGTGTTATGATGAACGAAAATCCCCTACGCTTTGACTTTATATTCGTGATCCACTAGGCGAATGCTGTTGTGGCAGAGCGATATCGATGGCCGGAAAGAGAACGGACATCCTAGACGAGGAGTCAGTCGCACTCTTCGCCTCCTTTACGGAGTTAAAGGGACAGCTCATCAGGCGTCTGTCAGTAAGTGAGGCGGTCAAGCTATATCACTTCTTGACGGATCACACGTTTGGTGATCGGACTCCCAGCCAGTTACTTCAGGAGATGAAGCAGCTGAATAGGGACAAGGTAAGATGGGAGCTACTGAAGTTCTTGTGGCTTCAGCGACTGCTGGAAGGCGCGCAGACCATACTACCGTGTGCCGATCATGGTTCCCTGTAGGGGTTGGCCGCTATAGTGGACCAAGTCCACGAGGTGCACGCGCCCGTTCGGTTGATCAAGGGCTATATGAACTATCAAATGCAATTTTTTCGCGAACCCACAAATGTTGTTTATTGGGGGACACGGCGATGACGCGACGTCTATTCAAAGTGCAGCAACATGCCGCCTTCAGTGTACGACTCCCTTAGGAGGCGCAATTATTTAATAGACACGGACGCGGAAATCTCATTCATCCCTGTCCCCAGACTCAAAAGGCCTTTCCTTAGGAGCTGAAATTAGAGTTAATAAACTCCACGCCCATCGCAGCTTACAACCAGAGGCGAGTAAACCTCCTTTTATGTCGTCAGGGTTCTCGAAACAATTGAATTCCGCTCAACAGAATTACAGCGCCTACGATCGTAAATTACTAGCTGCGTATCATAGACCAGAGAATGCAATTCGAATCTACTCTCTTTTCATAGCTCGGAAAGTTGCAAGGAATCAAAAGCCAGGAGACAACCCCGTACCATCCCCAGTCCAACGGGATGCTAGAACGTTGACATCGGACGGTGAAGGCACCAATGGCGCACAACGAACGGTCCTGGTCGCAAGTCTTGTGTGCTTGGTCTCCATATAGTCGTTGCCGAGGAATTTGCAGCCAGCTCTGTTGGTCTGGTGTACGGGGAAAACCTAAAATTCCCCGGTCACCTGGTCCTCGACTAGTGAGACGGGCTTGGAGAGACCGGATTTTTGCGCCTGCTTCGGGAGGCCACGTCATCCATATAGCCACGTCTCCATATAGCCGTTCTCGAGGAATTTGCTGCCAGCTCTGTTGGTCTGGTGTACGGGGAAAACCTGAAATTACCCGGTCACCTGGTCCTCGACTAGTGAGACGGGCTTGGAGAGACCGGATTTTTGCGCCTGCTTCGGGAGGCTACGTCATCTAATCACACTTATTCAGCGGTCCGAAGTCTGCACACATGTTCTTGTGAAGACTGATACCACCTGGAAGCCCCTTCAGTCACCAAACAAGGGTCCCTATAAGATCTTCGAGCGTGGGGAGGACGCCTTCAGTTCGGACGTTGGTGGTCTTCTTAGACAGGCTGAAGTCTTCCTTCCAGGCAGGCGGTACAGGAAGGAAACGTGAGCGCTGCATTTTGACGTTCACCCGTCGACCTCGACCGGGTAGCCTGGCCGTTCGCTTTCGCGTCGAAAACCCTCGGTTTGACCTTGGGCTGTGGTGGAGCGATGTAGACGGCCGGAAAGTGAGAGGCCGCCTTGGAGGCCACTGAAAAAGCTTGAATAGTTGGATGTAATAAAAATGACATTGTCTAATTTTTCCAATTCTGAGTTGCCTTTGGCATGGAATAGAAATATTTAATTCATTTTTGAATTTAAACCCGCACGTACTGCAAAAATGTTTTTCAAATATTTCCCAACCAAAATGGAATAAATGTATTGCATTAAACTCCAAAGCCTAATTAGAGCAATCAGGCCCGCTTCTGCATGGCTACGAAACCTCACCAAAGGTTGTCTGGTACCATGAAAATAGTGACAGCCTTCTTCCTTGAGCATGTGTCTTCAGCCCCATTGTTGGCGATTGACCCTCTTGTGGTAGTTTCATGGGGATTGCGATTACATCCAAGCGGACAAGGGACCTTCGGGCGTCAAATGTGCGGTTGCTTTTACAACTCGGATGGTTCACTTTTTAGTTCAGTAAAAATTTGTGCAGGTCTTGCATCCACCGCTATGAATGCTAAGACATGCACTCAGTATAGGCTGGTACCATTGTTGTTGTGACAGCAAAACTCTGACTGTGACCAGAAAATCAATCCATGCCTTAAGAAGATTGTGGGGTTACGTCTAAAGGACGGGTACGTAAAATCAGCAGAACGTAATTGTATCTTGCCAAAATCGACCCATTTCCAATGATGAGCCAATGTGTCGAAACTCTTCGTAACAAATTTGGTTTTAATAATGTTCAATGTCAAGCCAGCTCGTCTTACACAGAGGACCACTTCGGTAAAGAAAAGTTGATCAAAGGTCTCGGCGATTAACAGCGAATCATCCAAATTTACGAAAACTTGATGGCGTAAGTGACCAGGAATGTCTTTGTCTATCAGTCGCTGCAAGGTTTTATGTGCATTCTAGAGCCTAAACGGCATGGTCACTAACAGTCGAGGCAGTCTTATCCTCAGACACTTCATCTGGTCAAATTAATTAGAACGCATCCTTCGGATTTGGACTAATAAATTTGACCTTTGGGAGAAGACTGAAAACCCCTTTAATGAGCCATAAAAGATAAGCCTCTCTCACAACGACTGTACTCACCTTACGTGCCTCAAGGTTAACGACTATGCTAAGTTTGGGGGTCCGGCGTAGATCTAACGTTTTGTAATTCTTCGATGACTCCCAAACCCATCATTCGATCGATCCCGACATAGAGAACTTCTCGATGGCAGAAGAGACTAAAAAGGGTCTTCATTTAGTTGGTTTAATACCTTTAATATCGACGACGTGTTTCGTAGGACTTGTGCATCCTAGACCCTTCGACTCAAAAGATAGAAAACTACCAATGACAGCATTGAGCCTTGCTCCCTGGTGAATTATCAACTGTTGTTGGCTGAGGATCGAATAAATTGAAGGTGCAAATAGATTACGCGCGAGTTCAAACCTCCCCACAAAGTCAACAGCAAGGCAGACATTTTGTATTAACGGCGCAATAAAGAGGAATCACATAGATCCCGTCCGATTAAGAAGCCTGATGTCAACGGACACTCTTGAGTAGCTAGTCCCGCCGGCTATCTTGAGGTCAATGTGCAATCTTTCCTTTGTCTAATGATTTGCCTTACGAAACCCGAAGCCAAACAACTTACAGTGGCTCTGGTGTCAATCAATCTTGAGATACTTTCACTCAAGATATCCGCATATGGACGGATATCATGGCTGGTCAGTTTGGGAGAACTAAAGAGTAGTAGAGACTGTTCTTGCGCATTATTCACCGGCAATACTGACGGAAGCAAAGTGAAAACGCATCTCAACTTCTGCTACCCCAAAAAGACGTTATATGGCTGTTTAATACCATATTGTTGCAGCCTTACGTGCAACGGACTCAGATTTGAATGCGCCAGTTTTCTAGAATTTTTCTTCAAATGTTCAAATGTGGGTTTGTCAAAGTTGATGAGTCGGTGTTGCTGCGGAAGACGTTGCCTTGATACCATTGCAGTGACGTGCTCTCGAAACAGGAATTCCCTGATAGATGGGGGTAGGTTCTGGGACTCGACATATTGGACATAAGAGCTAAGGCCTGGTAACGAACCCATAAGTGCCTTTGGGGTGACCCACTCATTGGCCATCTTGGGAGAGTGTATTCCACTGTATGGCATAGCAATCCAATTGTCGCAACCACCTAATGTGCTACCTATCCACTGTTTCTTCCAGACCTGTGCGCCGACCAAGTTCTCCTTTTATGAAAGAATCCAGCTAGTGTATCCTGATGATGCAACTCTTGCCTTCTGCCAAATTAATGTCGCTCCCGGGGCCATGCAACCTCAGCGTGTAAGTTTCCTAGCTCCATTGGTATATTGGTATACCGCTTGACATCAAAAGTCCTTTCGGCGCGGTAAAACAACACGTTCTAGTTTGAGATGATTATTTCACACTCTATAGCTATGAGAAATGCAACCCTCCTGATATGTCTGGTGTGACCTGCCAAAGACCCTGATTTCGTAATTGTCAAAACGCTTCCGTGGCCATTTCCTCTGTCTTCAATTTTGCGGGAAATGACTTCCTGGTCACAGTGAAAGTAGACTTCCTTTACTCGCCAAGCCACTCCAGTTATTAAGGAGGTTCAGACATAAATTACGTGTACAATCGCTTCTAACCGTCTTTGCTTGAAGATCGGCTTCCAAAGCTGGTCAGTAGTATTTCTTTGCAAAAGCATCGGGGAGGATTGGCTGCTAACGAAGGCTAATTAGAAAGCAGATGACGTGACAAAGTTACTTCAAGTGTATCTATTCGGGGCCGAGCCCCCATTGACAATGAAATAATTGGCATAGGTTGCTCTACCATCCATTGACTTGGGCGTTTCTTCTTTAGAAATATTTCTGGTTTTTGGCGAAAGGTCTGCTTCCCGAAATACATATCAGCGAGACCCTGCTAGCACTGATAATATACCTGTTTTCTCCAGCCACGGATAAGAATTCCTTTTAAAAACTTTCTTCCTTAACATGACAGATTTGTATTTCAATATGTAAACCAGAAAAGGTGCCAACAAAGGATCTTCTCAAAACTGGGAAAAAAGAGATAATAATTGCCGAGATTCTGCAGCCCATTTTGAGCCTTGGCCTTCAGGATGTCCCCCCTCCATCCATCTCGATCCATCCATCGCGTCGTCTAGAATTTGTTCACGGCTTATCGGGTTTTCCTACCGATCTTCGTCCTTCTCTTTTCCCTCCGTATATCCTTTAAGATGAGTGCCCATACGTTGAACATTGTCAGCCCATTGTCGATTTCCAAGTTTAATTAATTCGGCAACTTTAGGGGCATCAAATGTTTGCTAGAACTCATGATTGTTTCTGATTCCCTGTTGGTAGTCCTATCTTTTAGCTTCTATTATTCTCCTTAGGAATACCCTCTCTATGGTATCGATTCGTTTTTGGAAGTTTCTGTTAGAATTCGTGCTCAACATTCGTCACATAGATCAGGTACAGAAACAGGATGAACAGCCTCAATCACGACACATTCAGGAAATGGACATGGGCGTCCCCAAATAGCATTACCTTCAGCCAAATAGATCATCAGAAGATAGTCATCCAGCATCCTCGATGTGTGATCTTAACGAAGAGTAAACTACCACTCTGACAATTACATGGTAAAAAGAGCCTACAGGTTCCGAATTACAAAGATGCACGGAATGAAAGCCAATCCACTTCGAAAATTTGACGGCTAAAAAATATTTAATAGAGGAAGAATATGCGGTAAACCCGGAAGAAGGATTAAGTCCTTTCTCCAGAACACCACAGGAAAGCCTATAGACAACAGAAATGACTAGTTCCTTGCTAAATGCCGTCATGCTCTTGACAAGGGAGACTAGGAATACACACAACATAGGGAGTGAAACGCAAGGACGAAGCACTAATAAGATAATGGAGCAAAAAGAAGGAAAACATTTTGACGAGGGAGAAGAGATCCTAAAGTCCTAAAGTGATTTTATATTTCGTCCTTGACTGTGCCGATAACCAAATGCTCCTTCAGGTATTTCATTGCCACGCTTCCACTACGACGAACTGCGCATACTCCAATCTCCTGCTAGCATTCACCCCCAACCGACACTGCGAACTGAAGCAAAAAATTATTCATAAGATTGAAGGATAGATATCCTTTAAATCGCCTTAAGCAGGATTTGAGAGAAAAACTTGACTACCAGCGTAGTGGCTTCCCTCCATCTGTCGGCGAGGTGGTAGCATTCGCCGAAGCAGATTGCCAATCCAATTCAATCTGATAGCCGACATCCTTTAGCTCTTACGTACATTGCAGATTACCTTCGTACGTCGTTTCCTTAAATTCGCAGTGATGCCGGGACTACAAGTAGTCTTCATTCCTAGAAATGTGTATCGCCAATGACCGGAGAGTCTAACAGCATCTGACAATGAGCTAGGAACATCCTGTGCCTGGAATTGTAATTAATATGATGTTTTAGCACTCGGAACGATTTCCATCTGGAGAATGGAGGCCACCGGTCAGCATTGTGGAAATTAACGGATCAGGACATGATTATTCCATGTTAATGCTACGTATGGGATTATAGTGGCCTAACTGGGGTAAATAATGATTTCAGCATTAGGAAAATTATCAGTTTGCCGGTGAGGGGCATGGCTGTATGGTTATGTGTTGAAAGTTTAATGAATATGCGAGCAGTGGCGTCGATGGGTCCTAAAGGATAATGAAAGGGATAATGACCGAAACAAATTTCACTTGAATTGTCCTTTCGTATTCAATTGACTCGATGTCGTGCAGGAAGTAAATTAAAAGGATCCTAAAATAGTGTGATCGGTTGGACTGAAGTGTAATTTCCTCTGAATTAATTAGAAATAATGTGATAAACATAGCACTCTATCCAACGAAAATAATCCTTAGAATTTGGATCCCGGAAAGACTAATTCGATTTTTAATCACTGTGTCATCTAATCCTTTGTAAATAAAGGCAAAAGTTGACTTTTAGTATTATTATGATCCTTTGCTAGAGGGTCTCTATCCCTATAGTACGTTTTAGTTGGGAATCCTGGTTCGATCATGGACGTTTATGCTTTTTGTCTTTGTGCTCGTCTCGCTACCATAGGAATATCATTAAACATTGCAGTATTAAGTGCAATGATTACTCGTACCAGTGGTGGAAGCCCCCGATTTTTGATCCTGTATCCTAGTGAAATGGTCCTATCTCAAAGAAATACTTTTACAACCAGCGTGAAAATGAAGAAGTCTAATTTTCCATACCCAAACCTTCAAAGAGTAAAACACTTTCCTAAGACAGGATTGAATTTATTTCAAGTTAATGAATATTTCGTCCTTGTAACCACTTCTCTCATCAGATTGTCTTTTGAATTTTGCCTATAGAATTGATCATGTCCTTTTTTCCCTCTATCTCTTTCATCACCAATAACAATGCAACAACCGACACCTGGATTAGGCGCTAACAAAGGAAGGAAGGGATTCCAGGCTTCCCGGTTTTGAGATGAGGTCCACGAATTTGATATCCTTAAAAGCTAACATCCTGGCCAACACCATCACTTCATTCAGAGACAAAATCTTGCACGTCACTACCTACGACTGCCCTTGTAAACTTTCGGTGCTGGATCATCCTCACCCATTCGAATTAGGTGATCCTCCCACCTTCAGCTCTTTTACATGGAGTACTAACCAGACATATGTAATTCAATTAGTGCGCTCGTCTGGACGAGGCCTTGTCAGAGTCGGTGAAAACGGAGAAGGAGCGGCCTTCCGAAAAGTGTTGGAAGTTCCTGCGACCCTCTGAATGCAATGACAATAAAAATTCCACCGCTATCTCTGGCCTCAGAAAACCCTCCATGGCTCGAATCTTGCGTGAAGAATGCTTGATATACTCTGGAGAGGCAGTGTAGCCGTGGTATTCTATTTCGTTACTACCCAGAGTGCATTTGTCTGATTTTATGCGTAGTTCGTGAAAGAAAGCTGTTGCAGATGTCGGAAGTGTTGATTTTGGTCATCCGAAGCGGCGTGGACGATCAAACCCGCGGAAGATGGTCTATGATGCGTTGGAGCGGCGAGGCTGTGTTGCGAAGACCCATTGGTGATGACTGGGTGAATTTGAAGAGGCCGAACCGAATTGTGATCTACGTCTGCAGAATGTCCTTTCCTGTGATGGGAATTGGGTAGAAGACCTTACTGGATTCGCTAACAGAAAATATCTTACCTCTTACCCCTTACAGCAAATCTTCGATGATAGACAGCGGATAATGTTCTGGAATCGTGGTAGTGATCAGATTAGTTAGATGCCATCTGCTTTTGAGACAGGGTTTAGTGAATTGGCGCACTGGCTGGACAATGATCGAATGTTATCCTGCTCCTGTAAATCGCCAAATTGCTTCTTAGCGGCTTCGGGGCGGTTTCCAACCAGTCTGTATGGATGCTCAAACATCGGGGTGTGTAAATTTCTGAATGCATTGATAGGTCCGGGAGAGAGATAGTTTTGCTCTGTGACGAGCGGGCGTCCTCCCTTTTTCTGGAAGAGGTGCGTAATGATGTCCCAAATTCCAGCAAGCTCCAAACAAACCGCTGTACATAAACCAATTCATGAATCGCGCATCTTCTCCTTCGAATGTCGATAAGGAGGTCGTGTTGTCTACGCAGATGTTTCCATATTGTATGTCTGTGACGGCGAATCGCCAGGAGTACCAACTGCGTGGAGAGTAAGAGGCTGCCGCTTGATTTGCTTCTTAGGAACCTGCTAAATAGGAGAACCTGAATCGCATAGGAATTTGACTCGACTGTTGCGGTTGGTTTTTTTTTAGGGAATAGTAGCGCTGATCACTGTCGCCTAAGCCGGAGGCGATTTTACCAGCTTCCCAGGTTGTTGTTGTTGAAGGAGCAAAGCACCTTCCATTTTTGCGCCTGCAAATCGACGAACTGGGGATACCAACACCAGTGTGAGTTAGGTGCTGGAGAGTTGAGACAGCTCCTTGGTCTGCTGTTTCACATTGACCCTTGAACTGCCTTGATGCTGCTTCTTTGATTGACTGTCTGGTTGTAGAAATAATTTGGGTCATGCTGAGGTTAAGGGCCGCTGGACAAACAGATGAAAGGTGCGTTCGGCGTGTACCGACGGTGAAGGTGTTGACTTAATTGTCTTCGCAGTTGGAACCACAGCTGCTTAATGAAGAAAGCATGACACTTATCGATGCTTATTACACTCGTCGGGGATTGTCAGCATAAGGAGGAAAAAAGTCACCTACAAAAAGGAAGAACTAAAACTCATTATATTAGTTGCATTTATTTAGCCGAAAGAAAAGAGTAAGTTCTAAGCCTCGGAAAATATGTCGATCTCTGGCTAGACGAAGTTTGAAGGAATGATCTTGAAGGACACTTTCCTACTTCTCCACTTTAAGTCAAAGAACAGGCTGTCAGGAATGTCGTCGACCTACCAGTGTGGGAGTTACATCAGTGTGGAGGATGAATGCGGGAATTAACTCAGCATGTAAGAGGCAAATTTTTAGCTGCTTCGTCACTTTTACTATGCACGATGTTTCGGGAAGCATTCTAGGCATCTTTGGGGGACCGAAAAAAAGATCTGCTAAGTATGTCAAGGCGTGGTCTCTGCACTTCTATTACCAAGATTGCGTCCCACTTTTGTGGTTTTCGTAGTAAATCTTTCAGAATTTGTGAATTATTTTGGAGAGCAAACGATGAGAGTCATTAAGTTCGTTTTCTGCTTCCAGTTAGGTGTTCAGGTTTATCTGGTAGATTGTGCGTCTAATGTTTTAGCTGTGTTACTTCAAAATGGGACCTTTATTCTCACGTCTTCAGTGAAAATCGAATTCAATCAATACCGCTTGTGCGCTTGACTTTAAAGTGAACTTACAAGGAATACTCCGAACTCTTTAATGAGGTCTGACCATTCAGGCAAAGCGGACTCTTCCAACGGCAACATAATAACCTATGCGTTTCTCTTCGTTATCACGGTTTCCAAACCTCAATATGCCTTTGATGGACTTCTATTGCAGTTCCGGCAGTTTCAATGGCTCCTTCAAGCCAATCTGGATTTCTGATTTAACATTTGGACACAAATGGCGGAAGGAATCAGTACTGCTTATATCGGATCCTTTCAGCTCAAATCTATGATCCCCATTTTAACTGATCGGAATCCAGATTCTCCCGTGTCTTCTAGGTTCAAAATTAATTTTATCTTTTCCTAGGATTTTTTGCTTAAGGACTCATGAAGTTTTGAGTCAACAACTATTTGATTATGGAGGACCAATTGGAAGAAAGCTTACTCCGGATTTTTAGATCTACTGATTTATCTTTTTGGGCTGAACAACTTTTTAAATAAAAATCGAAGGATCAGAGAAATTTTTTTGTTAATGGATTAGGCAGTCCTGACTTCGAATCTACTTAACAACGGCCCGGGCCAATTAAAAAGAAACTGCTACTTGCTTTTCTGGTCCACACCCTCCTCTTTTTGGGCTGAACAGATTGCATTGGATTCACCCCTTATAGTCTCCTTGTAAAAAATTGCATGTCCTTCCCTAAAAAGGGGATGCTGCTACCAAAAAAGTGGCAACAAATTTCCTAAAATTGGTGCGATTCGCTATCTAGTGGATGCGGACTTAGGACTTTCTCAATCTTTAAACAAACAATTTGCTTCCGGCAAGGTTAGGCCTGGATAAGGCGAGTTTTGGGCTGGTTTGGTTTAGCTGATTTCGTTTGACTTGGGTGCATTCCCTGCAAATTACGTGTGGCTTTCCTCCAACCACGTTTTTAGTCCTCTCGTCCTTTCATCCTCCCTTTTATAACGAGCATGTATCCTTTATCCTTTTCGGCATTCTTTTGTTTGCTAGGACTTTTTCGTAAGATACGTTTAAACTATTAGCATTTCAGCTCCTACAAGGGTGAATCATATGATAATCTGGACGAACAGTTGATGGAGCAGCCTATGCTCCCTCCATTTGTTCGATCTGCTTTCGTAGCTGAAGGATGGTCAGGCTCTGGCATTGGATGTCGGCCAACATAAAGTGCATCCTCACTTCTGGGTCGTTCTGGTCTGTTGTATTCATTGCAAGATCTTCCTCTTTATCCGCGGAGTCTTCTTCGGGTGGCGCGATAGACACTACTTCCGCATAACGGTGACTTAATTAGACATCCTGGGGATCGGGCGATGCTAGTTTTCTAGGTAGCTTCGGATTGCCACGTCTGTATATGATCGCTGTCCCGATTAGACGAAATTTGATCAGAGATCCAAGAAGCCGGTCTGAGTGATTTATATCCTTTTCACCCTAAATTTTTACCACGACTTCATCATCAACAGAGGAGTACTTCGGCAACTAGCGCCATCTGTCGGAGCAGTAGGAATTCACACCGCCCCCCAAAGTTTCCGAACGCTTCCTCCTTCAGCGGTCCTTTCACCTCCATGAAATGTGGCCCACGCTTACTTTCTGTCTTTGCGGAGAACGAACGAGGACGGCCACCGAGAACTGCTCTAAATGCTGAAATACTTATGCTGAAACAGACAAACTGCGAATGGGGATGGCTATCCAGAACGACTTCTACTACGAAAAGTGAAACCAGATGGCTATTGAGAATCACCGAATACCAACTTATTTCGGGGAAACAATCTTGAACTCCAAATTAATAGATTTACAAGTAAAGGATCAATATCACTGACGTTTCAGAAGCGGAATAAGTAATGACCGAATATTAAAATGATGCACCCCATCTGAGTGGAGGGCGCCCTTTAAGCCTGATAATTTTTTGCGACGCAGGTGAAACATATTAGCATATGTCCGGCTGGAGCTCCTCACAACATACCATACTGGCAATCAACCTTGTTGCTGTACGATGAGGCTATATGGCTTTTCTGTGAACAGCGGGCACATATATGACCTTTGGTAAAACAATCAATCACTATGTGGTATAAACCTAGGCATTGGATGTACGCAAGAAGTTAATTACGTGATTTAGTTCTGCAAATAAAGCACTTTTCATGCGTCCTCCCAGGGGATGCCACTTTATTCGTGGCCGCAGGCGTGCTTTCAACAATAACATGATAAAAGGAAATGTCCCAGGAATAGACCTGGAGCACTGAATAATTTCGCCTTCTTTTTGAACGTCTAGACATACGGACAAGTGATTCTCATGAATCTGTTGCGTTAGCCTGTCCCTACTAACAGTAGTATGCATCGTGTGCTGTAGGTCATAACCACCCCTAATCCGCGTTCGGTGAATTCAGAGCTACTTCACCACTTTGTAATGACAAAATCCTCCAATCTAATGGCCTGAGGATGCTAAGGTAGGTAGGAAACCTTAAAAGCCAAACCTCACTGCACATCTGAAGTAGGAGAGGCATCGATTGAGAGTCAGATCCGTCGTAGATCTTGCCTTTCGATGGTGCCACTCGGGCCCGAAGTTTCACGGCTCCATGCGCGCGTTCGAACCGTTATTATTTTTTCAGTTCCAATTTAGCTTGCCTATGGATTACGTGTACGTGAAGTTCCGTGGTAGTGTAGTAATTCTGAGGTTCCGGTGCGAACCCTCGAATCGGTAAGGACATTTTAAGCCTGGCATAATGGGGAGCGAAGTGTTCCAAGGACATATTTCCGCACGTGTCAAGGGAATACTTCTATATTTGTGGGCGGACCTGCATGGTAAAATTTCGCCATTTTTTTAAGCTTTTTGGGATAACCCTTCCCTCTCATTCGTCTCGGCCACTCAGGATGGTATTGTCTTTTGGCCAACGCCCATTGAATTTTGGCATTACAAATGTTATCCTCTACTTCTAGCAGGTTGCTCATAGGGAAATCCTCAAACTTAGGTAGATTAGATGTGTGAGCCTTAATCCCCAAAGCATAGGCCACTTTACGCATCACCACCTAGGCCACTTCATTCAGTAAGGTCTCATCAATCCGACTGCTCAGTGTCAGCGACCATCCCTCTCTAAGTTACAGCATTTCAAACGAGGCCTAGGATAACCTCGTTGGTCACCTCAGCAATAATATCTGGAGTTGCCTCAAATTCTGACAATTCGGTACTGGACTCAGGACGTTAAACGCCAAGGGATTGCTTCCGAAACTAGATTAAGAATAAAATAAAAAATGAGCCATAAAAAAGAAAAATCTTTAAAAATACAAATGGTGTCTCCTGTAATCTATAACTGGCAAACGCTTTCCAACCGTGGGTCTAATAAATTTCGGCTTAATTTTGGCTAAATTCAACTTCACAGTAATGACCATAACTTTCTTCATTTTATTACAGAACCAAAGTAATATTCCTACGTCACTGTTAAATTATTATACAACAACAAACAAGGGTACGGCTAAGTACCAACTGTTCTTATTGATTAGACCTTCTTTCAGGCATTTTTCGTCGCATTGTTATTCCATTCTGCCTTGCATGACGTTATTACGTATGGCCGGATTTTCGTGATTAACATAAAACACGAAGAGGTTTTTTCTGTTGCCGGTAATGTGGTGGATGCCGCTGGCTCCTTCTTCGGTACAAAACCAGGCACCAGTTTTGCAATGCAAATGTCCTCATTTCACTGGATAGGGAAAAAAACCCCGGCCATGGGTGGTAAAGGACTAGAGAAGATGAAAACGAAACTACGTACCCTAATAAATCCGACACTTCTGCCAGAATTATAACGCTAGACTGTTAGTGTGAAGTTTTTTTCAGGCTTTCGTTGTTCTTTTCCTTCGCGTTAATGGTATTACTCTAACGAAATAGGATTGTTCGTTCCCTCAGGTTATCGGCCTTTTGCTCCTTCCACACAGTTGGAGCCCGCAGTCTAATTATATATGCGTTAGAGTTAGGCGAGTTTTGAATATTCCCGATGAAGTTAGGAGTTAACAGACGGGCAGCCAAGTGGTTTCCCTGGCACGAACGGAATTTCAATTGAACCTGGTGGTTTCCTCTTAGAACTGTATCACCCTTCCATGGAAACAGATGTAATAAAATTCGAAAATGACTCCCGAAAAAATCAATTCACTGGGGACCACTTACCCGAAGCCTTCAGCACTAACGACCCAAAGTTTCTCCGAACAAAAATATGGCTAACCCCGTGGCAGATTGGCTCCAAAAAGCCCACGCTGTCAAGTGTGAATAGCAAAAGAGTTGATCCTCCGGAACTTGTAAAGAAATGGTAATTACAATGTCAAAGTTGTTTTACAGCCCCCTAAAGAAGGAGCCTTAATGAAAATAAAATAGGATTATTTGCCATCATTTACCACTCAAGAAAAACTTGTCGAAACTTTCCTTCAGCTTCAGAGTTCAGCGTTTGCTGTTGTCCTTGCGACTAATTAAACCGAACCATTATCACCCGGAAATTATTGTGCCGGGTCTCATCCACTATGGGTTCGGCACATCCCAACGAATTATAAACACTCGATTCTAATAGAATGTGCAAATTTATGATAGTAATAAGCCAGACGAAATATCTGGAGGGAATTGAAAGCATTAAAAGTTTCTCATAATCCTGGATGAATTGTGGGGGGTGGTGGGTGCCGAAATCATATTGAATTGTATCGGGAAATTGGCATATAGTTTAGGATTATGCCATTTTAATGGGGGAGTTATCTCTGTCTGCGATCGTAATGTGAATATGAAACAGGAATATGAACTTATGCAAATGGAGAAATGGTGTCAGGATTAAGCTGGGATTTTATGGGAGTATTCGGTTTGGATTCGATGAAGTTACCAACTGGAGCCAGGATTTGATTTATGACAGTCTTTGTTCGTTATGTTCAGTTTGTCTGAATTGCAATGAAAAGGACTGACTAGCATGATAGGACCATCCTAAAATCGAAAAGGGGATGTGCATCAACAGCATTCATCCTACTCAGTTCACTTTAAGGTGGAAGTTCCAATCAGGGGATGCTAAGTGTAAACACTAATGGGTGCAATATTAACACTGCCAGCTTGCCCATGGTACCTGGTTGGAACCAAGTCCAAGGAGTATATACTTGAGATATGACCTACCAACCAAATCCATCATGGAACTCTCATAGGAAGTTCGCTGTGAATACCTGAAGCTGGAGTGAACTTTTGAAGTACTCAGCTTCCAGGCTCCAAGGCTCCTAAGTCAAACCAACATTCAACCACCACTAGAGCTTCGTTCACCTCACCATCTTCTACCAACCGGATTAGGTAAGACAACGCCAAAGACCTCGTAAATGGAACCGAGATTATCCTGAACCTTCTCGGTTATCGTTGGAACTTCTGAAAGGTGAGAATAGCTTTATGGTAAAGTAAATCCGCATCCTGATCCAACAAATGTGGAACGAAGAGAAACCACCAGATGATTGGTGTGAAACCATCATTCATTTAGTCTACAAAAGCACAACACACTGGTATGCCAAATCAATAAGGACATCTCGATACTACACATACCCTACAAGTGTTAACCAAAATTTTGGAGAAAAGAATCAGAACTTATGCTGAAATCCTGGACCGGATGACCTACAATCGCGCAAGTATTTGCTGCGAAGCAGGTTTTAGAGTAAAGCTGGGAGCATTATATTGACATACACATAATATATGTAGAGTTTGTAGGAGCGGAGCACAATGAGTAGACCACGTAGACAGGGAAGTTCCATTACAAAAGGCTTCATAAGTCACTTCGAAAAACCGAGGAGCATGTCTGACTATTGAAGCATCAGTTGTACTACATTTAGGTTAATCAGTCCTCGGGTACGCTCGAGATACGGAACTGTTTCGGAGCATAGCCCAAATCCCTTGAACGATTATAAGTGCAGGCAGCCAGAAACATGGAGTTCCTAGCCTTTTACAAAACCAACGTCAAATTTTGGCTGATGAGCTCGGGTCATAGCAGTGCTTGAAAAGTTTAAGGAAATGTGGCTCAGGCAGTTTTTACAGAGACACAATGTAAATAAGAAACAAACAAGATACCCTGTTCTGGCTCCTGGAGGACCAAAAGTCTTCGCGCAAGCATTTGCGGACGACCTAGCCGTAATAATTGCCGGCAAGTTTGCGGACACAGTATGTGACCGCTTGAATGTAACTCTGCATGTAATCCACAGCTGGTGCCTCCGCAATGGACTCACGGTGAACGCTAGGAAGACTGGACTAGTTATGTTCACTAGGAACGTCAGGTGGGGCACCTATACGCTACCCACCTTAGCAGGGGCGGAAATCCAGCTGGCACAAACAGTCAAGTACTTAGGAGTACATTTCAACTCCAAGTTAACGTGGAAGCATCATATCCAGGAACAATATCAGAAATCCTGCAGATTGCTCTGGTGCTGTAGGAATGCGATAGGTAAGACCTGGGGACTTTCACCTAAACGGATATATTGGATGTATACATCCATAATAAAACCCATTTTGATGTATGCATGCATCGTCTGGTGGCCAAGACTGAACTTTGCTAACTGACGCAGATTCAGAGACTTAGTTGCCTAAGTATTACTGGAGCAATGAGTACTACGCCGATTGCGGCACTTGAAGCTATCCTAAATTTACCCTCCATTCACTTGGAGGTGAAACGGAAAGCGGCCAACGACGCATATAGGCTTGATACCATTGGGGCGTGAAAAAGCGGTCAACCAAACGGTCATGCGTCTATCTGGAAATTCCTTGAAAAACATCCGGTGGCCTTGATGCCGTCCGATCATATGGTTTCCAGATTCGTCTTTGAAAAGACATACACTATCGTAATCACCGAAGGAGAAGAATGGTTGACAAGTGGCCATGAGTCTCTTCAGATTACAGGCCTAATAATCTTCACCGACGAGTCAGTCACGGAGGATGGATCGGGTGCAGGTGTGCTCCCGGAGAACCCGATTATAGAACTGGCCCGACCCCTCAGAAAAATGACGACCATATTCCAAGCGGAGATATATGCCATTTCATTGGCAGCAGAAGAATGTCTGCGACAGAAATAGAGGGGTCGTACCATTCGAATCTGTTCCGACAGTCAGGCGGCATTATCATCACTAAATGGCAACAACATATCAAGCCAGTTGGTGTGGAGTTGTCATCAGGTGCTGCTGAAACTTGGCCGACTGAACGAAACATTCCTAATGTGGGTGCCGGGGCACTCTAATATCGCCGGTAATGAGGAGGCTGACAGACTGGCTCGCCGAGGGTCTGGATCCACAATGGTGGGGCCAGAACCAGCTCTTGGAATCCAACCATCCACTGTCAAGTCTACTCTGAAGGGTGAAATTGCAAGGATTCACGCAACCGAGTGGAGAAATTTGGGCTCTTGCGGTAAGCGAAAATCCTTGTGAAGGAGCCTAGGGCCACTAGAGCGGCATTTTGGTTGTCCCTTAAGAGGTGGGACATGAAAACCCTAGTAGGGCTTTTGACGGGACACTGCCCCTTAAACTACCATATGGAAAAGATTGGGGTACTGGTTTCGGCTGTGTGCAGCCAATGTGAGGAGGAGGAGGAGACGGCTTTGCACTTTTTACGCAACTGCCCGGCATCCTCAGATCTCAGACGAAAACACCTTGGCAAGGTTTTCTTCAATGAAGAATCTGCACACTCTCCGCCTCTGGAGAATGTTCTAAGATTCGCTAAAGCCTGCGAACACCGTAGGCGGGAAGCCGTTGAATAGGCAACTTACGGGGATAGTACAATGGGCCTAACAATGGCCTGAGTGCTCGGAGCTGCGGCCCCCCCCAGTTAACTAAACTAACTAAGCAAGAAACATTCGCCTTATTTGCAGGACTTTTGCAATCACGCATGGAACATAACGACACGGGCTTGGAAAAATTTGCTGAAGTCGCTGCCGCATGGTGAAAATTCAGCAGTCGTGGTATGCAACAAGCGATATGAAGCACCCAAGGAATAACGTAAATGGCGTTGGTCTGACAGATGATGAACTAATTGGGATGTGCTCAGAGTGGGGTATAAGTCCGGGAAGACGTGTTAGCTCCCACTCGCGGAGCCACCGGAAGGAAAAACCTTTGTGATTATAGCATTATAAATTTGGAAGCAAGGCGCAGAAATATGGAGCGTCCTGGAAATGGAGAAATAGACCCCAGTAGGAAAACTAGAAAGGTGACCTGAGGGTACAGTTGTCAAGGACGATCTTTATCAGCAAATCCAACTAATAGTCAGAGATAGGAACTGAATACTTCTGGCTTTAATAGGACACTGCTACAGTCGGATTTGAAGCTTTAGGCAACCAGCGTGACTGCCATCAACACCTAGCGAGGCAGACCGCTAGCTCTTCACCTTGGTCTAAGGCGAGATTTCTACTGCAGATTCATCATCACTGACGTGGACCAACCTGCTCTAAGAGCAGATTTTTTAAGGTATTGTTGGCCACTTTGATCACGGGTTTAACTAGGATAAAAGTTGTTAAAATCTCGAGCAGCGGATACCCCATTTCCATCGTCGTGTTGAGCAGGAGGTATCATCACATCCTTCAGCATGTAGCCCCCCACTACACCTCCCCACTCCACTACATTTCGTTTCCAATAGGTAGCTTAGTCTCATTATGGCAACTATCACCGGTTGGCATCTACAGGATTTCACTAGTGGGCTACATGGCTGTAAAATTTTCAAGACGTTTGATTGAACGCTAGCCTGTTATCAGATACTAGGCACTCCAGTAGACCTGTTTGAGTTCACACCGATGAAGTTAGGGTTGAAAAATGCAATACAGAACTTTCAGCGTTATATTGACACAGCGGGACTACAGTGCCGTGTCGTG
This sequence comes from Hermetia illucens, assembly GCF_905115235.1. Lineage (NCBI taxonomy): Eukaryota > Metazoa > Arthropoda > Insecta > Diptera > Stratiomyidae > Hermetia > Hermetia illucens. The sequence goes on from NC_051851.1 coordinate 175,737,677, forward strand.
TATATCGACACCATCCTGATGGCGTCAGAAACGCCGGCAGAACACGAACAGTATATGCCCCCACTGTTTTAAGGCTTCGAAACTTTTGATTGAAGGCAAATGTGGGCAAATAAGTGTTCGGTGGTGGTAAAATGGTAGTATGGGCCCCAAGGTGGAACGTGGATTGATACCCACGATGTAGCATAAAACCTGGGAAACGCCTGCTGAACAAACTCTATTTCCACCTCCACGTGGTGACCACTGGGAGCTCTCTCTTAACGAAAAGCTGCAGACAAAGAAGAATGAAGGCGAATCTCCCGCGCCTAAAAACGGCACAAATTGTACCAACTGGTCCTCTGGATTGGGAAATCGGTAGGGGTGACAATTCTACACGACAAACAACCTGTTACGAACCCATAGAGGAAGCCTCGGACTGGATTGGCTACACAACGACAAACCCGGCAACGACAACGGAATAGCTATCTGCGCATTTTCTCATGGAACGTGCGCTCCCTGTACAGAGCCAAACAGCTAGCCGATACCCTGTCCCAATATAGGGCGGATGTAACAGGATTGCAGGGACCGGTTTCCTTCTTGTCTTTCATGACTTTAAAGCCGCCTATGATAGCATAGCCAGGGTAAAACTGTACACCTCCATGAGAGAATTCGGTATACCGACGAAATTGATAAGACTGACTAGGTTGACCCTGACCAATGTGCGAGGCCAGATAAAAGCAGCAGGATCACTCTCAAGACAATTCAACATCAACAACAGTCAACAGTCTAAGGGATGCCCTGATGCTAAGGTGAACGCGAAAGGTACAATCCTCTCCAAGTTCAGCCAGGTACTGGCCTATGCTGTGCATCAGGTTGTAGAAAATATTCGGATCAATAGGTTGCGGTGGGCGGGTCACTTAATCCGTATGGATGAGGATGATTCCACCTGAAAAGTCTATAAGGGCAATATCTATGGTAGAAAGATGGAGCGATGACGTAGCCAGGACGCCAGACAGCTTTTAGGGATGTCGAATTGGTGGACGTCAGTGCGAGACCGGGATGTCTGGAGTTCCTTATTGAGACAGGTCTAGACCAGATACCGTTTGTTGCACCGTTGTTGATGATGATGAAGCAATGATTGAATAATGTTAACAGAAAAGGGCCGATGCATATAGTACATGTTCTAAAGATTATGAAGAGGATTTTGTTAAGCCCGATTGCTTGTTCTGGCCCTGTGTGATGAACCTCACTTCACCTTCAAAGTTTTGCTCAAGCATGTGGAGAGCGGTGCCAGCAGCTTTGCCAAATCCCTTGAGCTTATGAAAGTGGTTAGTGTAGTGTCGGGATTCTTTCACAAATTAAGGATCACGATCATAAATCTCGTTCTATGTATAAAATATTCATTTTTAAAAAGTCTCCGGTGTAGAATTTCTCTCTAGTGCTTCAGACGACGTACGACCAATTGAATAGTTAGAAATTTTCTGTTTTTGCGGTAGTTGGAGCTGGGACAGTCTGGCTTCCAAGGGTTAGTTAATGACCTGGCATTTAGCGATTCTAAAATCCGGGGCTGTGTGATAACCCTGGATGTATTTCAGGATCAGAGAATTGGACCTTAAAGATGGTAGTATCGCCAGAGATGGTTTCAAAGGATGTGGTTGTGTCTGGCTTCGGAATTAATTAAAAATTAAATAGTCAAGAAATGATTGGCTGTTCCATACGTGTAGGTAAGGAGCGCCGAGCTAAAATGAGAAATATTACGTGCAGCGGGGTATGTGCGGCAGCGGTGTTGTTTAGGTGTCCAACTACTGGCACTTATGTAAGTCACCCCATAAAATGAAGGACCAGGATTTGTTAGTTTGATTGGCTTCGTCCCCGGAAAAGGATTTAGTAGTGAATAAGCCTTTCAAATCAAAAAATTTGTTGGGACAATACCCGCAAATAGCAGCTATGAAGTCGGAGATGGTTTCAACTAATGAGAAGAAAGGGTAGTGCTGAATGGAATATATCAGACGACGGAACTGTGACGTCAACGGCAAGGTATAAGGGATTTTGGTTTTATATCGGGGTAGGGTAGGTGGATGCATTTTCGCACAGAGTGTTGGACTTCCGCAACAGTATGTCGTCGGGCTTTCAACCAAACACCTCTTCAGTGTCAGAGAGCTAGCCTGAAACCATTGTCACATTACTTCGGGCTACCCTCTGAATTCTCTCGGCTAGCGGAGTCTTAATATCAGGTAATTCCCTTCACCAATGGGAGGGGAAAAGAAGAAGGGAACTGTCAGTTCAAGGAACTCTCTGCCATCTGGCTCTCCACTGGTCGTGCTACATCTTCTTTGCAACGAGATGGATCGGAGTTTAATGGGCAAATGCAGCCCCATCTGTCAGCGCTCCTCAATATCTCCTCTATAATATTGTCTGGAGAGAGATCCCCTGTATTCAAATAGAGCTGCTGACGAATCCCATCCCATTTTCCACAAGAAAAAAAAGTGTGATGGGCGTCGTACACAACTCCATTTGAAAAAACATAATCCAGAGATCCTGCCTTTCCAATCTTGTGCAGGTAAGACTGAAAAACTCCGTGCCCACTTAAGAACTGGGTAAGCAAATAGTCAGTCTCACCATGCTTAAAATTCAGCCACGCACCTAAGTTGCCAATGAGCCGCGCAGTTCATCTGCCTCTAGATTCACTTTTCCAAGAGAGTTGCCACTTATCTGTGGTGCCTTGCCATTCTTCACGACCAATCACCTCCCTTGGCTCTTCTCCCTTTCGCTTGTATATGGCTTTATGTTTTTTAGCAAGAAGGGCAACGGGGATCACTGTCACGGCCGTTTCAAAGACGGTACGATACGCAGACGTCGCCCGCAAAGCTTTTCATCTCTGCACTTGTGCAAGACGCTTACGATATAGCTCCTTGCCAAGAGCGTCTGCCCTCACCTCGGCGCTGTAGAGCAGGACAGACTGCGTTTAACTCATCAGGAGACGTCGCCTGCTAGACGTAGGGCCTCCAATATTTTCCGTTAATCTAGTTTATGCCGAAACTCCAGCTGCAGCCGTGTTCGCTGATGCTTCGATTTTTTCAAAAAAGATCATCTTTGAGTCAAGAGTCAGTCCAAGGTACTTTAACATTGATTTTGACTCCATTATCGACTCGCCAAACGATATAAGACACAAGATTGGAATTTTCTTTTTTAACCACTTCGGTTTTTCCAGTGTACCTGCTCGACAGTAGGTCCAGGAAGAAATGCCGCGACATCATTTGCATAACCGACCAGGCGCGACTCTTCTTGCATGTCGAGTTTAAGTAGACTATCATGGGTAGCGTTCCAGAGATCCGCCATAAGATGAGCCACTGCGCTACCCCCGACGTGACCTCTACCCTCCTCTGACCCTCTAGCGTGTCATAAAGCAGGGAGAGGTTCTTTAGGTACTCCCTCAGTATCCGTAAGAGATAGTTTGGCACGTGGAAAGAATGTCTTTCCATCTTATGGAATTAAAGGCATTTCTGACGTCAAGTTTTACGAGGAACACCACCCGTCGAGCTCAGCGGCTGTATACCTTCATTCGACGAATGACATCCACGAATTGCATAACATCATCAACTGGGGACCTTTCTAGTCTAAAACCGAACTGCCATGGGAATAAGTCTCCAGCACCGCGTATCGTTTCAGCGGGTCTACTTCTGATGAAATTTTCAAGCACTTTCCCAGCAGTGTCAAGCATACAAAGTGAGTGATATGAAGAGGGCAATTCAGGATCGCCTTTCTTTTTGCTGATCAGTGCAAGTCTCGCCACGTTCCACCAAGTAGGGAAAATGCCCTCTTTCAGGCAAGCGTTGAATGCGGCGTACAGCGGGTCTAGGCGATGTTGGAACACCAGTTCGTGTGCTGCTGGAATACCATCGGGTACTGGCAGCTTCGTGTTTTTCATAGAGAAGACAGCCTCTTCCAACTCTTTTATAGTGAAAAGTGGCGCTCTCCACGCCGACGTCATCATTCCGTACGGGGTGCGGAGGGAATGGTACCTATACAACGCGGTCCATCTGCTCGGCCTTAAGTGAACAGAATTCCGGCAGAGCCCCGATTTTTCGGGATACCAGTTTGTAACCGAGTCCACACGGGTCCTCATTCACCTCGTCGACCAGATTCTGCCAGCTGCGAGTTTTGTTCCTGTTTATTGTGCTGCGGAGTCTCCTTTTGGCTGATTTGTGCTCCGTCATTATGGTGCATGCTTCCTCCCGGTCGTTTGGACGTTGTGTTCAGCGGTGGAATTGGTGACTCTTCGTCCGGAGCTATTCAATTTCCGCCGTCAACCATTACATCGAAGGTTTCCCACGTCTCAATGTCCTCCTGGGCATGGAAGCTACGCAGGCCGTCGTTATCAGGTTCACAACTGAAATTACAACAGTTTCAGCTGCAGCGTCACCACCCCCAGGAATACTCTCCAGCCTGGGCTCGCCTGTTACAAGAGTTTCGACAATCCTTGCGGTGTTCACTTTCGCGATGTTCCATGCACAGAGAGGGCGCTACGGTGGCGCACACCGAGAACTGGTGTTGACCCCTTCTAAGGCAATGAACTGGCCACCCGTGCATCAGCAGAAAAGGTTTTGGTTTAGAAAAGTGAGTTGATATTAGCAAGGTAACCTGGTGTGGCATTGGACTCCATAAGGTTGATCATTGTTTGGAATACCATCACGAACCGCCAGTATTGGATGAGGAGCCGAAGGAAATGCAGGATGTCTTGGTTGGAATACGCATGTTGATCCCCTTAGGTCTAGTAGATGGAGAGGTTTAATCCGCGGAAGATACACAATGGGAAATAGGATGGTGAAGATAACATAAGGTAGACGGCTCACATTCAGCGAAGAATTCGGGGAGCTCTCAAGCCGGCAGTAGGAGTGTTCTTCTTCTTGTTCTGGCAATTGTAACCGATTTTCCAGACAACTTGGTGATATTTGTATTGGCGCAGACGAAATTGGCAACTATGCTCAGCTAAACTCATTCCTAGGATCATATCTTGATTGCGTATGGTAAAACTGGATCTGCTGGAAGAAGAGAAGGCGAATGTAGTGCTGAAAACGTTTGAAAATGGTCATGAAACAAATAAGTAAATGAATTACAGGGATTCTGTATTATACTTGGGAAAAGACTGTAGGACGTAGCCCGATCTTGCAAAGATTCATTTCCAACATTGGAGGGCATAGACCCAGTCGAAGGTTACTTGCGGCGGAGTTGTGTGATTCAATTTGTTGCATCCGACCTCTATCCAGGCGAGAGCATTGAGGAGTAATGTGAACTAGGGAAAAGTGGGTTTAGTTTAGTGGCATGTTACCCGGATTCCTTATACAGACCTTCTACTGAATACGAGAGGTACGTACGAGTGGAAGGTGGAACTGTTCCAAAGATCAGATTAAAATAAGACTACGAAAAGGCAGGCAAAAAGATAACATTGATGCTCTATTGTAAATCATTGGGTGTGGAAAATTACCTAGAAGTCAATCCATAAATGACTAGGTATTCTGCACTATATTCTGAATCTGGTGACTTCATTACTCATTTTATAACCTTTTATAATCTGTTTTCGTGCACAATAAATATATTGTGAACCTTTCCGCCCTTTTAATGCATATAAAAGGTATCAATTTGTCCAGGAGGCTCAGTTTTCTTTTTTCCTCGCTAGTGATATGTGCAGTATATCCATTGATTTCGAAAGCTTGCGAGGATAACAGACACCATTCGTCCTATTTCAGAAATCTGTATTCCCTGCCATTCGTTAGAACCCTCAAAGTCAAAAGATAAATTCTGAAATTATCTTTTGGTACAAATTGGAGTGTGACATTCGAACTCGAATACCTAGGAGTTGTGTGGCGTAGTCTGCTTCAAAGAGCATCTGTTAACCTATTCAATTTTCCATCTCCCGACCTTTTGCTTCCATGACTCTCTCCTCCATTCCACTTGTATAAGCCAGCCTACATCCTCTCAACCTAGAAAAAAAAAAACATCCATTTAACCTTTATAACTCGTGACCCACCTACAGAAGAAAAAATCATTTCAAATCGATCCAATTTTCCTGACACTTTTCACACCTATCTTGCTCACGGATTCCAACGGAAAAGCATAGGAAAATCCATCGAAACGTATCTACGCAAATGTGACTTTTATTGCCACTACGACAGATAGAACGATGTGAGAATTTCACATTGGAACGTGACATTCAAATGTCCGGAAAAATTGAAATCGTATTCATGTTCCTTTCAATATTCTTTCCACCAATTTTCATCCATATTCAAATGTTAGGTTTTGTTGAAAATAAGTCCTTTTTACGGAGGAGCATATGTTGTGGAGACAGAGGACGATGGTATGTGATGAAAATTGTTAGTCAGAAATTTGATTTGGGAAGAATGAAGGTATCAGTCGAATGTCAATTGGGGACTGACAGGGGGTGGGAAGTGACTGAGGATGAATTTGTAACCGACTCGTCTTGAAACCTATTAAACTCCAAGATTTCTCTCGATACTTTAAAGAGACATGCTAGCTTTATGAGATACAAAACTTCCTACTAATTTCCTTATTAAGACATGAATAAGCCAAATTACTTTGGTCACCATCCTTACAGCGCTCAAGACAAATAGAGCCTAATTCGAATAGGCGGTGATCATGCCACTACCTAGGAACATACTCCAGCAATAACCATATAAATTACATTATGCCGAAGAATATTTTCCTGCATAGAAATTTTCCTGCTCGCGTAATCGAAAATCAATGCTAATGGATCCTCCGTCATTTCTAACTTCCTGGAAGCGTATGAAGAAAGCGCTCAAATTAAATTAGGTCCTGTGTAAGCTATAGGCAAATTGATAGAATATTCCTTCGTTTGCACCTGTGTAAGACGTGAGGCCATCATCTAATAGTCGTAGGGATCGACCCCAGGCATTTGCCTCGAAAGGCTCGTAATGAAATTTTTCGGAGCCATTAGTAGCTCCTTTGATTTTTCCAAGAAACGTATGCGTATCCTTATAGATAGATAAATTCAAATATGAAAAAAATGTAAATGTGTACCGCTGTCAAAAGGACGAAAATATTATTAGGGGTTCGTACATGCGAGAAAATTATGTAGAATTTGTAGCGAAAGGCATCCTTATGAACATCGAATACGATGCTCCTCCATCCCTTTGGAAGTGATGTGTCTTCATCATCCACTAAACTCAATTAATTTTCTCTTGTCCACGAGTCTCACACAAAGCCTAATAAATGTCCTGCCCTTTGTTTGCTAATCCTCTACCCACGATTCCACTGTCGCCTCGAATAACACAACCTTGAAACTTTCACTGTCGGCTTACCCAATCCGGTTGCTCTCCAAAGGATATATGAACATTATCTGAAATGACAGTGAAATATTTTCCTTTCGGCATCAGGAAATCTTTATTTTACGACACATTTCAAATGCGGATTGTACTATCATCCGCTTTAAAAATAATGTTTCTCTGAAAAGCAATAAAGGCTAAGGCTCTAGAGTGAAGGTTGAGATTATCTAAGAAATTACGGTAGTGCTTTAGCTTTCCCATATCCCCGGGTGAATCCAGCATTTAATCGTGAAAGGCTTCAATATAAAGCCCTGTGAAATCGAGAGGTAACGAGGTGCTTAACGTTCTGCTATAAAACCATAATAAAACAAAAGAGAAATCGATTTCAGATGTTTCAGGTGGGGCGTTGGGATGTTGGTAGCCAGGAGCAAGGAGCGTAAGATAGAGGATAAGAAAAGCAAGTCTAGACATGGCAGGAGAATAGAGGCAACGCCAACTTTATGCCACGAAGGTCGTTGCAAATTTGATGAAGGACGCAGATTTAACGATTTCATATATCCTACAATAAAAGCAGCAAATAGCATATCAGGATGAGCATTAGGTCCTTATTTGCTCATATTGCTCCAGAGAATGACGGCTTTGTTTGGGGATGGCGATAATCTAGTTTAATTTTTGATGCGATGATGGCTTTTTGCGAAGGAACACCTGCGGCAGGAAGCATTCGGAAATGGTGTGTAGGAGGAAATGAAATGAATTTTTAAGGATACTAATCATAAATATAGCTTGAAAAAGTAGGAGATAATCGATCCCCATAACCTTCTTGGCTTTCAATTATTCAATATAATATCCTTGCCATAATCTTCCCTTTATTGTGGGATCAACTAGTATTGCATCAGGTGGTTGTCCTAGCAATGACTGAAAAAGGAGCTGTAATCTATAAAAGTCAAGTGCTCATAGGACTATTTAGAACATGAGATTCAAATAGTCTCTTTAAGTAGCAGTAGTAAATATAAGGTCCTGGACAGAGCATGGATCACTCTCTCTCGTCTCGAAAAAATTACACTGCGCCTTCTTGCTTCTCCCCCATATGGCTCTAAGGATTCAACATTGGTGAAGTAATCGTTTTGAAGGTTTTTTAACAGACAGAAGGGTGGTGAAAGGGAACTGTTTGTAAAATCAACTTGACTACTACTTGACAAGGGTTTAAAGTAGGGACTGAAGACTCTAACCAGGTAAAACCACCATTCCGTAACCAATATCACGGTAGAACTGTCACTAGACTTTACTCGGCGGGATAGACAAAGCAATCCAGGCGAAAACAAGTCGGAAGACTTGCAGAAAAAAATCGAGACGTCATTGGGTGAGGCAGCAGAAGTGAAACTCAGTAATAATCGCGTGGTTATTGAGTGTAAGGACTTGGACGAGATTACAACGAAGGAAGAAATTTGTCAAGCCCTACGATCCCAGCTGGGAATACAGTTGGTCCAGGAGCGGGATATTCGGTGGCTGAGGAAGGCATATGGCGCCATACGAACTGCGTCCATAAGTCTAACACTTGAAACGGCCAAAAAGGCTATCACCGCCAGTAAAGTTCGGATTGGTTGGGTTGTCTGCCGACTACGAGAGCAGATAACTCTGAAAAGATGCTTCAGGTGTTTAGAATCTCGGCACGTGGCGAAAAAATGTACTAGCGTTCACAATAGGTCCGACCTGTGTCGTAAATGCGAAAAAAAGGCCACATTGCAAAAGTCTGCGAAGAAAAACCCAATTGTCTGTTCTCCGGGCAAATAAACGACATTGGCAGTACCCCTGTCAGAGGCAGCAGCACATGTCCGGTGAATAGGAAGGCGAACGACACTATGCGCAAAGGAGCTTCCTACAGCTAAACCTGAACCATTGTCAAGCGCCTCAGGACCTGCTCTCCCAGACGGTATTGGAAAATAAAATCGACGTTGCTATTACCTGCGAGCAGTGCAAAAATCTAGACAGTGCAGATTGGGTCGTGGATAAGAGCGGAATAGCAGAGATATAGACATGCGGAAATGTTGCCATAGAAGGAACCACAAAGATTCTCGAGACTGGCTTCACTAGAGTAAAAATAGATGGAATATCTCTTTATAGCTGTTATGCGGCTCCAAGCCTTACGAGAAAGGAGTTCCATTCTTTAGTCGAGAGGCTGACAATGGATGCAAACGGCCATAGCCTTAAGATAGTAGCTGGCTATTTCAACGCATGGCTGAAGAATGGGTCAGCCAAGAAAAGAACGCAAGAGGACATATATTACTCGAAGCTCTTTCTCGTCTAAATCTTGTAGTTGTTAACACTGGATACGTGATCACTTCCCGAAAGAGAGAAATGGGGTCCGCGTTAGATGTCACTTTTGTTAAATGTTTTAGCTGAGTATCTCCAGTGGTATGTCAGCGAAGAATATACACATAGCGACCACCAGGTCATCATTTTGTCAATTGTCCTACGCGAGAACTGAAAGGTGGGCAGCTAATAGGTTTGACAAGGAGATTTTCAAAGAGGTTCTGCAGGAAAATACAGCGCTTGAAGGAAGCGCAGAAGATAAAGCTTTACAGATCGGCGAAAAATTGGGCCGAGCATGTGACGCCTCCATGCCATGCTGGGGATACAACAGGGAGTTCCGAACTTTTGGTGGAACTCTGAAATCGGAGAATATCTCAAGGCCAGAAGGCGCAGTCAGCGAAGTAGAAACCGATCTGAATACGAGCAGTTACATGAAGAAGGAAGAGGCCTACAACGAATGCAGTTGTCCTAGCAGCTAACACAGCTAAGACCACACTTGACAAGGAAAAATGTTGTGCAGTGATCACACTCGATGTGAATAACGCCTTCAATTCGACTAGATGGTGCAAGATACTTGAGTCGCTAATCAACTTAGGCGTGGCGAAGTACCGGGTGCGTATCGTTGCTGACTTCTTAACCCATAGGGTCCTGTGCTGCGAATCAGATGAAGGAATGAAATTATACCAAACGACATGCGGAGTTCCACAAGGGTTCGTCCTAGGGCCACCCTTGTGGATTATTATGTATAACGGAGTACTGAAGCTAACCCTTCCTACTGGTGTGACCTCCATTGGTTTCGCGGACAATATTGAAACCAGTCGCTCCAGGCATGATATCTGAATTTATGCAAATGTCATAATCTTGGATGAAAAGGTTCCAGCAGTGACAGCTTGTCCAATTGGAAATATCGAGAACGTTAACTAACGCCAGTAGACGGCACGCTGGTGAGCAAAGTACGGTGTCGTTGTTGGCAGTTTTGTGTCCCTCGATGCGTAAGGCTTAGGACGTATAAGTCTCACGACACATGTCATCGATATCTGGGGTAGTAAAGCAATTAAGCAGAGACCCTTTTCACTGCTATGCCTAGATCAAGCGGATTTTGGCTTTGGAAATCATTAGAAAATTGGAAAGCACCTGATTTACCGCGGTCATCATTTTGCTTGAGCTCGGCAAAGAAGGCTTTTGCCATGATCATTCATCATTTATCTGAGTTGTCTTCCGAGGCCTAGATTTATCACATACCGAGATCGGGCCCACTCGCCAGCCAACTTGGGATAGTGGATCCCACTGCATTGCGCAATCAGCAATGAAATTATAGTCCTTCCTTGTCATGTGACCTATCCATTGCCACTTTCAGCTTTGGGATGACTCACCCACAGGTAACAAGCCTATGCACCGATCAAGTTCTTCATTCAAAATTGTACCAGGCCAGCATATAGCACGTGGAATTTTGCGCCTTCATATGTCCCTTTGATAGTAGCCATCTCCAAATCGATGTCACTGTTCCAAAATGATCCGTGGGCTATTGCACTTAGGTGTAGAATCTGCCAGCTTACATCTCTAGAACTCTCGCTCGGGTTGGAGAAAGCGAGCACTCAGAAGAGTTTCGATACCGTTCTAGCTCTTCGCCGCTTTTTACGACAAGCAGTCACCATATTATCAAAGCTCTTACTGTACCAGACAAAGATCTTTCCTGCTCTCACGTATTCCTCAGTATTCGGTTACGCTGCTTCCAAGGCGGAGGTGAGGCAGCATCTGAAAAGTTGCCTCTGTCCTGGACGAAACCGTTAGTCCTTATTTTTTAAATTTATTCAGACTCAGCAAAACTACCTATCACGGAGCAGCAGTGTAGTAACTGAACACGCTTCGGTCAAATTACTGATGGACCAGTCAGACCTTCACGGTAAACTGGCTAAATGGGCATTGAAGCGAAAGAAAGAAGAAAGGGTACGTAATCGCCAATCATGGATGTCTTCGAGAAAAATGAGAACACCGCAAATGGGGATTTCAATTCGTAAAATTTTGGATTCGAACCCTGGTCAGAAAGTTCGAAAGTGATGGATTGGAATATAAGCAAGCCGATGTTTCAGGAGATGCGCTGCAAGAACAACCGGTTTAGAAGCTTTCCATTGCGCAGGAGTTAAGGACGTAGCTGAGCGCCAGTGCCAATGATCATCCTTTGAGTGCACGCGCAGAGATTAGTGAAACTTTAGATTGGGGTCGTTGGTCAAGGACTACCTCTGCAAATGCGAAACGTACAGCATATCATAACGTGCCAGTCATACGCTACGACCTTCAATGAGTGAGCCGCTCATCTCCAATCCGAGGCAGGGGATTAAGTAAAACCTGCCCCACCACTTCATCCATATCCATACGGGACCGCCGTGAAATATGACTTTGCGAGTAGAGATCAGGTTTATACCAGCAAAACTACGTCACGCATCCGCCACGATTTCCGGGCTCTATTCAATTCCTACTGTTGCGTTTATCACAGTCTGATTTGATTCCGGCCTCAGCATCTCCTCCACGAGATTATGGGCTCCAGGAACTGCATTCAGGACGCCGTTTAACCTCCCTCTTTCAATCAAGAATCTTGGACAATGGAACATAACATACTTCGGGTCCTCGGGAGCATTGGTGCATCCGGGGCAGTCTCCATCGTGTCCCGTAGGGGATTATGTTAGAGGGTACTTCAAATCTATCGATCCATCTCTCAATACGCGGCATCAATATATAGGTCAAGGGGCTTTTTTCGGAATTATCCCACCGTTGCTACCATCCCCTATATAGCTCCCTCCTAGTGGCCTTTCGGAAGCCCACAGTCACTTCGGCCTGATTCGCCTCCGGCAGAGACACGGTAGGGACAATGTGGATCATTTACTAGAAGATCAAAGAGGATCATCCTCGCGATGACTGACACTGCCTAACCGGATACTGTCCTATATGGGCTCCACATTCTCAGTGCGATTGGTTAGTATACCGAACTCAGCCTTCTCTAGTTCCACGTGTTGACCAGTGCTCCCACCCAAAACGGGAGTCGCGTTTAGCAGGGTCGATTTCACCACCCCTGCAGTAAGCAGCCGGCGACTAGGTTTAGGCTCTCCTATTTTAGTCATCATCCTTGCTAGAGATGAGCTAGTCTTCGCTGCCTTTTTGCGCGCATAATCCAGGTGCTCTTTAAAGGTCAACTTACCATCAATCATTAGCCCCAGGTATCTGACGATCGATTTTGAAACGACCTCGAGATTACCAACCCAGATTTTGACAGTATTGTTTTGTCGGCGATTGGTAATAAGGATCGCTTCCGTCTTATCGTCCAGTGTCATGAATGATTGCACTTCCATAGAGTTCCAAGTCCTTGGGACGTTTCTCAACTACTATCATCGCGAAGCAGGCGCGAGTCGAGCACTCCGTCATATATTATGTTCCATAGCGGGGACCCCCTTCGGCTTTTCGTCCGTCTTGTATCAAAAAGGCCTCTCCGAGAAGTATCTTTCAAATATTCTAGTTCACTAACCACGGACACTCTCCTAAGACCTAGAAGAAGTCCTGTTGATCCTTTGGCTGAGGTTCACTTTCATCCTATTTTGGGAGAAGAATTGCGACTATTTTCAATAAGAGTCGGAGGCACGTCACTTGGGGTGATTTTTGTCTAGGAAACTTGTTCAATACAATCTCCTAAGCAGCGCCCACAGATTTATATTTCCTTAAGGCACAACTCATCATCATCATCAACGGCGCAACAACCGGTATCCGGTCTAGGCCTGCCTTAATAAGGAACTCCAGACATCCCGGTTTTGCGCCGAGGTCCACCAATTCGATATCCCTAAAAGCTGTCTGGCGTCCTGGCCCACGCCATCGCTCCATCTTAGGCAGGGTCTGCCTCGTCTTCTTTTTCTACCATAGATATTGCCCTTATAGACTTTCCGGGTTGGGTAATCCTCATCCATACGGATTAAGTGACCCGCCCACCGTAACCTATTGAGCCGGATTTTGTCCACAACCGGACGGTCATGGTATCGCTCATAGATTTCGTCATTGTGTAGGCTACGGACAAGGCACAACTACTTGTAACAATTCCGCTCGCTCTCCCGTATGGCCTTCATAACGCTACTTCGAAGATCGCGTTATTCTTTCTTTGACTGATGTTCTGGCTTTTCTCTTGTGCTTTCGTAGAGCCTCCGCACTCGCAGGCATGATGCTCTCAACAGCGATATTTCTGGTTTCACCAGTAGTTTGGTTGCCTACTGTGATGGAGCCTCCGTCGTGGCATTCTATATTCAAATGCCTCAGTTACTCGCTGACAAAGCTGTCTCCCTTTTTCCAGCACAGCGCCTTTCGAGTCGTTACCTCCTTCTAAAACCGCCAGGAATGTCTCTTCTTCGAAAACCCTGTGGACCAGCCAGCTATCTAATCAGGTCATCTAATCTATTCTCCCATTTAAAAATCAACAAATAGCATAGGGTCGTCAGGTTAGAAGACACTAAATAAAATCGTTTAGCTTTATCAAGAAACAGGAGCCGTTCAGCATCATTCAGTGTTCCCGATTTTCTTAGAATAAGATACCGATGTCTAATGGAAAACAGCAGGTAAAGAGGTCCATTTGGGCTATCAGATTTAACATCCAGAATCTTCAGAATCAGTACAATTCTCTAAAAGCCCAGAAATTTTGAAACAACAAATTATGGTCCCCAAATCATCATGAAGGAATGGACGGAAGGGAGGATAAAGTGAAAACTGGGATGCCAATAACTGAAGGACACGGCCCTCGTCCGGGAACAATGGAGAATACTTTGAAAAGCCAATAACCGACTTCAGACCACAGCACTGCATGTGAAAATGAGAAAAGAGGTCATTAAGCCAGGACATCTTTTATGAATCTTTCTTCTGTATCTTTTTATAATAGTTAGTTTTGAGTATAAGAGACCAACTGCGTACCTCGTCTATTAAAGTAACTACTTAGGGCCTATTTTCCAATGGATGTTTCGTTATCCGAACCATTTCTAGGCATGGTGTCTTATCCCTCAGAGGCACATAAACAAAAAAACTTGAAATAAGAAAATTTAGGGAAACAAGGACATAAAAAACTCCCGCCTTTCACTCTTCAGATAAACGTTGATACCTACAAATCATTTCATGCCCAGCGGGCCGAAAACGTTTCAAGTCTCTTTAACTAATTCCTTCACATCATCCTCTGATAATAAGTGTCCTTGATACACGTCCTTTGCTTGTCTTCCAAAAACCTCATCCAGAAGCCGATTTTCGTGAAAATTTCTTTCGAAAGGAGGATGCTGATCCAACACATGAACAGATCCTGTTCGAATGCAACAAAAAAAAGAACACACCATTTCGTGTCTTCCCCTGAATACGAACATTTGTCCCACTTTGTCAAATTCTTTAGATATTGACGCGAAAGCTGACTATCAATCTATTCTCCCGCAAGGACATAATGATGTAATTGATTCCATTGGAATTTCAATGAATAGGATTAAAAGGATAAAACTTTTTCAAATATTCCATTCTGTTCGTTCTTCATCGGCCCCCGTTCTATGAATTTTAGAAGGGAGAAAGGATTTTAAGTCGATCTCGGTTTTTTCTTTGTTTTCTTGTTCGCCATCAGTGTAAAAAGGACCAAAGGGATGGATGTAGAATAAAGAAGAGGATTGAGTGCTACGACTGATAGTGGGGGTTCAATTTATTATAACAGAAACTTTTTTTCTGTTCGCTTGATAAAAATGGGCTTTGGGAATTGTGTGTATAGTCTAAGAAAAATTGAGAAGGATATGTCATAGGACACGTTTTTAGAGGACGAATCCAATGATTTATGAGATTTGCTATTCGTGAGAAAAATATTTTTTCAAACGATTTTATTGTTTGATATTGTTTTTTCCGACTCTGACGAAGCTTTTCCCACGCATATCCTTCTTGCTTCAGACTCTCAACCGAGAGCGTCTACCCATATCCTTGACCTAGTTTAACAAAACTTTCCATCTGAGTAGTCCTAGTAGACTTTATTCCCAAGACAGAACAAAGTAATTTTCATTAGGTAATTGAGGTGGATCACTCCTATTCAATTTTTCCTTTCCCTTACTTCCTTCTGGTCCCCAATTGCTTGCATACCTTCCTCATTTTGTTTGTACTAATTCCATTTAACTTTTTCTCCACCTTTCCAAGGATAAAAGCACGTGAAAAAGATACAAAGAAGAGTCGAAACTCTAATTTAACTTCTAAATTAGAAGCAGAGTCTGCGAAAAAATCTGGAAAGGGAAACAAAACAAAAATCCTTTTCACGCCCGAACTACCTCACAGAACGCAGGAAAATTTATCTAATTTAATGTCTAGTGATTTTCCAAGGAAGGTAGAGACAGGATTTAGTTGTTGGAATCAAATTGAGTTTGTAAGGATTCTTCCTATTCAACTTGATGGGTAATCCCCGCTGTTTGGTTATATTCCGCTGTGGAAGTTTTTTTCCTTCTGTTGGACAAAAGTTTTCGGCAAATCCTTGCTCCTGATTGAGAGCTTGGCAAATGTTTTGTTAGGCAAATTTAGACTTTGTCACAGAATTAATCGAAATGGGGAGAACGGAGATGAGTTTTCTGTTAGTCACCAATCGCAATATCCTCAAGGATTATTCTACACAGGATGCAATGGGATTTTCTAAGAAAAAAGTTCGTGGTTGAGCTTTGGCTTGAGGGTGTCAACATCCTTTTTATGACGTTCAGTTCAAAGCACTGACGTACCCCCAGTGCCGAAGTGTAACCTCTAAATGGTTTTATAACGCTCATCATCATAAAAACATGCATCCCCGCTTGTTTGCACTTTCATTACCGCCTTTAACACCTGCCTCCACCTTTTATCCTTGCGCAAACCGACATCAACAATCGTCGCCTTATAATTCCTTTATGATAGCAATAAAAAAATCCATTAAAGCTGTCAACAAACGCTAATAAGAGACAGAAGTCTTTAATAAATGAGATTCCATTGAATTGATGATGTTTTTGCTGGTTTCCCCGGAAAAGCAGGATCCGGAGAATGGAAAGTCAGCCCGGCTGTGCTCATCCATCCGCGAGCATTATATCCTTATAGTGTTGCAAGGCAAATAAATTGCTTTCAGCTTCTGTAGTGGCACTTTGCAAACACCTGATGCTTTTCTGCATAGAGTCCTCATTAAAAACGAATACGGTATAGCGAGGAGCTGACACCGTACTTGATGCTGACTGACATTATGTGCATCCATTTATGTGACCTCAACCGAGCTCCAACACCATCTCCAGCGAAGCATGTTTGCCGTCATTGACCTAAATTCGTGGATAAATATTGAAAGGACGATGTATACCACGCGTTGTTATTAGACACATTGAAAAACGGGTGTGCGGGGCATATTGTTATTGGATGGAATAATGGGGGTGGACTGCTGAGAAATAATAATTATATTTAATGGACTTCGTCGAGACAGAATGAGCAGGGACAAGAAAGTCATGGAAATTTTTCGGTTTACTTTTGATGATATGAAATATGAGAGACTTATGAGGACGTAATCCCAATAATTGCTAGTTAGAAACTGAGTCCCTTTTGGAAAAGATGGACACCCCGTTATGTGGGATTTTTAGCTATTAAAACCACCCCGACTCTCTCCTACCCCCTGAAACCACCTTCAGGTATTGCAATCATGGAATTGATCGCATTCCAATCCTCCCCTGAGAAACTACCTTTCTCCGGACAAAATTTTCTGATGGCAGCTTTTTACCAAGAGTTTCCTCTATGTCCCTCCTTTCTTCCACGAACCTCGGGCATTGACGAATACGAGCGCAAGATCCTCGGGGACCTCATCCCAGTTTGGATAATCAGATGAGGTGTCCAATTTAAGCCCATAAAGGTACTGTCGGTATCCACATGACCGGTGAGAAACTGGGTAAGATTATAATTGATTTCCCCATTTTTTCTCTCCAGCCACTCCCTGATGTTAGGGATCAACCGGTGTTTCCAACGACCCTTGTTTGAGTGATTCCATTGCTGTTGCCATCTAATTATAGATGCCTCCCTTTCGGCTTTTTTTCCTTTCCAATTAAGGAGAGATATACTTGGTGTTATATATGTTCATCATCTCATCTGCTAAGATGTCAACCCACGCCACTCCTGAGATGACAAACGCCGCATCATCTGACATGGCCCGCAAGGCAGAACCTTAGGGCTGGTCTTCTGTAGGCCTCAGTTTATGTTCGCTACTTAAGATATGCCGCACTGATTCCCAGACTGGGACTGTATACATCAAGGTGGAACTCACCATCCAGGCTGGTTGCAGCCTGGGTGGTGATGGTATGCCGCGGACTTCCTACATTCGACTTGGCCGACTGACTTATGATGCATTGTATAGCCTGCTTACCGCAAACCCATATCGTTGCCCCACCAGTCGAATCTATGACCCTTATGCTACTGTAACAGTTCCTATATGGTTCACTTACGATGGCAACTTCAGTCTCGAAGTCATTGGTGGTCAAGTAAAACCTGAACGATCCCGCGATGATTGAGATTCATTTGAATAAACCCTTGGTGCATACCTTCGCAATGTTACTTCGTCGAGATCCTTGCACTGTAGATAGATCTCATGTTTTTGGGTCCGTCCCATAATATTCTCCCCAACTTGGTTACGAAAGTCAGCAGTTTTGGCCAAGCTGGATTTTTTCAGCTCAAACATGACATCGTCTACCTGGGTCCTTCGGATTTTGTTGACATTTGCGCCTAAATCTTCTAGGTCGGGGTTAGCTTTGACTTTCTTTAGTATCTCCGCGTACCACAGACAGCCCTAAAAGATAAAAGACCCTAATAGCTCCCACCATATTTTTAATAACTTGGTGAACGTTGTGCATGTCCTTGATGAACACGGACAGCCCAATTATTTTTGCTCCAAGCTATTATATCATACATGAAGGGTCGGTCTTCCAAGTCAGAGCTCTCTTCTTTAGGAGTTCTGCATTCCAGACTTTTTACCATCTTTGGCATTGGCGAAGATCGGAGAATTGAAAAGCTCCTCCTGAATAGGTCAATTACTTAATCTTGCAGTATTTCCGGCGATAGTTTTTCTTGGACAGATGCGGTGGGTGTTGAAACCGTCTATATGAGCCAGCGATTTTCTTTCAGCCCATCATTTTTCGCCTTATTGGTGTTCTTTATAAAGTCTTGCTTCGCTTGAACCCCTCTTTCTCCAAATCTGAATCATTTATAGCTTTTGAGGCCACGGTGGCCAAGTTTTCTACCATCAAGGCACTGCGATCGACGAATGTTGACCGACGGGAGCCCGCTTGCTCACTCCCAAAAAAACGCCCGTATAGAGGTTCCAAGCCCCTGCAACGTAACTTTACTCCTTCTCAACTCTTCTTCGTTGATTTTATTTTCTGGGTATGCTTTCCATTTTGGTCCACATACCAGAGATAAGTAAATACTAGCCCATGCACAGTTAGAAAACGAAAGTACATGAACAAATATTTACACATCAATGGGTATGCCTCAATTCGACAACCGGGGGCGCTCCCGATGGGAGATCTGGCAACTCCTCATAGGTCCGTCTGTCTGTCTGTCACACGTAATTTCCTCGGTATTAGCGATGGACACCAAATTTGGTGGAAAGGTGGGAACTGTGAACACTTACGCATACATGCAAAAGGAGGGGGTGTACATTTTTTTCCACCAAATATAGTCATGTTGGGTATCAAATGAGGTCTCGTTTAGTACTTTCGGAAGTCGGTCTTAGTTTCGACATTTTTTAGAAAGGTAGAGAGTGCGGGGGGTCGAAAGTGATTATTTCTTCCACAGACCCATTCTCCGAAACTACCCAACCAAAATGGCTCCCAAATACCCTCCACACCGATATATGCTTAAATAAAAAATGTATTTATAAAGAAAATACAGAAAACCTTTCATACCTGAAGCGTCCAGCTTTCAGTTTCCCGACCTGTTTTAGATTGCCACGATTGCCTGCGGATGTGACCTGTAAAACAGAGCAGGGCAAGGTCCATATTAGCTATATATAGCCGAGAATCGCAGGCAGTGAACTGGGGTATCTGAAGGAGACTTCACTCAGATACTCTCCAGGGTTCAAAAAAAGAAGGCGAAAAGGGGCAAGAGGCAACAACATGTCGGGTCATCAGAAAACCCTCTGCCTAAAATTAAGACGGACACAAAGAATGAAACAAAAAGAAAAGTGAGGGGACGAAGGAAGAGTAATCTGCCAGCTTATTAAGCCCACGGAAGGTAAGACTTTTGCAGAAGCGTCTTCCATTCAGAAAACGAAGGGTGGTAGATTTTTCGTCGAATTAGACCCGAGGGCAACAGATAAAGATAAAGGGTCAAGGGGTTACTGGAAGAAAAAGCTTTCGGTTTCCAGCCTAAAACCCATGTACTCTCTGGAAATCCGAACGCAATCAACATGATCCGCATTCTACAACTAATATTTGCACTGGAGTGCAACCATTCACGAGTTCCTGGCACAGTTTACTGTGGAAACCAAAGCTGATCTAGTGCTCATCAGTGAGCAATATCCAAGGACCTAGCTTCATCGAAAACTCTGCGGCCATCTGAGTTCGGAACGGCACCCACCTTAGGGTTCTTGCTAGGCCGGGGGTACGGTACGGGGGAGTTCGATATTTGGAGGTAACATTTTTTAGTGTTTATCTAACGTCAAATGGCAGATGCTATCTTGGGCACAGAGAGACGCACCTCGGTCGGGGATGACTTCAGTGCCAGGGCTCTTGAATGGAGCATGCTTCACCCAGATTCCAGACTGAAACGAATTCTTGAAATGGCGGCGAGGGCAGGACTTTTAAACACAAGATCCACCCCAGCGTTCCGGCGTCCAGGCTGCGGATCGGAATCACTAGTATCGCTCGGGAACGTGTGGCGAGTTCTGGAAGACTTTTCCGCAATATCAATAACCTTCGAAATGTTAGATGCAAACTATGGGTGTACATCACCCTGGCGCTCATTCTGTGGATGGAACATGGAACAGTCGCGACGGTGAACACCGGGAGGTATGTCAAAACTCTTGGAGTAGGTAGGCTCGCGCCGGAGGGCACTCCTGGGTAGTGGTGGCACTGCAGCTGACATTGTCGTAAATTCAGTTATGAATCTGTTAACGACGGCCTGCGGATCTCCCCCGCCAGGAGAACATCAAGACGTGGCAAATCTTCTATGTATTGATGGACAGCGAAAATTGTATAGCTCCGGAAGAAGTGTCACAAAGGTCTAAACGACCGAAAGGAGGCATGTGCCTTAATCACAGAGTACAGATCGGCCAAAAAGAGACCTTAGAGCGCAATAAATAGGAGCAAAGTTCGCTGCCAGCAGGATCTGGTCGACGAGGTGAACGAGGACCCGTGGGGATTCGGTTACAAACTGATAACCCGAAAATCAGGGCCCTGCGAAAACCCTGTTCTCTTAAGGACGAACGGAAAGACCGCATTGTACGGACTTTATTTCCTAAGCACCCCGGACAGGATGATGACGGCAGTGCAGAGACTGCCGAAGACTGCTTAATTTTCTTTCTATTTTTTGTTGAGACTATAGGCAGTCCAGAGTCCGCACCCACTTGATGACCAGATCAATTGCGAAGTAACTTACCCCCCTTTGTGGTCCATGGACAACCTTTTGGGCCAAATACTCCTCTATAAAGAAGTTGGAAGAGGCGATCCTCTTTATGAAAAAAAAGGCCCCAGGAAAGAGGGCAGTTTCTCTTCTCGTTGGAAGGCGAGGCTTATGCTTATCAGCAAATGGAAAGGCGAGCCTGAGTTGATTCATACCGACCGTTTTGTATGCTTGACTTGCTGGGAAAGTACTCGAACAGCTCATCAGAAGAAGACTCGTTGCAGTGATACGTTCTGCCGAAGACTTATCGCCTTAGCAATTCGGCTTAAGAACGGGAAGATCCACAAATGATGCTGTCATGCAAGTCGTGGATGCGTTTCATTGAGCGGAGGCACACAGTCGCTGATCTGGATCGATGGTGCTCCCAGCAATACTTGACCTTTAATTCCGTAAGATAGGAAGACATTCTAGGCACACTAGACAATACTTTCCACTTGTCGCATTATTCACCGGACATTAAGGGGTTATCTGTGGAACCGTTCCTTGCTCTGTGCGACGCTAGAGGATCAAAGGAGGATGGAGGTCACGTCGGGTGCAACACAGGGAAGGATTTTAGTGCTGGACCTCTGGAAGGTTTCCTAGGATGGTCTGCTTAGTTTCGACATGCCAAATGAGTCGCACCTGGTCTGTTATGCAGATGATATTGTGGCGCTTGTTACTGGACGCACTGTCAAATAGGTGCAACGCAGACTTGCCATGTTGATGCGACGGGTAAGCGACTGGATGGTGGATGATTTCAACCTCACACTGAAAAAAAACTGATGTAGTCTCCTGACTAAAAAGAGAATTCTCGTCCTGCGTTCCATATCGATCGGCGAGTCGATAATCGCGGCAAAACCAGCGTTAAAGTCCTTGGACTGACTCTTGATTCAAAGATGACCTTTTTCAAGCAACTCAAAGCAGCAGGTGACAGGGCTGAAGCTGAAGATTCGGCCTTAAGACGACTAATGATAAATATTGGGAGTCCTACGTCTGGCAGGCGACGTCTCCACCGTGAATAATGTTTTGGTTGCCTCTTCCTCTGAACCTTTGTAATGCGAGTGCATTTTTCAACATCTCCCTGAAGCCTGAACAGCGAGGGAAGTTTTTAGGCCACGTGATTTCCACTGAGGGAATCCATCCGGACCCAGACAAGATTCAGCCCATCATAAATTTCCTGCAACCAAAAGCAATCAAGGATCTGAGAAGGTTTTTGGGTATGTTAAACTTCTACAGTCACTTCTTGTCAAAAGCCGCACAACACCAAGTGGGCCTCAATGCCTACTTGGCTGGGACCAAGACCATAGACTCAAGCATGATTGCGTGTCTACATAGGCCGTTTAGACGTTTGAGATGGGGAAACGACATCTGGCGGACGCTAAACTGCGGGCATTTCCTCAAACAGATGCGCCCCTAGTCGTATTCGTCGATACCTCAGACATCGTAGTAGATGCTGTCCTTCACCAAAAGGTAAACCAAATCTGGTCGTCGTTGAGCATCTTTTCCAAGCAATTGAACACAGCTCAACGGAACAACAACACCTACGATCACGAGTTATTAGCCGTGTAGGTGGTAATCAGATACGTCCGATATTCCCTAAAGGGCAGGCCGTTCACAGTCACTGCAGGCCTCTTACTTTCGCTTTAAAACGGAGGCACGAAAAAAAATCCCTTTGCCAACTTAGACATTTGAGCTTCATAAGCCAATTTACTTTACATATCCGATTCGTATCCGATAAGGACAGTGTAGTTGCAGACGCTTTGTCACGCATTGTAGAAGTCAAAATCCCAGCCACGGTTTTCCGCAATCACCGAGATATTCAATTATGACGCAGTGCTTGAGAGCCTTAGGGACAACCCCAAATGCCAATTTCGGGAATTTCCTTTTTTCAGCTCAACCTCCGAAATACTCTGTGAGACTTCTGGAAAGGAACCTAGGCCATATATTCTGACTACTCTTCGCAAGGAAGTATTCCATGCAGTACACGATCTAGTGCACCCAGACAACCGGACACTGAATCGGCTAGTCACTAGCAAATATTTCTGGGCGTCCACGAATAAGGATGTTAATTCCTGGACAAGGCAACGCGTCGCGTGCCAGAAGTTTGAAGTCATCAAGCACGTAGAGAAAAAAATGGGCTCCTTCCATCAGTCTACCAAACGTTTTTACGCTATTCACATCGACATCATTGGCCCCTTACGAGATTCGCATAGCTTCAAATATTGCCTCACAATCATTGTGGCCTCTGGCCGACATTTCCGCACAATCGTGCTCCGAGGCCCTTTGCCGGGAATGGGTCAAACGCTTTGGAGCACCAGCGGAAATCGTTACTGACCAAGGAATTTAGTTCGAGTCTACCCTATTCTCGAAGTTAGGCAATCTCTAAGGCTTTGAACGCCATCGGACGACTTCGTACCACTCGCAATCCAATGGTATGCCAATGCAGGCCGCTATAATGGCGCACGCTGACTTTGCAAGCCCTGCCTTTCATTCCACTTGGCCTTGGTACAGTCCATCGCGTAAAGTCTACTGCCAGCTCTAGCTAGGATAGCTAGTATAAGAGGAGAACTTAAGACTTCCTAGCGACCGTGTGCTCGATACTAGGTTAGCCCTTTCTACCACTGGACTTTTGCGATGATGGCTAATACACTCAAAGACCTGAACATCTGTACACTCGTCGTGGTGCGCGTGGATGCTTCTCGGAAGTCCCTGCAACCACCATATGAGGGCCCTTATGAAAAACAGAGGGAAGGACTTCTTTGGGCTTGACGTTGTCTGCCTTGAGTATATGCTTCTTGAGTTTTCACAATAGCAACTCTTTTCACTTTTTTCAGCTTTCAGCTTATGGAAATCGTGGAGGTGGGCTTCCCTTGTACTCCTATCCTCAACAGGCGCTCCACTCGCTAGTACCTTACCGTACCTTACCGTACCTTATCTCTCACGTGCGGTAACCTTCTTGCAGTCTTCTTCAAACTCCCCCCACGTCCTTAGAGAGGACGAAGCCAGGAGAGAAAAAAGCCAGGAGTCACCCCGACGTGGTTCGCGTAACTTCTTAAATGTTCGCACTTCTATTTTGGTTCCGTCCTAACCTCCCCTGGTAAGCCTTTTACCTTGTTTGGGCTGAGCCTAGACAACTAATTTCATGTTCAGGGACCAGGTGGTCCTGCGTCTGTCATCTACTTCATTTTGGACCCAACTAACATCGAGGAATGACTAACTCCTTCCCTTTCAGTTCACCTCGCTTGTTTACGTGAAGACCCAATTTTTCAAAAAAGATTTGCTGATGGTTTTGTGAGTCAATGCTCAGGTCAGGCAAACTTTCACGCCGACGGTTTTCCGTGGTTGTACCGGGTTTTTTAAATGTCCGGAGCCAACAGCATCTGTAGCCGATTTCGGTGACGCAAGCACTCAGGGCAGGGGTGTGACAGCAACTAATAACTTTGCCTATATCCTGGCGACGAAATAGTCAACAAACTTTTTTTGAAAGGTTATGTATTTTCCCAAACAAGTTTATCCGCTAAAAGGAAAGAGTAAGTCGCTCCTTCAAATTAGTGGCGCCAGGACCAGCCAGGACTATCCCTAAACGAAAACGCCATAGATTTTCTCTAATGATGTCTCTTGCTCCTACGTCATCGTCCTGTATCTAATCTCATCCCAGCTTTCCTTTCACTCTGAATGAGTTTTAATTAAAACAACTTAGTTAACTGTTTACACCCTTTAAGCCTTATACAGGAAGACATTCCTTTGATTACTGCCACTAAATCAACAAAAAGATGGCATTAAATGAAAGTTATTACAAAGTGACTTTTACAAGACCAGTTTCCACTTTACAGTCGCTTCCATTCATCAAACTTTCCAGTTTTTCCTATAAAACTTCCGTACAGGCTGCAAGGATATGTTGCTAGTAAAAGTTTAACTTTTCTTCAAGTTGTTTCACCGTTCATAAATCAAAAAGTATCGTCAGAAAAGGAGGGCGAAAACTTTGAAGTAATATATGTTACAGAAGTATGCAGTGAGTAAGACCAGAAGTTTCTGGAACTCGTCATCGTTATGGGAAATGTCCTGGAAGGTATATTGTGAGGAAGGATGGATCAGTCAGCAAAAATGTGGTAGACAGTGCTGGGAAAGCAGAAGAAGAAAGAATATCGATAGTCCTTGCTGTGCTCCTGCTGAATAGATTCGTTATTACGAGTTTTGTTGAACGCAACTAAGGTGGTACCAGAAGATACTTTGTGTCAATGGCTAATGAAAGAGGAATGACCATAAAGTAGTGAAAAGAACCCCTTCCACGGAACTTATATATGAATAGCCGAGTTAGTTAGCGAAGTTTGAAAGGATATTCAGGTTCCCACACGACCTTCCCCCACAAAAACAACACCATTTCATTTTGAACACAATTCGCAACGATACCTCAGTTTGGTTCTCATCTGCAGCCCTTGGGAGTATCCTTGGAGCAACATCATCTACAATTCCTAGTTGTAATCCATATTATCCGATCGAGTGTATCCTAAGTAAACTTTTCAAATTGTAGAACTCTGAAAACTCATTATCCTGGCATTTGGCTCCATAAAATCTAACACTCAGGTACAATCAGGTACCCGAAATTACGGACGTTTCCAACACTATTTGGTTAGGGGTAGTCGTACAATCTGAAGGTGCTGCAAAGTTATAGATACAACTGTTTGCTCGTGAGTAATTAGAAATTTGTCACCGGCGGTGGATACAAGGCGAAATTAACATGACTTTAATGGAGTCCTTGTTGCTCTCGTGGAAGATATCTCCCAGATGTACAATATAGACGTCATTATCAGTGTTTTCCTCGTTATAGTGCATGTTTTGCCAGCTGGAACAAATGTGTTACTCGTCCTTATTTGAGCAAGTACTAGGATGTAAAGATAAAGGATAATCTGTTTGAGGGAGCTAAGTAGTTGTGTTTTTCCTTAAGAAAGCGAGAGCACTGTAACAGGTGGAAAATATTTGCATATAAGGATGCAGAGCTGTTCAGGATGTGTATAAAGGATTCGAACCAAATTTTCGAATGTACCGCGGTATCTTAATTTTCCCAAGACATCCGTATTACCTGCTTCCTAACCAGCTCCATTATGGGGAGTGTGAAAGTTCTACAAGAAGAGCGAATGCTCTTTAAAAGAGTTAGTTCAGATATGATATAATTTCTTAGAATTCCAGGTAAAGTTGGAGCATTTTAGATAGAATAAGAAAGTATTTGTGATCAGTAGTTCCGGAGGGGATAGAGGGTTCGAATAGTAAGTAGGTTAAGGGGTTGAAAAGTTGCGAAAATCTGTCAAACCTTTGAAAAACTTTCAACGCTGATAGTTTCCCTGGCATACAAAAAAAAAACCTTTAAAAAATGTTCATAAATCCACATAAGTTCTACGCTGCTGTAGGAAGGGGAGGTTCAGAAAGCGCGGGCGGGATGGGTAGTTCACACTAGGGAAACCTTTCTTAAAGAAGAAAGAACCAGGGTATTACGTTGCACCTTTTCAAGAGCAAGAAAATTGCAGTTACGGGAGAATGACCAGATCATGGAGCAACCCTCCAGGATGCTTCTCAGGAGGGAGTTGAAGAGAGTTAAGGAGTGTTGTATGCAGTCTACATGAAAGAAGGAGCGAAGCAGTGGGTGACGAAGGAAGGCTTATTGTCGACTCCGAGGTCTTGAATGTAGTCCTCATTTGATATCCGGAAAGAGAGTAAGAAAAGGAAGTGGGTGAGGGTTTGAGTGAGAAGCACATAGAGTGACACTTTCTGACGTTTAGGGTTAAATCATTAGTAAAGCACCAGAGTGTAGGGAATTCCGTAGCTGACGATATAGTTGAAAACAGCTTAAGGTCGTCGGCATTGAACAATAACAAGTAAGGAGGGAAAGAGAATAAAAGACATAAAGTGCCCAGAATAGATGCCTGTGGGACGTCCGAGGAGGAGGAAAAGAAACTGAAAATGCAATCATCAAAAGAGACACGACAGGACCGGTTCGAAAGGTAAGTGGTGAATTATAGAACAAATGATCACTATGAGTTGAACAAAATGGGCCAGTGGCTGAGATATCTTTCCAGGATTTTGGAACAGGAGAAGGGGCGTTAATTATCAGCAAGTATGCGGTCGTGCAAACGAGAATTCACTTGCAAAGATTGGTCTGAACATCGAAGTCGATGGTAAACGCCCAAAAGGCAGACCTAAGCAACGGTGGCTTGATACGCTGGATGGCGATTTGAAAGCCTCGAGATTGCACCCAGATCAGGCATTCGATAGAACCAAATGGCGAAGCCGATCACGACGAGCCGGTCCCGCTTATGAACGGGACAAAGGCTGAAGAAAAAGAAGATGCGGTCGCTTCTTTTATGAATGAGGATTATAAGAGCCTCTCTCCCCAGGCAAGGAAAATGGTTCTCTTCCAGGTTTTTGTTGAATATAATGGAGAGGGGAAACTGTCGTGACCTGAGTCTACTTTGGTAATAAGCCTTGCAGTGAGGTACTCGACAAGGAGAGGAGTAAGGAGAAGATTGCTAGGGTATGCGGGGCAGGCTGCATGCACTAGTAGGAGAGTAGTTGGTGAAAGTTAGCAGAGAGGCCAGAGAATTTAATGAAAGGAAGCCGCGAATGTGGGTACAAAAAAGTTTGAGATTTCCGCGCTCCAGTAAGTCTTCCTCGCTAGGCGGATAATCCTTTCTGGATTTAATAATGACGGATTTGACTAAAGAACGCAGAGTTCTGGAAAAACGAAGTCATCATAGGTTCCAGAAGACAAGGGGTTGCGCCTAGCAGTAAGTTTTTA
Source organism: Hermetia illucens (assembly GCF_905115235.1). Classification (NCBI taxonomy): domain Eukaryota; kingdom Metazoa; phylum Arthropoda; class Insecta; order Diptera; family Stratiomyidae; genus Hermetia; species Hermetia illucens. The sequence goes on from NC_051851.1 coordinate 175,765,670, forward strand.
ACTTCAGTGGTGAACCAGGCAAAGTAAGATCGCCTGGGGCTTAGGAGAGGGGGAGACATGACAGGGCCACACATTAATGGAGAGAAGAGCAAAGGAAATCAGTTGGTTGTCACCAGGGCTGAGTTCAGACCTTCAAAATTTGTCTCACGAAAGTTAAACTAAGCAGGCTTGCCCAAATCTAATCGGAACATAAAACTCTAGAGCAGAATGATAGACGCGAGGAGAGACGTAAGAAGGGTATGAGGAGATTAGGAAAAGCAACACACAGGAAGCTTGGAGAAAATAAAATCAAGAGTGCGATTTAAGTGATTTCTGGAGAGGTTAAATTGGAGGGCGGGACAGGTTTTCATGAATTTCATGAGTGAATGAAGGAAGAGAAAGATGAATGAAGGAAGAGAAAGAGGGGGGAACTTGTTGGGAGGCGAGGAAGGTCGGCAGTAGTAGGTCAGGAGAGCATAGAAAGGTCAAAGTCGCCACGGACGATGAAAGAAAGAGAGAGGAACAAAACGGTTAGGAAATCAGATAATCTTTTGAAGAAGTCTTCAAAGAATGGGGGCCGAAGCAGGGAAAATATACACAAGATATAATAAAGGGGCATACGGTTTGGGGAACGATTCGCACTGTTACAGAATTGTATATGGAAGAGGACGTGAAAAAGATGTTTTCGGCAAGGAAAGTGAAGTCACAGCGATAGGCAGAGTATTTTTCGAGAAGTTTGGAATTTAAAATCCTGTCACCCAACCAAGTTTAAGTAATACGGATGACGCTATGTTGGAATGCTTAGCAAGATAACTCGAAGTTCGATAGCTTGGTCCTTAGACCGCTTTGATAAAAAAAAGGCTTAAACTATGAAAAACATTTAATTTTGGCGAGGCAAGTAGGTGGGCTACCAATTTTATTGAAGGTCCGATTTCTGATAAGACTTGTTGAAGACGTCTTCCGGCCAAAAGAAGATTGGGCCACAGCGGCAACATCGTGGGGATGTGTAACTTTGAAGGAAGCTATCACACAGGTTTATGAAATCTTTTGAAAAATGCTTGAGTGTTTTGCTTGAGCTCCTTTTATATGCGGCGGAAGCAAGGGAGGAAAAGAACTGCCTCTAATGGCTGATAATCCCCTATTCTGCTGTAGCACGAAACAACAGTTGTCCACTTTCACCCATATAAAAGTACTTTAAGATTCTTACATGGTAAAGTTATCCCAAAATCCAGGGAGGTAGCGGAAGATCACCATGCAGGTCTGACAGAAACAAAGTGTCTTCTCACTTATGTATGTATTTGCAAGGCAGACTCAGGAACAAGAAAGGATCCTTTCGGACTGTTAAAGCAGAAAAGCGAACAATGAAGGCGACTAGTAGCGAAAAAGGGAGTGACACCGTAAAAACTTAGACTCCTGGTCGCCAAAAGGAAGAGACGTCATCGAATTTGAGTTGGGAAAAGGGCCACGAAAGAAGATAGCAAACTCCGAGCTTCGTAGGGCCCCTCGGTCAGGAAAAAAAGGACACGAACTCTCAAACCAGGCGAACACGCAAGTCATCTCACTGGAGAGGATGGACGTCATCCGAAAGCCAAGGGTAGAGGAACGAAAGCTACTCAAAAAGTGCCGGGTGATCACCCGGAAAATGAAGGACCTTATTACACCCTAGCGAAACTCCCGGAAGACAGCCAAAGAAGAGCTGAGGAACAACCACATCGGTAGCGCTGACCGCAGATGCACAAAACGCAGTGTCCTCAATCCGCCAGAGGGGGGAACAAAAATCAATAAAAGGAGACAGGGGAATAACAGCGTGGCTCTGCCAACAAGGATGCAGCAAGAACAATTCCGGAAGTTGATAACCAAACGGACTAAGCAGCGTCCAGAGGAAGTGAAAATTCAACAACAGCCTGGTTTGAATAGCGTCGGCAGTGGCTCCACTATAGCAAATTCGACTTCGACGAGATCAGTCGGAAAAGGAAAAAAAGCAAACCTCGGTCAGAGGCCATGTTCATCAAGCCGACCGAGGGGAAATCTTGTACGAAAGTTCTTTGAAAAGTTCGCAAAAACGCTAAACCATAAAACGCCGGAGTAGATGCTAAATCTATCCTGTGTGTATGAACCGGCGAAATACTTGTAGAGCTGGGATCGAATACAGATATAAAGAATAAGTTCTGCGAGACTGTCTAAAGTATTCTAGGCACGGAAGCAGTGGTTTCGAGCTTAGAAGCAGTGGTTTCGAGCTTAGCCCCCCCATTAAAATAAGGGTGACTGACACCAAAAATGTAAAGGGAGCGATATGAGCGGATTATTCAGATATGAGCGATCTCAAGGTCAAAGTTACGTCTGTCAACTGTAGAAGACAAAAATTGGTCACTGTCTCTGTTCCCGGGAAGATAGCAAGTCAACTTTCGAAAAAGGAAGGATCGGGGGAACCATGTGTAGGCTAACGCGAAGCGCGGTTCCAACCCACTGTTTTAAGTGCTGGCTCTACGGACATATAGCAAGGCTTTGCAAAAGGCAGGACAGAAACACAGGCTACAAGTCTGGCCAACCCGGCACAAAGCAAAGGCCTGGGAGCCCCCAAAAAGGTTCTGTTCTATACAAGGACCACGGTATACAGAAAGAATATGTGGTTCCCGTTCCCGGTTCCAGGCGGGGCCAGGTATTCAAAGAAGAGATAAAGAAAGCGAAAAGCCAAGCGCCATGGACCATATACCGCAAGCATGCATGCGGCTTACGATCGGATGGGGTAGATGGTGCAAGAATAAGAGCCGACTTGTTGCCTCTCAGCGAGTAGTACCAAGATAAGAGCTCACCATCGTGGTATGTCGATGTAACTGGCACTGCTGCCATCTGGATGAGAGATACGTTTAATTTGCAAGTGTGAGCCCGTGATCGAGGAGATAGCTTTCTATGGGTTTGCTGTGCGTAAGTGATTTTTTCTGTGTTAACCTCAAACCGATTGAATCTAAACACGCTTTTCGAAGTCACTTCACTGCCTTGGAGAACGAGGTTAGAAACACTTCTAGTTGGAGGAACCTTTGATGCTAGAGTCCTTGAACGGAGTATGCCGCAACCAGATTCTCGAGGTACACAGATTTTGGACCTGAGTGCGAAGGCAGGACTTATTGTCGGCAGGACTTCGACTTTCCAACGTCCTGGCGTTAACTTTGCTACGGAGTCCTTAGTGTTTACAGTCCAAAAATGCAAGGTACTAAAAGATTTCACGGCCAGAGATCATCAGTACATTTACTTCGAAGTGACAGTTGGGTCCCCTCAACGTTCTGACGTCCGGACGACAACTACCGGGTAGAACATCGGGAAAATCTACGTTGCAAATTTAGCTGAAGCCTTCTCAAGAGGAGTAAATGAGCGACAAAACCCAGGCGGGAACAAAAGAACAGGCAACCGAATCACTAGATCATTCAACAATGGACTTTATTCTGGCAGCATGGAATGTTGGAAACTCCGTCTCGGGACCGTGTACGACGGTTGAAATTGCAGGTCTACGAAGAAACTGTCTCGGAGTTCAACAGATTGCTCAGTGTGCAAGAGACCAAGACTAAGTGCCCCTTAGATCCGCAAAAATCCCAAAAGAGAGGGAAAAACGAACTCCGCCACGAAATTAAAAGGCAGGAAGCATGCTGCTGGTAGGAGCAAATCAACATCGTTAATAGGTAGCCGTGGGGCGTCGGGTCTAAGCTGATTATCACAAATACTGAGTGCCCGTGGATCAACATGTTCCATGGAAGCAGTGTAGACGGAATAAATCATACAGGCCTTGTTTCCTGTCCACCCCATGCAAGCTGATGCTGTCATTGAGAGAATGGGTACTGGGGAATGCCCACTCTTCACTGTAAAGGAACTAAAAGTGGCGATCTTATCCACGAAAGGCAAAAAGGAACAGGACCGCGTGGTATTCCCAGCGAATTGTTCAAACTTGTAAGCAAATACAAGTCGAACTTGCTACTCAGCACATTCAGTGCCTCTTTGAGAGAGGGCATTTTTCTCTCCCGCTGGAAAACTGTGAGGCTTGTGCTGATAAACAAAAGCAATGGCGACACTGAGTAACCGTCAGCGTACTGTCCTCTCAGTATGTTGAAAAAGGGGGGAAGCTTCTTGAAAAGCTCACTCAGCCAAGACTGTGAGGATGTGCTGCGGGAGACTATTTACAATACAGTTTTCGAGCAGGACGTTCCACAATCGAAGCGATTGCGAAGTGGTCCAAAGGGTGAAACCGAGTGAGCCCTACCATCGCTACTGTCCGAGAGTGGTGCTCCTTGTCATCCTAGACGTAAGAAACACCTTCAATTCTTCAAGGTGGTGTTAAGTGTTTGAGGCACTGGAAAATCGTTGCCGTTGATCAAGCTCGGCCAATACCGGTACAAGTGATGCAGCGAGTTGGCAGATAGATGGCAAAACAAGGATTCTCCCAAGTTAGAGAAAACTGTCGTTGCTCTGACTAAGGGAAGGTTGCTACATACCGCCTTCTTTAAGTTAGTGAAATCATGGTCTTGTCGAGGCAGTGAAATCCCTCAGCGTAATAATAGACACCGCAGACAAGGCTGCGGCTAGAATATTTGCGATTTGCCGCAGATACCCAATGTCTTAGGTCTCTTATTGAGAAGGCATCATGTACTAATGAGTGCGGTTCAGTGAGCCCTTCTTTACGGTTCCGAAGTATGGCTTGACTCCCCCAATAAGGAGACGTAGCGAAAGCGCTTAGAGAAAGTTAAGGTTTTTGCAAGTTGAATCCGCGAATCGTACTGTCGTGGAGCCAAGTAATGTTCATATCAATTATTCCGATCACTCCCCATACTGCTGAAAGGAGGTTTATATACCTCAGAAAAAAACAAAGAAATCAAGGAGTAGATGTACCGTACTTCTCATAAAAGACGCGACTGTGGTTCAATCGAAAGCACGGTAAAGCTGACTATTACCTAGCCCTGCTACTCGGTGCACATGGGTCTTATCTGCACATAACCTGGAAATCACGGTCGCCCGACTGAATTTATTGCAAGAATATGGCGGATGATGTTTGCCCCACCTCTTTCTTTTGAAGAAGGTGGGATCACCATTGCTATTCGACGGGAAGGTATCAAGTGTTTCTGGAAACCATAATTGAGGCCACGCTGCAGGGCAAGGGCACGTGAAGCCGAAGGGCATGTTATATTCAAGTCATTTTTAAGACGAAAAAGAGGACGGTGAATAGGGGGGGGGGAAGTCAGGGTAGCTGAGGTCGTCCCCCCCCCCCCCCCCCAAATTGTAGCTATGACCCTTGACTGTCGGAAATATCCACCCATTTTTCAATTCAATTCCGTAAGATAGACGTACCCACGTGCCAAGCTATCTCTTGCTGATATTGAGGGATTATCTGAAAGACCGCTCCCTACTCTATGAGACGTAAGTGGGCCGGAGGAGGATGGAAATCACGTCGGGAGTAGTCCGCTGAGACTCGATATGTCCGAAGAATCGTACCGGATCGGTTATGCAGACGACGTTGCAGCACTTGCTGCCGGACGCATTGTTGAACAGACGCATGGCAGACTTGACATATTGATGCGACGGGTAAGCAAATGAATGATTGTTCATGATTTTAGCCTTGGGCCAGAAAAAACCGAAGTAATCATTTTGACCGGAAAGAGAATCTCAACCGTGCCTTCCATATCGATGAGCGAATTGACTATAGAGTCATAACTAGCGGTCAAATAACTTGGTTTAATCCTGATTCGAAGATGAGCTTCTTCGACCAAATCAAAGTAGGAGAGGACAGGCCTGCAGCTGGAGTCTCCGCTAATGGCGAATATTGGGGACCCTATATCTACTAGGGGACGTCTCCTTATGGGAGCAACTTAGTCAGTTCTGCTCTATGGTGCGTAGGTATAGGTTGATACCATTGACTAGGAGGTTCATCGTAAGTGCCGCATATGTGCAGAGACAGGGAGTTTTGCGGGTGGCATCTGCTGATCACACTGTCTGATGATCACGGAAGTGATCTCCATTGCCCTCTTTGCCAAGGAGCGTAAAGCTATCTACCGTCGTAAGGGCGAAAACTTAAGAGAGGTGCTTGCCGGTGACGAACGTCAACACAGCCTTACCGAGGGGCAACTATCTTGGCAAAATGAGCCAAGAGGCAAATGGAGAGCGCGGCTTATGGGAGATTTAGACCCGTGGCTGAACCGAACGCACCGTGAGATTTATTACTTCCTTACCCAACTTCTAAGCGGACATGAGGGTTTTTAGTCTTACCTGTGACAGAATTGGGAAGGCGCAATCTCCTTCGAAATTTTGATATGCATTGGAGTGGCGAAGGACGTTGAATACACCTTTTTCTCTTATAAAAGGTAGGACGGCTTTCGTCAGCAGCTTTATGCATACAGAGGGTAGTTCTTTCCAGACAACATTGTCAGAGAGGTGCTGGCAGCTGGAGTTGTCTTACGCTTAATATTCGGACCCTTCTTACTGCGAAGTAGATTGAACTCGACCGGCGGAAAAACCGGATGGCAAGGAGTTCCCTGAACTAACAACTCCTTTCTTCCCCTCCCTTGCCGTTATTAAAAGGAATTCCCGGACTTGAAAGCTCCCAAAGCCGGGAGAGCAGGAGGGCTAGCTTCAACAAGGACTTTAACCATTTTCCTTTTATAGCTCCAAATTTATCGACTACGAGCTATGTTCCTCTCAAAAACTTTATTATCTTATATCCATAAAAATGTGTCTTCACACTATAAAATCTATTCGATAAATGAATATTCCATCATAACTTATCGGAAACCCATAACTTCGTCAAGCATATAACTAAATCCTAAAATGATTGATAAGCAGGCAATTCCCTAATAAATTTCCAGATGGGAACCCCTTCAGCGAACACGTACCAACAGTATCAACGTGTCCGGATCAAGAACGAGACCATTATTTTCCTTTTTAATATTAGACTGTCATATCGCCTTTCAGTTGCCGGTCCCATAAAAGACAACACACACCACACATCCTGTATCCTTTCTAGTGACAAAATCATGTAGAAGCGCGGTAGCCTGGTAATACGTTATGTAGGCATACAAATATGGTATTGTAGTATGCATAGTGCTAGCGCGTAACCCAGCAGCCTTGGCCTGATCCTTTGGTATTGAACGGTATCTCCATCGCCAAACGGTAGAGTTACTTGAAAGCCAGGAAACAACTAAGAGCAAACACACAATGGCATAAAAAGAGTCCTTTCGTTCCCGATACCGTTCCCATATTTACGATAAATTGCTTAAAGGACCGTAAAACATTAAGCACGCCAGAGGCTTCAAAATGTCGTTTAGATGGGAATTTATTGAATCATTTTAAGGATGTCGAACGAGGAAGAGGTTGGAGTCGTGGCGAATAATGTTGTCCTTTTGTTTCGTATTCTCGAAGAAAAAAATGGGTCGGTTGTCATGGTGCATGTTAGACAGAGCCTTCCTCGTTCCCTTGAGCGCTTTGAGGTAAATTGGTAAGACCAAGATGGTGCGGAGGCTGATGAGCATTTCAAAATTGTTTCCTAGAAAACTGAAGGCAGGAGATGTAATGTAATGAAATGTTGAAAACCGCCAGAGAAGTACTTGAAACTTTTATTGGAATCGTCGTCCTGAATCCAAAGTGTCCCATCCCATTTTCTTCGAAATTTTAGGATAAAAATATCTGAGATGAGCCAAATTTCATGAATATTTCCTTCCAGTTCGCTGCTAAATTAATATTTGATAAAAGGACCCCATATGTTTCGATTCCGATACATCCTCCATTGCGGATGGTACCACCCACACGACCCCCATCACCAAGAAATCCAATTATCCACTGAACGATAAAAGGAATTTGATTGAGCCATTAAGCAGTCCTTCACCGACCTACTTTTCACATGTCTTCAAAAATTAAATTAACCACATTCTGTCCTACTCCCGGGTAATGACTTTCACATGTTATCAGACCCTCAGTCTTCCTCCCAACCCAGCAAATTACCTCAAAATACTCGCACGAACATATTCCTTGAGGTAAATTATCATTGCATTCATCGCACTCGTTATTGCCACATGGCACATCCATAAAGCCTTTTATCCTTTCCATTACACATCCTATTACTTCCGATATAATCAAAAGCTTCGTTAAAGTGGCCAACTGGCGACATAATCATATCTCCGGTGTCCCTTGGAACCGGAACTCCTACGGACGAGAGGCCAACGAAGACGGTTCCTAGGTAGAGCCCAGGATCGTTCCTTGACTTTCATGCTATCGAGCCATTCATTTTCGGAAGCATTCAACTAATCAATTGCGACGATAGGTTCAGTCATGTGTGGTAATTTATCCTTGGAAGGATTTATATCACTCCCGAGCAATAGCAACAACGAGCCGATAACAATATTCCTTTGAAGGGAATGAATTTTATCCGAGCATGTTGGCTACTAGTCCGTTGGCTTGATGGGGTCCCTGGGGGCGATTTTCCTTGGAAAGGAAAACAGATGGTGCTCCGTCAGGATATCCACGAGGAATGGAAACTTTTCCCAAACTCACGTTGTCGCATTGCATTCCACAGACCCTTGAAGATGCTAGCGTTCCTTGTGCATATATCAAGGAGACTTCAGTACAGAATTTGATAGGTTTCGTGGCACATTCCGATGCAGATGCCTCGGTATTCCGCACACGTCCTTGCATTAAGTGTCAAAAAGGAGGAGTTCGTGGAATCGTAAAATGCATAAACCGCGTATGTGGTATGCATGCATGCAAGACGGAAGGAAAGCAAAGCCGATTGCAAGCAAAAGTTGCAGGACGTAAAGTGCATTTGGAGTCCTGGTTACAGCTGATACCGCTTAATGTATTCCGGAGTATTTTAGGAGGATGTGCTTCAACAGCCCTCATTTCCGCATGATGTCATTTCGTTGCAGCTGTTGTGAGGTAGTGTTAGGTCGAAGGATATTTTCCTGATTTCAAATGCAAAGTTTAGTATCGGGCAGGCTGGGATGATGGATTTTATTGAATATGGTCGCGGGGTGTTGATAGATTTTACTCAAGTTTAAAAGTGTTTTGTGCAGGACCTTACCCTCTCGACGGCTACTCATTTTATTGCGGGGGTCGTCCCCTCAGGGGTTGTTAACGACTTTTAACGGGTCGCCTACGATACGGGGTGTGACGTCCCCGAGGTGCCCGAGTAAGTAGTTCTGCCCCCTAGCTGGTAGCATACCTGCGTCCTAGGTAGTAGCCTCGAGAAAGCTTCTCGGCGAAGAGCGAACCGCGAATGACCGGTACACGTGGGGACACACTGGGAGTCTCCGGAGCCGTCGACAACTCTCTGTCGGCGTCGACGGGGTGATGTGAGCGTAGCTCTGCCAAGGTGGTAGTTGCCACGTGTATCAGGAGCCAGCCCCTTCGGGACCCAAGTCGGGAAGTGTGCATTGAACCGGTGTTAGTAGACCGCGTTGCCTCGAGCGAGCGCTGATCCGTCCGTGAATTCCGGGATCAGCTAAGCGTAGGTCAGGCTGTGTCCCCGAGGGTATACCCGTTCTTGACTATTGCGGCCCGCTCCCTTGCACACGATGCGCTGGTTACTTTTTCATGGAGAATATTCAGAAACTTAAAAAAAAAAAAACGACGAAACAACAGACAAGGAGGAAGAGCTGTGTGCGTTTGGGCGGAGCACAAAAATGCGTCGTTCACAGTCAGAGGAACGTCAGCAAAGGCGCCAAAAACGGGCTGATGGAACTGGAGGAATTACTGGACCGCATTTCCTTTTATAGATGAACGTGGAGAGCAGCGGAAGACGGTTGTAGAGAAGAAACAGTCGCACTCCTCGCTGAGAATGCTGCTTGCGTCAAACGGACCGCAGATAGCACTCTGCGAAGTGAACTGGGGAAAAAGCGGAAAGAGGACGACGTGCCTGAAGGAGACTTTATCGAAGTAGTCTCCAGGGCCCAAAAAAGGAAGGTGAAAAAGGAGAAAAAGAAACAGCGGACTCCGTCGCCACAGACACGTCTGTCCAAAAACAAGGAGGCTGCCAACCAAAAGCCAAGAGCGGAAAAAACGAGAAAACGAAGAATGACTAGACCGTCGGCTCTGCTCATTAAGCCGACGGAAGGCAAGACATTTGCGGAAGTCCTTAGTGAAATCCACTACAGGATGAATCCCGAGGAGAACGGAGCAGAGGTGTCTTCGATACGGAAAACGAGGAGTGGTAGAGTTCTCGTCGAACTGGGCCCAAAGACGACCAACAAGAGCACGTTCTGCGAAGCAGTCAAGGGGCTATTGAGGGAGAAGACTCTTGTTTCCAGCCTAGAACCCATGTGCTTTCTAGAAATACGGGATCTTGACTGCCTCACAGAAAAGGCCGAAGTAGAGGAGGCGCTAAAGCGTGAATGTCCAGAGCTAACCAATGCCCGGGTAAGTATTACCTCTGTAAATGCTCGAGGCCAAAAGCTCGCCGTGGTGGAAGTCCCCGAGCAATATACGAGGAAACTCCTTAACAACGGGAGAATCAAAATCGGATGGGTAGTATGCAGGGTACGAATGCGGATAGTCCCCACCAAGTTCTACAGTTGTCTGGGCTATGGACACACGTCAACAGCTTGCAAGGGTCCGGACAGGAGGACAGCACGCCAGAGATGCGGCCAACTGGGCCATCAAGCGAAGACTTGCAAGGAAAGCGAGAGTTTTGTTCTCTGCAGGGATCGTGGCGCGTCTGGCGAAAATGTCGCACACACTGCGGGCTCGGAATTGGAGAGGATTGGATTGCCATGATCCGCATTTTGCAAATTATCATGCACCGGAGTGCAACCGCTCACCAGTTGCTAGCACAGTTCGCTGCGGAAGTAAATGCTGATCGATTGCTGATTAGCGAGCAATACCGAAGAAAGGACCCGGCCTCATGGTATCTCGACTTATCGGGCACCGCTGCCATCTGGGTTCGGGACGACGTTCGACTTCGTGTTCTTGCCGAAGGCCGGGGGGACGGATTTGTCTGGATCCGGTGTTTAGGGATAACGTTTTTTAGCGTTTACCTGACGCCGAATGAGTCGATTCCGGACTTTCAGCGCCGGCTTGATGCTCTGGAGGACGCCGTTTCAAGCACGCAGGGACGAATCCTGGTTGGCGGTGATTTTAATGCCAGGGCTCTTGAATGGGGCTTGCCTCAATCAGACTCCAGAGGGAAACAGATTCTGGAAATGGCGGCGAGAACCGGGCTCGTAGTTTTAAACACCGGATCCACGCCAACGGTTCGGCGCCCAGGTTGTGAAGGAAGCATTCCCGACATCACTTTTGCGTCGGAATCTCTGGCATCATCGGTGGACGGGTGACGAGTCCTAGAAGACTTCTCGGCAAGTGATCATCAGTACATTGTGTGTTTGACGCTACTTGCCGGCGAGCACCAACACGACGTTCCCCCTGCGTGTGGAATGTCGCGAGGTTGAACATCGGAAAGTTCGTCGAAGCTCTTGGAGTAGGTAGGGCCGCGCTGGGGGGCACTCCTGGGGGTGGTGGTGTCGCAGCTGACACTGTCGTAAATTCAGTGATGAACCTGATAACAACGGCGTGCGATGCTTCCATGCCCCGGAGAGGCCCCAGGCGCGACAAGCCTTCTATGTACTGGTGGACGGCAGAAATTGCCGACCTACGGAAGGAGTGTCATAAGATCCGCCGTTTGGCACAACGTTTGTACGCCAACGAGGAGGCATGTGGCATAAAGGCACAGTATAGATCAGCAAAAAGGAGACTCCGCAGCGCTATAAATAAAAGCAAAGTTCGCGGCTGGCAAAATCTTGTTAATGAGGTGAATGATGACCCGTGGGAACTTGGCTATAAGCTTGTCATTCGGAAAATCGGGGCTCTGCGGAAGCCCTGCATATTGAGCCCCGACCAGATGGACCGCATTGTGCGGGCATTGTTCCCCAGACACCCTGTATGGGTTGATGTAAATAGCGCGAAAAGCGTCGTGGATTGCCCCCTTTTCACAACGGGAGAACTCGAAGAAGCGGTTCTCACTATGAGAAACAGGAAGGCGCCAGGTCCTGATGGCATCCCGGCGGAAGTTTACAAACTGGTATTCTAACGCCGGCCAGACCTGCTGCTCGGCGCATTCAACGCTTGCCTGAAAGAGGGCATTTTCCCTGCTCGTTGGAAAGTTGCGAGGCTTGCGCTGATCCCCAAAGGGAAAGGCGACCCCGAATTGCCGTCTTCATACCGCCCACTATGTATGCTTGATACTGCTGGGAAAGTGCTCGAAAAGCTCATCAGAAGTAGACTCGCTGAAGCGATACGCGCTGCTGGAGATTTATCTCCCCGGCAGTTTGGTTTTAGGGCAGGGAGATCGACAATTGATGCTATCATGCAGGTCGTGGACGCCGTTCGACGAGCAGAGGCACATCGCCGCCGAACTCGACGGGTGGTGCTCATCGTAACGCTTGACGTCAGAAACGTCTTCAATTCCGTAAGATGGAAAGACATTCTAGGCACACTAGACAATACCTTCAACGTGCCGAACTATCTCTTACGGATTTTGAGGGACTATCTGAGGAACCGCTCCCTGCTCTATGAAACACTAGAGGGTCAAAGGTGGATGGAGATCACGTCGGAGGTAGCACAGGGATCCATCCTAGGGCCGGACCTCTGAAGCGCTACCTATTTCAGTCTGTTTAAACTCGACATGCCAGAGGAGTCGCACCTGGTCGGCTACGCAGATGATGTCGCAGCGCTTGTTGCTGGACGCGCTGTCGAACAGGCGCAAAGCAGACTCGCATATTGATGCGACGGGTAAGCGGATGGATGACTACTCATGGTTTCAACCTTGCACTGGAAAAAACCGAAGTAGTCATCTTGACTAAAAAGAGATTTCCGACCCTGCCTCCCATATCGTTCGGCGAGTCGATCATCGAGACAAAATCAGCGATAAAGTACCTCGGGTTGACTCTTGACTCAAAGATGAGCTTTTCTGAGCAAATCCAAGCAGCAGCGAACAAGGCTGCGGCTGGAGTTTCGGCGTCAAGTAGGCCAATGGCAAACATTGGGGGTCCTACGTCTAGTAGGTGACGTCTCCTGATGAGCTCAACGCAGTCTGGCCTGCTCTACGGTGCAGAGGTATGGGCTGGATTGGAAAGGCGGATCTCTCTCCAGACAACATTGTCGAAGAGATGCTGAGGACTGCTGACAGGTGGAACCGTGTTGCCCATTACGTTCGGGCCCTTCTCGTTACTAAGAAGATAGAAGCTCATTCCCACGAATAAGCATGTTTTCCAACCTAACCTGGAAAAGGGTCACTGAGTAGTTAACTGATTTCCAGATGAAGGGCAGAATGGCTTCGAGATCCTGAACAACTTTGTGTCCAGAACAATCTCGACATAACACTTGGAGACACTTGGGAGACAGATCTGGTAGGCCGTAAGTTTTGCCAACTATCGGCGTTGCCGAAACGAGCTTGGAGCTTGAGGCGCCAGTTCATCCAAAGTCCTGATGAGAGGCATTACTTCAAAAACTAAGCGGCCACTATTGTATCCAAAAATAAGGGCTCGAACTTATAGATTCCCCAGGTGTATTGTACGATATGACATTACTGGATCAAAGGTGGACCAAATTCGCAAGAGGATTGAAACCACTTCCATCTGGTTCATTTCGAAATCTGGGAAAGACCAACGGAGCAATGTACAAACTGGCACTTTCAGCCTAGTTTGTGATCCTTAGGGAACAAATCAAATCCAGTGTTGGAATTGCGAAAATAACCCAGACGATAGCTAATAGTGCTAGGAAAGCTTTCGAGTAAAATTGTCACTTTGTATGCCAAAGAAGAGGCAAACGCAATGATGGTACTCAGGTCTGATAGCTGAAGAGAACAGCAAAGGCACTCCTCAAACAAGCTCTGAAAGATGCGACAACTTGCTGGAAATGGCATGAAAGGGCATAGAAAGAGTTCAGGAATAAACTAAGGATCGTCCAAAGGATCATAAGGGAGACGTTTCTTCGACGAAGACTGGACTTTGGCGTTCTGAATGGTATCATTCGAGTGGGCTAAACAGTCATTCAACTCGTTTCCTCTTAGATCCAGATGATCCTAGCAATGAGAGGGAATCTATATGACTGCATTCCTTGAATTTCACGCAAAAGTTGAAAAGGAAATACCCGAAAAGAAATACGTCTAGGTCACAGGAGTCTTCAACTACGCCTCCTTCGAAATCATTCCTGACGCAGCAAGACAGCGAAGATTCAATCCGGTATTATTCTGTTGGATTCTTGACATGCTAACAAGAGAAGGTCATAGGAAAGTTCTTTGAGGCAAAGTTGAGCTTCCTCCCTTGCCAAGGAGGAAAATATGGAAGAAAGGCAGAGTCTCTGCACATTATTGGAACTGAGCAAGCAATGCAACTCGGAGAGGCTAGGTGAATGCGTTTACACACATCGTTAGGGAGCTAGTCTGGAGCCGTTTATCACATTACTTTGCGCTGGCCCCCGAACTCTCCCCGTTGAGGAGCCTTCAGTTCAAGGAATTCCTTTAACTAACGGGAGGAGCAAGGAAAAAGGGAACAGTTCATTCAAGAAATTCCCTGCTATCCAGTCTTCCTACCGGTTAAGGTCTATCTTCTTTGCAGCACGAAGAACCCAAACATAATGCACAATATGGCTCTATCTGTCAGCACTCCTCTGTAGCTCTCAGAAAGTAATGTCTAGAGAGATATCGTCTGAGTTAGAGAGAGTTATTGACAAATCCCATCCCACATCCCAGTCGAAAAAAAAGTGTGATGGACATCGTCCAGAATCCTATTGCAGAACACACAATCAAGAGGTCGTGCCTTCCCAACCTTAAGTAGGTAAAACTGAGAACCTCCATGCCCACTTAGGAGTTGGGTAAGGAAATAGTTAATCTTACGATGCTTCCGATTCAACCACGCCTCTACGTTGCTAATAAGCCACGCAGTTTATCTACAGATGGAATTCACAATTGATGCCTCCAAAATGAACTAGTGGCGAAGGCTAGGAGGTCTCAATTAGTTACCTTTATTAGGTATGTTAGGAACGCAACTGTACCGTATCCAGTTTATCGAGGACAAATCTTTTAAAGGGGGTCAAGTATCTGGACTTGACTCCAAATTGCCGTAAGACATCATCACAGGAGTCCTACAGATCTCCATGAAGCTGTCGTACTGCGATAGACCTTACCAACAGGGCCTTTACTGATGACACACATCCGTTCCAAACTTCCGATAGCAAGATGCAGTTTTTGTTGAAAACTGTGATGGATGTTGTGATTGTTTGGGTCGGGAGACTACATCGGTGATCGCGTGGCTCGGGATGCTGCAGTGAGTCGCTGGTCAAAGGCTGTGCAGTGGCCGCGGAAATTAGGGATGCCAAAGATGGTCTCAACTAAGAAACACATTGAAACTTTGTCGCCTGCAGGCGAGGAACTTATTTTCCGCAAAGTGTGTTTTGGTGATGCGTCGAGATTCAAAATGCAGCAACAGTTCGAGGAACGGTACTCGATTAACTTCTATGTTCAGCTTGAGATATCAGATCCTGTCACGATGGGTATGAATTTACGATTGGCACAAGCAGTTCCAAAGTAGCCTGGAGGCCAACAATCACGAAGTGTGCTCTACGAAGTAATGGAAATCGAGGAGGAGTTGCATAGGCTTTTGAGTGCCAATCACAGCTTAAGGTTAAAATGATAGGGGAAACCAATGGTGGCCTCAAAACTGTGGTTCCTTGCATTTCGACAGAAAATTTACAGTGAAAAAAGTGTGAGCCCAAATCCCGGCGAAAATGTTTATTGACGCAAATAACCGCAACCTCTCAAAATGTTGGGTACAGCGAGGAAGCTGGTTGAGGAGTTCATCAAGCCACAACTGACTGACGAAATACATGCTACGAGAGACTACTCACCAACACAATATGGTTTTAGAGCTGGGCGATCCACAATAGATGCCATTAGGGAGGTGGCCCAAGCGGCGAAACTTCCAGAGGCACTTAGCTGCCACTGTCGGCGAGTGATGCGAGATGGTGCCACATATTTGAGGCACTGCAAAATCGTTTTTTTTTTGGAATTACCAGGTGAGGTTCATAGCAGAAGTTGTATGAAAAGCCTTTTAATAAAGTGTAAGATGCACGTCATTGTGGTGTTCACAACATGTCAGCCAGTTGACTCTCTTACTCAATGACTGTTCAACTTGGCATTATAGCAGTTAGCTAACTTTTAGGGAGTCTACCAGTTCGGTACAAGAGAAAGGTAATTAAAAGTTCTAATGCCAAGGAAGTGTCTGGAAGTAATTAGCACCGCCCCATAACTCCCCAGCCAGTGATTGAGTGCGAGAAAATTTCGATAATTCAGCTGGCCATGTCGTTTTTGGAAAACGTTTTCCCAATCATATGTTTGCTTGGAACAGAAGCTGGGAGAAGAACAGGGAAAACAACGCAACTGATTATGTTTTACTACAATTTCACGCTCAAGATGGCGACTCCAATGTGCCGCCCCCCGCTGGAACCCAGGGGGGTTCCTCGGAGCAAACCGACCACGTGATCCCGCCAAAAGGGCCGCTGGGCGAATCTGAAGCCTCGTGTGCGCTTTATTGAAGCGATCACCGACTCGTCGAAGGCCCTCAACCTTGACAAGGAGATCCACTTGGGCCCGTATTGGGCGTCGAGCTTGAACGAGTGCTCGCCTTGTTCCAGCACTTTAAAAGGGCCCTCGTATGGTGGTTTCAGCGGCTTCTGGGGAGCGTCCACCAGAATGAAGACTTACGTAGACGTCTCAAAGTCTCTCGGGGTTTTGACCTCCGATGTCGCGTGTCGGAACAGTGGAGTTGGCCGCATCTTCGAAACTGCGTCCCTGAGCAGACGCAGCATTTCCGAGTCGCTTAACCCTGCTTTAATGTCCAGCACAAGGTCAGCGGGGAGGCGCAGATTCTTCCTGTAGACCAACGACACGGGGCTGCCCGTGAATTCCTCTCGTTGGGCTGTACGGAGACCGAAGAGGACGAAAGGCAAGCCCCGCAACCACGACAGGACATGAATCCGCGCGAGGGCCGCTAATCGCGAAGGTGATGTCGAGATAGTTGATGTGGAAGCGCTTGGTTGACCTAGGGAATAGGTGGTTTAGGATCGCTTGGCAATAAGCGTCCTTGGGCTAGAAAGTTTAACATGCCCAAGAGCTATCGCAGATTCTTCACCATGTTTGGCAGGGGAAAGCTCTCAATCGCCTCAAACTTGCCTGGGTCAGGTTGGATACTGTCAGGGGTTTTGCGGAATTAAAGTGTTCGGACGGAAGCAACGTCTGCTTAGGGGGTCGAAGACAGTAAAGCAACGTGGTACTGCGCTTCGGGTAGCTGTCACCGAGGCACCCAAAGAACCAAATTTTTTGTTGTGTTAAACGTGCATTCGTTGAGGTCGATAAGGTTCGCTCAGGTTCGCGCCTTCGATATGGCACCGCAACATCATGGCATCTGAGGGTTTTTTGAACTGCAGGTGGTGTACAAAATTATTACTGAAGCCCTGCTTAGCATTAGCAAATCTCACTCGTCTGTTAGATTTCGTTGAGCTTGCCACTGCAGGCTGTTGAATGGGAGTTTGGTCGGTTTTCGAGACGTCTCTCTCGGGAGCATGCATTGTCACGATGGGTTTGGTGTTGGTTTGAGTTCGGGTTTTCTTCGATGTTATTAATAGACGCGCTGGTCATCGCCGCTGAAGCACTGTCTAGCAAACTCAAGTAAGCAACACTGTTTGTAGATTCATTTTGCAGCGTGCAGTGTTGAATCGTTTCTTAAGATATTGATGTCATCGATCGGTCCGGAGTCCGCGGTTACAGATGCTGTTGGCATCACCTAGCTGTCCTGGAACGTCTCCCTTTATATGGTCCTTAGTTTTTGGAGCACGGACTAATATTTATGTCGGCGCCTGTGCCTATAGCCAACCGTGTTTCCATATTTCGGACAAACACGAGCAGGCGTCGTGAAAGAGATGAAACGGGGCCATTGGCAGACTCCGAAGTCCAATTACATGGTTTCGTGCATTTGATGGCCTCAGAATTGAACCTCTAGTGGTACCTGCCTATACCCTTGTGGCGAAGATTTTTGGAGCTGCGCTGTGTTCTCGACCGATAACGTTGAAGTGTCCTTCTGGATGAATTCTCGGAGTGAATTTCCCGTTTAACTGCGCATATCTCTGCTCGCAGCTTTGCGAAAATTAATTAAGGCTATTTCGGCTGCTGAGAAAGAAGATGTTTTTAGGTCTGATGCTGCTTTCGCGATGCATGGTCTGGAAGAAAGCGCAGCGTAGACCTTGTCAGTTATGTCGGCTGCAGTTTGTAGTGGTCATGGTAGACCATACCCATGGAGTATCCATTAGCGGCTCTGGAACTGCTGTACCGCCAAAAAATTGCAGTTGGGGGAAGAACTGGGAAGGTTTCTCTTAACCCATGGAAGTGCTCTCCTTAATCCTCCTAGTTTTCTCTTCCTCCCTGGTGCCCAACCGCTTCATCAATTGTTTGGGTAAGCAGCTATATGAGTTATCTGTCACCGATTCTAAAATCATGTCGAGGACTTGGACTTGGAAATTTTGCTGTTATGTTGTTTGCACTATTTTGAACTAAATTTCGGACTCCTTGGAATGCAAGTCCAGACATTTTGGAACGCAATTTACCGTGGTCTCATTTATACTCGTATCTGCAGTCGCGTTGCTTCTTCCTAGCATTCTTATTGTTACTGCTTTTCTGTTTACTGTCAATTCGACAATTCTCCTTTTGAAGTCGGGATCACCACTTTGGAGAGTACCAAGTGAGGTTGATAGCTCCATCTAGTATGTAAAATGTACTTTGCATGTCGAATTTTAGCAGACTATCTTGGGAAGTGTTCCAAGGACCCGCGCCTGCGATCTTCATCCTTCTCTGACCTTTGAGTGTGTGTATGATCCTTAAATATCTACAAAAATCTTGCGGATTAGAGACATTTCTAACATCGAGCGGTATAAGGTCTACCACTCGATAAACCATCTATCAGGGTTCTGTCTACTTTGAAACTAAACTGTCGGCCCCCGGTAGCACTTGTCACTTTGTCGAATCTACTCCTGTTGATGACCTGATATTACGGATGACAAATTTTAACTGAGTGTAGAGGGATCCAGCCACCATGTTGACTGGCTTCTGTCACCAAGGGGCTTTGTTTTCATTTATCGTGCTATGGAATCTCCTTTTAGATGCACTCCGTCATTCTGATGTATGCATCCGTGGCAGCGTTTGAACTGTACGCCAAACTGCTCGGCATTTATGACACTCTTTCCATAGCTCAGCAATTTTTGTTATCCCTTAAGAAAAGGGGAAAGGCCAATTCGGTAGCCTTTCATTCCATGGCTTTCTGAGACCCTGGAAGCAAATGTCTCTGAAAGGCTTTTTAAAGAGAAGTCGGTGGAGTCACTCCTAGATTCGCAAAAGTCTGCGATGGTCGCTAGCAGGGACGTATCTGAGTAGGCATTTCACAGGATAATACAAAGTGCCTGCGAATCCGCCCCAATCTAGCTAGAACCTCTTTAACCAAGAAGATTTTTCTAGATTATATTCTATTCTATTCGTTTCTGAATATTCCACGCTAGTATTTTGCCCATCTAGAAACGACTTCAAGGCTATTGAACGCCAGAGCAGAGTAACAATTGATAGCCGATATGGGGAGACATCCAAGTACGATGGCGTATAAAGGACGATGTAGCACAGGAAGAGCACGAAATCGCAAGCAGGAGTGCGACGAAGGAACAGTGCCCTTGGGAAGGCTTTTCCATGTCTCGGTCGCCGCACACAAGGACCAAGTTCGTAAATTGTGTTAAGCATATTTATTTACAATCAGATTGGATTTGGCAAAGTTAAAACAGGGAAAGTAAAGAAGGAAACAATATAGAATTGGCTTATCCAAGGAGATCGTGACTGCGGTCCCCCCAGTTCAGATAGGTGTTATTTGGGGATAAGTCCGATAAATATTCAGGAGGGATACTTTATGTAATTGAATAGTCACGGATACAGTTGGAGGGATATTGCACGGACATTCCTGCATCTTCGTCTTTATTATTCAGGTATTACAAATTCATTGATTAGGTTCGTTTCTTCACCTTAGATTTGCCCTACTTGCAAGGGCTCAAAACCATATTAATCAATCACAAGTTAGTTCTGGAAAAATGGTACCAGCCGACCTTGTGCCGTACAATTCCATTATTTTTCCTGTTAATCATTAATTTTCCGCCACATGCTGACAAGCAATAAACTTTTCGAAAGTACTTTTCCACTCGTAGCGCAACCACCATTAATGCTCCATTACAGGAGCGATTGACATCATTCGGCCTATTTGTTTTAGCGCGTCAGACACCGGCAACAAACTTTAAAAAGCCATTAATCTAGCACTCAAGAAAATCAATATCCCATCAATTTAAACGTCTTCAAATAAAAGAAACCGAAAGAAAAAAAAAGAAAAATTGCCAATAAAACTCTAATACTCACAAGTCCTTTCTCTTGGAAATCACAAAACTTGACTAGTCCCTGTCCTAAATCGAAGCAAAAGCCAGAGAGCTCCATCCAGGACGGACAGCTAAGCCCGACAATCGAAGATATATGGCACTTTTGAAATGTATCGTCCTGCAGAGATTTTCATTTGATCTGCTTTCATTTTCATTTTTCCAATGGACAGGAAAACGCACCATTGATATGTCAATAGTAATGGTGCAAGATGAAGAGGGTTTTCCTGCCTCCCTTTCATATCCCAGACAGTGAAAGTTCCTGTGGAAAGAATGTATGTTACTAGTGACAAGATGGCAGACGGCTCAGAGAGAAGGGATGAGGAAATGGACGGAGTTCTCCTTGGGATACTGTTTCCACCCCCCGTCGGTTTCTTGGTTGCCAGTTGTCATAAATCAAACGAAACTTCCAGATGGCTTAACGAACTAATTTATTTGGTACCTTAATGGGAGGAATTCGATTGGAGGGATGGAAAATAAAAGTCTGAGTGTACAATCTTTAACAGTTCTTTTAATTCGTGCGTACGTAGAGGAAAATGCAGGTACAAATATAATGCCAGCTGGCAGGAAAATGTTATACTTTAAAGGATGATAAATGGAGGTAGAGCCTTGCTTGGAATTAGATTGAAGTGAAATTTGGTTTAGGGGGACGTGTTTGCCACATGATGCCATTGTAGTTTACGATATAAGAACAGTAGCTTTAACTTCCTTAATTCAATGTTTATCCTTTTTTGAATTGTTTGAACTTATTTTTCAAGATGGTAGACAGGATTCCACTTTCGATGGCCAGCGCTCCCCAAAGGATTGCTTGGTTCCCTGTTATCTTACAGGAGAAGCAATGGTAAGGTCAGGTCTTTCCTATAACTTGACTTGTTGGGGAGTTAGAATTAGTAGATATTTTTTTTGGGGGGAAACTCGGAACTTTCATTATTGATGGGCATCAGGTGCTTTTCCGAGGAGCCCAATTATGATGCCCTGTGCCGTTTTGATGCCATAAACTCCTAAGACCGTGACTGCTATTATAAGAGCTATGTTTCTCCGCAGCTTCGACATTGCGAATTGTAGGGTAGGCCGAGCCTGCTGGCATGGTCCCCTATGAGCTTCTGCCGTCAGCCCGCTAATTGCCCTCTATATTGCTATGCCCGGCAACCCAGAGGAGGCTGACCTTGAGCGTTCAACCCATACCCATATTAAGCGCCTTTCTGCACTGTTCCATTTGCCTGGCTGCGGGTCAAAATGGCTATGTTATGCTTGGGACTTGGATCATGCTTCAGCTATCGACACACTTCCAATATCGCCAGTACTTCTGCTTGGAATACACTGGCGAAACCTGGAAGACTATATGGCTCGGATACACTGCCAGTATTCAAGAAAACCCATGCACCCATCTCACAGACCATCTTTGATCCATCGGTGAAGAATATTGTGCCATAACCTTGCAACACACCGCCGGTCTTCCACTTTACCCTGATTGGAAAGTCCTCAGCAAAGTTTCCCGTGAAGTTCAGTTTTCGTGTCGCATAGTCCTTGAGAAATGACCAGGTTTCCCGAGGTACTTCGACTAGGATGTTACTGTGGTCATACAGCTTCGGTGTCCAGCATCCGGACTCACGTATTCTAATGGGACTATACGCTACAACGTACTTAATATGAAGGTCTAGGGGAGGAAAACCATTAGTACACTGAGAGCATCTGTCGGGCAGGACTATAGAGCCCCAGTAGCAGCTGATTGATTGATATTGATATTATGAAAAATATTCAAAGTATCATGGGGGTGGAAGGAAAAGGCTCTAGTAGCAAGGAGGAATTTTTCGCTCGCTGGCTGACCGCGTCTTTTCTCGGTCATGCTCTATTGCCTATAGTGAAACTTGTGTCAAGCGGAGCTATCGCATTTCCGCTACTAACAGTCGAAATTTTTACGGAAGCATGTGTGGACCTTTTTGGACTGTAACCAAAAAGATAGTTTGAGCTGATTGGACGGGGAATTGAAGGAAATTCATATTGGTCGTGGAGAGTGGAATTGGGGGAATAAACTAGTAACACTGCATACCATCATGTTTACTACTCTTTTAGCTATCTATACCTGAAGTTTCAAAACGATCGGTTCACGGATTGGTCTTTGTGTCTGAAAGTCTACGTAATACGTGTTTAGTTCTCCCCTCCGGGAGTGTAAACGTAAAGTGGGAGCAAGATTGTAACATGAAACGTGAATCTTCTTCGATTCCTAGGGATTTTTGTATCAGCATCAAGTTACTTAAGGTAGACTATTACAAATCTGTTTTCACCAACATGTTGCGGCATTTCAACGTCGCTCGTAATGTAGTCGGGTTTTTTTGTGTAGTCACGGCATGAAAACTGTACCCTACCCATCCTATATCCAGACCAAGACGACGACATACAGGAGGAGCAAATCAAGTGTCTTGGGGATACGGAATATTATCGCATATTTAAGAGGTAGATACGAGTAACCAACAATTTGTATTTCACATATTAGTTTGGCGTTGTGTCGATGGTACCCGCCCCATGTAACAAGCAGTGACCAGCTGTGCATTGTATTATACTTCGCTTTCTTGAATTGTGGCGACACACCAACGCATTGCATTACATACTCGCCACTTACACCAGGCCAATGTGCAATGATTTTTCCCCACCATTCCTGTCATTAGTGTGGGAAACGCAGATTATGCTTTGCTTCTAGTTCGCACTTTTTTAAACTTTCGCCACTACAACAACAAACAAGGTACGAAGGTAGAGATGAAATCCCAAAAACCATGGTGTACTAAGCAAGAGTACAATCCGTTGTGACTGTCCGTTATTCAGGTAGCAGGGTATTTGGCTCTATGCACGCGGTTGAACTGATTAAACCATCACATTTCTGGCACGATTTCGATTGGTATTTGGTTTTCTAGACGCAGTTCGGTGCGAGCCGAAATCAGCAGGACAGAAGACCTACGATATTTCATAAAATCACGTATGAGCAAAAACATAACCTGACTTCAGATGCAGCTAAAAACGATTTTCCCGAGATATTCTAGTTCTAACTTTAAGGAAGGCAACTAAGTGCGCTGCTTCATCCACCACATCTCTTTTATCCTTTCTACATCGTGCGGATGGACGATGAATTTGCTGCCGTCAATTTTAAAGCCTGGGGCGTTAATCGAAGGTACTTGAATATAGAGAAAACCGAAACCTCAACTCCTGTATCAACCAAATAGTTGCATCCGCCCAGAGGGTCTTAAACGGAAAGGCAACGTGGTGTTGTGTTGCGGGGGTAGCTGTCACCCGGGCTACCGACAGGTTTAGTTTTTTGTTGCAAATGTGCAAGGGCTGGTATATTTTGTGGCTTTTTCCGCAAACGTTCGGTGGTACTAAGATAATGGGGTATCTGACGATCTACTACCTGAGCGGCTATTTCGAGGACCGGATCTCGATCTGTTTCGTGCCGGACAACAACAGCAACAATGGCGACTAGTTTTACCGCGGTGGTTGCGACCATTGACGCGCTAGTTTTTTCGCGGCGTTGATCGACACCTCGCCAACCATTGGCCGCGAGTGCACCTCATGGATTTTGTCGGCGGTTGCCGTCAGTATGTCCGAGCACACAAAAATGGCACGAATGCCCTTCGAAAGCCGCTGCAACTACAAAGATAAAGTTTTATTTTCGTGTTCCTCCACCAGAAGCTAAGGGGATGAAAAAGGTTCCAATTCTAGAAGACTTTAGAGGATTGTAGCGTTCATATTCTGTCAATTGGTTAATATAATTGGATCTGGGCCTTGAAACGTGTTAGGGTAGTTCATTCAAGAACGTAACGGTACGCTACAGAGCTACAGTATCTTATAAGAGGCAATCTGGTCAGCATTGCGCTCGCCCGTGATTATTACCCTGATTTATTTACAGTATTCGATTTAGACCCGATACGAATCCTTCTGCCATCAGTGAGATTTGAACCGCGATCATCACCCCTTCTTCAGGGTTTTATCTTCCTGAAGAGAGAGAGAAAGAGATTCATTTAAATGTACTTATGAACGTGGGCCTAATTTTAGCTGCCAACTTCAGGGCTTTGTTCGGAATCCCATCCAATCCCGGAGCCTTATTATCCTCAATTCGTCCACAGATCACCCGTAGTTCCTCCTCGGTAACCCCAGGGATTGTGGAGACATCCTGTTCCACCGTTGCTTGAGGTCCACTTTCTTCCTGTTGCGGGATAGAATTGCGATTATTTTAAACAAGAGTCGCGGGCATGTCACTTGGGGTAATTTTTGTCCACGAATCTTGTTCATTACAACTGTGTAAACAGCGCCCCACGGGTTCGTATTTGCCTCAAGGCACAACTATTTGTAGCAATTTCCCCTACTTTCTCGTATAGCCATAGCATTTTAAGGCTACTTCGAAGATCGCGGTATTCTTTCTCCGGTTGTAGATGTTCTGACTTCCCTCTCGTCCTTTGACAAAGCTTCCCCGCCCGCAGACGCTATGCTGAACACCGCGATTTCTTGGTTCCGCCAGTAGTTTGGTTTCCTGCTGTAGTGGAACTTCCGTGGCGGCATTGTAGAGCCGCATGCCTTAATTACCCGTTGACATAACTGGCTCACTTTTTCCAGGGCGTTCCCGTCTTGTCATGACCTTCTTCTTTTCTTCCTCGAAAGCTCCAGTGAACCACTCAGCTATCCTGGTTTTTCTGCTTCAGTGGCTTACTCGACCATCGCCTCCCCCATTCCTGATTTCGAGAAAGGTGACCTGGTGGTCACTGTGGGTTTAGTGTTCGCTCATCCGCTAGACCATCACTCTCATCAACAAAGCACTGAGATACGTCAAATCGACGATCGAGCCTAGCCGTCTGCCAGGCACGCATCTAGCATTGGCTAGTACGCTCCTTGTGTTCGTCACTCGTTTTCCTCAGTCTAAGACCTACACATTGAAATCGCCGGGTTGTGGTCTTTAATTTCCAACACGAAGTCGCCTAGCATCTCCTCATAACGCGCTAATGTTGCACTTAGAGGAACATAACAGCTATAGATATGGACGCTGTTGACTTTTGTCCACAAAACCGGCTCCGGGAATGCTATCGTTCCTTGATTGGCTTGCCGTCCGCATGCCCATATTGCCGCGTTTGCGATGAGTCTTTCACCCACCTAGGATTACCGTAATTTCGGTAAGGTTCACATATTACCGCCACGTCCATATTCGACCCTCGAATGTTTTGTGAGAGCAAGTCTTGAGCTGCCCCGCAGTGGTTAAGGTTAATTTATATCAACCTCAATTAGTCCTACGATTCAGCTCCCTCCTGGCACCTGCCACCACCTGCAACGTGCCAGTCGTCCACTCCATTTTCCCTTTGCACAATATTCATCGCGGATCTCCCGTGCAGTCTTTGATAAGATGACGCTCATCTCCACACTTCCTACACCTCTAGTTATCGTGCTCACTAGTAAATTCTGCTGCACAGTGACTGAAATCGAGGTATCTGAAACATCTCTGCAAAGAAATTTGCTCCCTAAGTTGGCACACGACCCAGCCTATTTTTATCTTGTCCGCGGTAATCAGTCTAATTCCCGTTTCAACCGATTCATTCTCTTCATCGTGCTTTCTTCTATTCCGCTAAGGTTGAATTGTTCCCGATATCCTCTCGTGATGTGACCTCATCTAAGTCTTTGCATTCGATTACTATTTATTGCCTTCGAACTTTTATTTCAGCTCGCTCATTTGCTATCTTCTCGCTGGATCTGTTTTGTTCCGGCATCAGATCCCCCTTCTGCGTACGCCTGATACGACTCACACTGTCGCCCAAGTCTGTCAATTCCGGATCGGCTTTAACTTTCCGAGGGATATCGCCGTAAGACATACCTCAATTGCAGAATCGACAATTAAGGATTTTTGCTGATTTCAGCAATCACAAAATTGAACTAAAAGTCTAGTCACTGGACAGGCACGTCATTAGTTGACTCGAAGCTGATTCTGACCTTCCTTATGCTGGGGACTCTATTTTAGCAAAGGCGTGGCAAGTCCAGCTGGCCCCGAGTCGAGGGTAGTTGCTGCGCTTTCGTCCAATGTACCTCGTGTGCTTATTAGTCGGGGGTTCAAGGGCATTCCATAATTAGATTTTGGCCCACTGCAGATTATATAAATCTATCTGTAACCAAAGGTTAAGATTGTACACGATGGAAAAATTAATAAAGAATTACCTTTGAGATAACGCTCTTCTTTTAATTTGGTCTAGGAGCAGCGACAGTACGAGGTAAAACCCAGGTGAAACTTGGGGCTACCCGTGTGAGTGTGCAAGCTAGAGAAGCTAGCAAAAAAAAGCTTTAAATGTACTACTGCACTTCGGGAAAGAGGTCCCAAGGTGCATGGTGACAGTACATAACGTTAACTCCGTCCACCTTCGTCCATTCTTCGTGTTTAAGAGCTGTAAACTCCTCCTCTTTCGTCAAACTACCCGAAACTTTCTCTGGCGAAGAGGCCTATTTCTTCTCGACCGCTTGCTGGGCACCAAGAGATTCACTCACTTCGTTCCTACTCGCTTTGCCAGCGTTCTCAGCTACGCGAGGTGACGAAGTGCCACCTGCGTTTCCCATGTGACTTTGCCACATGACGTTTGGGCGTTTTGCTCCTCCAGTCCTAATATAGGACAACTAAATGCCACGTATCAGAGCCCTGATATTTTAGTGGATATTTCGCCTCCGTTTCCCTAGTGAAACAAACGCTGTTGCATTTTGCTGAATTGCAGGATCGTCTTTTACAGCATAGATAATTATGTCAGTCCGGTGACTCTTCAAGTTCCTTTTGGGGTCCTGCGACAAACCTCAGCTGACAGGGGCAATGTCGCCCTCAGTGGTGGCCTCCCAAGTTTTGAGCTTTTGTGAAAAGGATCCAGTCTAGATTTAATTTCCACTCCAATAAGATCTTCTGTAGCATTAGATGTCAAAGTAGCCAAGTTTCCCACTGCTGAGGCACTGCGGTCGCTGGATATCGACGGCCGGGAGCCCGCTTGCTCACTACCAAAAACCGCCGGTACTGGGTTTCCGAAGCCCTGCACCATAAGAAAAACTTCCTTTCTCGTCCTCCATATTTGGTTTGATTTCTTGGTGCCCTGCCCCATGCATACCCATAACGCATCCACCGAGTATTTCCTTATTCGTACCAAGGGACGCGCCTGATGGAAGATTTGTCAACTCAACACAGGTGACATCTGGTATTAAGTATTGTCCTATCCTACTGTGTACAGGTCCCGGTATCGTCACCCTCCTCGCAGAATCTGCAAACTACGTCCCTAGATATCCCTAGTTTATTAAGCCTGCAATGACCGGTAAGTATTCCCGCTATGATCCTAAGGCTCTCTCCTAAACTCAACAATAAATGATGTTTTCCAACATTTCCACCAAATGTGTGTTGTGTGACAAATAGACCGGTTTTAATAAAGTACCATTTTCCACAAAACTTTAAAAAGGACGATATCATTCAAACATTTGAAGGGATTATGTTGAAACTCATTCTAAGTGAAAGTATCAGCAACAATCCTACAAACCTTCTCCATTTGATTCCCCTCACGAAGCGGATTTCGTTCTAAAACTTTAGATACTAAAGCCGAGACGAAAACACGTAACTTTGGCATCAGAAAATAAGCTTTCTTGAAACTTGGTTTTATCTTAGACACTCACTCTAGATACAAAATCTTAAGCGAAGTGAAAGTGATAGAGAAAGTAATCGGAAAGTTTGTATTACAGATGCAGCTTTCGCTAGACTCCAGTTGAAGATACTCGGGGATGTTAGGGATATTGAGTCAAGGAAAAACCAATTTCATATAATCAAAACTTTCTCTTTCTTTATAGTTCACTTCTATAAAAGGCACAGTTAATTACAAAAATAGTAGTAAAGTACACAAATATGAATTTCATAATGATTGCAACTAGATATATATGTAATCATCATATTATATACGCTCGTAGCAATTACATCTATATATTGTTATCAATAGTATCTATATGGAATACAAAAAACTCAGTATTTCACCATGTAAATATAACATCGCTTAGTAATCAAATTCTCTTGAGATACTAAAGCCTAGAATCAAAAATTCAATAAACGTTCAATTTTCAATTTTCAATTTAAATTTTTCAACAAGTTTTTTACTCTCATTTTGATTATATTCAAGTTTCTATTCCCCTCGGGAAGAGAAGCAAATATTAGACATTTATTCACGAAAGCCTTAACTTATTCGATCGGAGCATTTTAGAATTTCACTGGGGGACTAAGTACGTTCTAGTGATATAACCTATTAGCATTGTATCTTTATTTGTTGAGAATTCATCTTTTATGTGTATTCAAGGTGTTTCCAGTAAGTAAAGAAATTAAATTGGAGACGCAGTTTCTGATACTTGAAAAAGTTTTGATTAACGAATCTACCCACATCTAGCACTCAGGAAAGGAACAAGTGACTCCCAAAACACCGGTATACGAGGTTAGACAATTAAGTAATTAGACTGATTTTATTGCGTGGTAAACCTGCAACCTTCAAATTCCCTTCCCCTTCCCCGGCATCCTTCCCTCTCCATTGATATATTCACCATCCCTCTAACTTGTCTAGTTCACCTGCTGTGTCCTGTTGAGTAGACGTGTGTTGGTGGTGCTCTTCACAAAAATGGAGAAACGAAATCTAAAGCAACGCGTCGCGATAAAATTTAGCGCCAGATTGGGCGAAACAGCTTCGGAAACAAACGCTGAAATTGTAAAAGTACATGGCGATACTAAATACAGCAAAAAGACCCTGCCACCGTGGTGGAATCCTGATCTCTCTAGCCTCAGGAAGCTGACCAAAGAAATCTTCAACATCTGCTACAGGCGAAAATACTGGCAGCCATACAAGGACTGCCTGAAGAAATACAAGTCGGCCATCAGGACCACCAAGAGGCGGTCTTGGTTGGACTATTGTCAGAACATCGAAAGCACAAGTGAATCCGCGAGGCTCAGTAAGATTTTGTCCAAGGAACATAAGAGCCCATCCTTTCTTAAAAAGTCGGAAGGCTCCTGGATGGAATCTTCTAGTGAAACCTTGGAGCTACTGGTGCAAACGCACTTTCCCTCCAGCGAGGAGGACTGTGAGTCAGAACCTTGCTTGGAGGGTTTGCGGCAACCCCAGCTGTGCGAGACTATCAAATCGGTAATTACCGAGGATAGGATCGGGTGGGCTATAAACAACTTCTCTGCATGCAAGTCTCCAGGTCCAGATGGCATAATGCCAGTCATGCTACAGAAGCAGCAGGAAAGGGTTGTGCCGTGGCTTGTAAAGATTTACCGGAGCTGCATCTCTTTAGGATACGTATCGCAGTCCAGCAGGCGCGCACGAGTGGTTTTCATACTGAAAGCGGGCAGGCGCGGTCATGAGTCCGCGAAGGACTTCCGACCAATCAGCCTGACCTCTTTCGTGCTGAAGATCCTATGGAGAGAACGCCTTTCTCTAATTCCCAGCATGCCTACCTCAGAGAAAAATCCACAGAAACCGCCCTCCGCGAGGTAATTGGCGCGGTTGAGTGGTCGCTGCAGTACAAGCAGTATACCCTTGCTGCCTTCTTGGATATAGAGGGAGCTTTTAACAACATCAGTACCAACGCCATCAAGGAAGTCTTGACCGGCATTGGATGGGAGGGGTATCTCACGCATTGGATTATATCCATGCTGAGTACCAGGATAATCCAGTCGGATCTGGGAGGCAACCACTTGATCAGAGCTGTGAACAGAGGCATGCCCCAGGGTGGCGCCATCTCACCGGTGATCTGGTTAATAGTAATGGACAAAATTTTACGTACATTGGACAGCAGCGGGGTGAAGGTGGTGGCGTATGCCGACGACTTGGTGATATTAGTATCAGGGATGTTTCTGTCCATTATGAGCGACATCATGGAAGGAGCGTTGCGAAAGGTGTGCCTGTGGGCCGCAAGATGCGGACTCAGCATAAACCCAACTAAAATGCAACTGATGCTATTCACCACCAAGCCAAGCATACCTGAATTCCATCTACCACGGCTGAATGAACAAAGATTGGTTCTTTCCTCCAATGTAAAGTATCTGGGAGTAATCCTGGATCCTAAGCTAAATTGGAGGTTGAACATAGAAGTGAGGGTTAAGAAGGCCTGTATAGCCTTCTATGCCTGCAAGAGAACTTTTTCCAAGAAATGGGGTCCCCGGCGGAGGATGGTTCTCTGGATGTACACCGCTGTAGTGCGTCCGATCCTAACATACGGCTCTATTGTATGGTGGCAGGTTTTGAAGAAAAAAATACAATACAACGAAGCTTAATAGGATTCAAAGAACCGCGTACGCGGGTGCTACTGGGGCTCTGTAGTCCTGCCCGGCAGGTGCTCTCAATGTACTCCTGCATCTCCTTCCCCTAAACCTCCACATTAAATTTGTTGCAGCGTGCAGCGCCGTCAGACTACGTGATTCCGGATGCTGGGCAGCGAAGTCCTACGGCCACAGCAACATCCTAGATGAAATACCTCGGGAAATCTGGGTATCCCCCACGGACTATGCCACGGGCAAGCTCAACTTCACGAGAAACTTTGCTGTGGACCATCCAACCAGGGCAAAGTGGAAGACCGAGTGAACGAGTGTCATAAACTACACCCTCTATTACAACGTTTATATGGCCGGGAGAAGGCATAGGCCACAATAGCAAGATAGGGATCAGCTAAAAGGAGACTCCGCAGGGCGTAAAACAACAATAGTGGAGGCTCAGTTATAAGCTCGAAAATTCAAGGCTGTACGGAAACGAACGAATAGATGAGACGAGTTGTGCGGACATTATTCCCTACAGATCCCATTCGGGTTGATGAGAAATGCGTGGGAGGGGCATAATCTTCCCTCTGTGCTTGACACAGCTATAAAATGCTCGGTAAGCCCATTTGATTTGCCGAAGCGATACATGCTGCCGTTCTATATACAGTGGATGTTGTCATTGCGTTTACGGATGCTGTTCATTGAGTTGAGGCACCCAGCATTGACATCGGCGAGCAGTGCCCTTTAAGCGCTTAATGAAAAAAATTCCTTCAATTCCCTAACCTGTAGATATGCTAGACATTCATGACGATTATTTTGAACACCGACTCGAAGATGATTTTTTCGAGTAAATTAAAGCAGCAGCGGACAATGGCACAGTTGGAGTTTCGGTAGAGATCGACTGTACTATGACGCAAAGGTTGATACTATTGGTAAGGTGGTGTATTGCCAGCTCCTT
Source organism: Hermetia illucens (assembly GCF_905115235.1). Lineage (NCBI taxonomy): Eukaryota > Metazoa > Arthropoda > Insecta > Diptera > Stratiomyidae > Hermetia > Hermetia illucens. The sequence goes on from NC_051851.1 coordinate 175,797,346, forward strand.
ATACAATTCTAGATGGGAGGGTTTTGCGGTTGGCATCTGCCTGTCGCGCAGTCCCAAAACTGACTGTGATAGTGATCGTAAGAGTGATCCTTTTTGCTCTCCTTGCTAAGGAATGTGAAGTCATTCACAAAGGCAAGAGATAGGACTTAAAGAAGGTGGTTGCTTGTAGAGGACGAAAAAATACTCTGAACAGTGGAAAAAGACTGAATGCGGATGGACTGCGTAACTCATTCGCAACGGACGTTTATAGTATTGCATAAGATTGGGAAGGCACGATTCCCTGACTGTGTGCCCTATACTATCGTGGCGGGCAACAACGATAACGCCTTTTTTCTTGTAGAAGGTGGGAAAGAATTCGTCAATAACTTTATGCAGGTACAGGGGAGCTCTTTCCGGATAACACTGTCAGAAAGATGCTCAGAGGCGCTGACTGAGGGAGACTTGGCGCGCAATGCGGCCGCCGGAGGGACCGGACGGTAGGGAACCTTTAACCTAACATTTCCTTTTTCTCCTCCCTTCGTTTAAAATGATTGACCGACTTTAAGGCTCCCTAATGCGGGGAATGAAGAGATAACCCGAAGTAATTTGTCAAACAGTTCCAGGCTGTTATTTGACCTCTTTTTAATTCGCACCGGGCCTCTACTGACAAGAAACGAATGCCGAACCTTTGGTGGAACTCCGAAATCAGGAAATGCCGCAAGACCTGCCTCAACGGCAGAGGATGTAGTCAACGAAATAGAAACCGATCTTTATGAAAGTAGCTAGGTGAGCAATACAAAGAGGGGCGAAAAATAATGCATGGGGCTATTATAAAAGATAAAAGGGAAAACGGTTGTGGTCCCTTTGAGAATCCCTTTGGATTTCAAAGGAGTGGGCCAACGATTGATGCAGTTAACACAATCATCAAAATAGTTAAAGCCGTGCTTGAAGAGGATAAATGCTGTGCAATGATAACACTTGATGTGAAGAATGGCTTCAACTCCGCAAAATGGGCAAAATACTGTAGTTCATAATCAAACAAGGCAGGCCAGTAGGGTTTTGCGCTACCGTTCACATGAAGAACCGAAATTATATCGAATGACATATGGAGACCGACAAGTGTCCGTCCTAGGCACACTGTTGTGGATAATTATGTATAACGCAGTACAGATGCTAGATCTCTTACTGGGGTGGCTTCCATTGATTTCGTAAACGACATTAGAATGACGGTTGTTGGACGCCTCCTTGAAAAGATCGAGATTTACGCGATTGAATAATGAAGAACGGTCTATCGTTCGCAAAAGATAAGACAGTGGTAGTACTTATCGACAAGTTTTTGGGTACGGATAAGTGAATACCTGAAACTACTTTATGCTCTATGTGTGAGCATGGCGGTAGTACCAGAATAACAAAAGCTCACCGATCTCTCTCTCTCTCTTACCAATACGATTTAACGAAGATTATGCCTTTTGCTTGTTTAGCGTCTCTGATATGTACAGATAAGCTTCTGCGACACATTCGCAAGTGAGGGCATTTTATTGTGGGTACTGCCTATTAGATATACTGTGCCCAGGTGTTTCGATGGCATAAAGAGTTTAACAAGCGGCGTGAAAGCGTGGAAGACGAGGCGCGGAGTGAAAGACCAGAATGCGCAGCATGTGCGCGCCCTAATCCGTGAAGATCGGCGTTTAACAGTTCAAATGTTGGCCTCGGAACTGGGTATGAACTGTGAAACAGTCAGAAAAATTTTAACAGGTGATTTCGGGATGAAAAAGTTGTGCGCAAAGATTGTTCGAAAGAACCTTTCTGAGGAGCAAAAGCAGTATCGAATGACCGTAACAGAAGACTTTTTGGAACAAATGGAAAATGATCCCACGCTACTTGTTCGAGTTATTACAGGCGATGAGAGCTGGTTTTTGCAATGTGACTCGGAAACCAAACGTCAAAGTTCACAATGGTTGTCTCCGCACGCCCCTTGCCTCAAAAAAAACTCGCATGAGCAAGTCGAAGGTGAAAGCGATGATTGTTACCTTTTTTGATAGCCGTGGAATCGTCCACGGTGGAGAAGGTCATAGACAACTATATTAGAACTAACGTTCTAAAGCGTGATCCCCTACATCACTGTCAGCACGCTCACCGGGCAGGACGGTCAACTGAAACTGCTCTGTATCAGCTGACGGAGGTACTACGGGATGCCATAGAAACAAAAGAAATTGCACTGTGCGCGTTTTTGGATATCGAAGGAGCATTCAACAACACATCGCACACAGAGGTACAAGATACCCTGAGCCGCAAAGGAGTGGGAAACACCCTGGCATTCTGGTTGGACAAAATGCTAGAAAGTAGGCAAATAGAGGTACCGACAGGTACAAATTCTATTATCATGAATACCACTTAAGGCTGTCCACAGGGTGGAGTACTATCGCCGCTGATGTGGAGTATGGTAGTGGATGAACTCCTGGACGTATTAACAAATACTGGAATACAAGTCCAGGGTTATGCGGATGACATTGTTTCAATCTGTAGCGGCAAATATGAAGATACTCTATGTGATCCAAGCTGGACTAAGGGTTACTAGTGCCTGGTGCAGGAAGGTGGGACTGCAGATCAACCCAGCCAAAACCACCATAGTACCATTCACTAGGAGGCGTAAGTTTGATCACCTGAGAGCCATAACATTACATGATATGGAGGTGAAACGAGAAAACGAGAGGTCAAATATTACGGAATTACGCTAGACTAAAAATTACTCTGGAAGACACATGTCGGAAAGCCACGAGGGCTCTGACGACTAGCAGATCCTTGGCAGGAAAAAAACGGGGTTGAAGCCCGAAGATACTACTTTGGATATATACTGCAATAGTAAGGCCAATGATTACTTATGGAGCGGTAATCTGGAGAGAAAGAACCGAACTCAGCACACAAGCCAGGGAATTATATAAGCTCCAAAGGCTGGCTTGCGTGTGTATCAGTGGGGCAATGAGGACATGCACAACGGAATCCCTGGAGGTCCTTCTGGGATTAGCTCCTCTCCATGTGCACATACAGATACAGACAAGAAAGGCAATATCCAGGATGGCCGGGAACATCAGTGAGGGGGGGAGCTGCCTAAATCGAAGGAAGATCGATATTATTTCTAGGCGGTATCCCGCCGGTACTGATACCAAGGGATAACATGACTTCGATAAGAAGTTTGAAACACGTTGGAGTAACAAGGCAAATTGGGAGAGCATGGCTGCGACATACGGCTTAAACCAGCAACTGATTACTTGGTACACTGACGGATCCCTCACAGTAGAAGGAGCGGGTGCCGGTGTCATTGGTCCAAGGAAAATGTACTTTGAGCCAATGGGCAGGTACACTAGCATATGCTAGGCGGAAATATACGCCATAGACAAATGTGCCTCCTTTAATCTGCAAAGGAACTGTAGGAGGCAGTACATAGCTATTCTCACCGATAGCCAAGCAGCGATCAAGGCACTTAGGCCCAACCAGGTGAACTCTAAACTGGTATGGGAATGCCTTGAGAGACTGAATACACTCGGCTCGTCCAACAAGGTCTGGATACTTTGGGTTCCAGGCCATGCTGGGTTGGAAGGCAACGAGGCAGCGGACGAACTAGCCAAGAAGGGAGCAGGGACGCCTTTACACGGGGCAGAACCCTTCTGTGGAATTGGAAATGGTTTCACGGCTATAAATCTAAGAAATGAAGAGAAACGGTTGAGGGAAATATACTGGGCGCGCCTACCGGGGATGGAGCAGTCCAGGGTACTTATTAGGGAATACGAACCCATACGCACAAAGGATTGCTTAAACCTCACCAAAAAGAACCTCCGAATCATAGTGGGAATTCTCACTGGTCACTGTCGGCTGAATTATCACCTAGGGAAGCTAGGGATATCTACGGACACTGCCTGCAGGTTTTGTGAGGAGGAGGACGAAACCTCTATACACGTCCTGGGACAGTGTCCGGCACTTGTGCAAAGTAGGTCGAGGCATCTGGGAGAACACTTAATACCAGATGCAAGGCTGAAAGATCTAGAAGTAGGGAACATACTAAAGTTCCTAACGGTTATAGGCCTGCTTCAGATACTATGATGAATAGGTACACTATAACCAGTAACAGGGGCACAATAGTTCTTCAAGGACGCGGTGCGACTTTCCCTTAACAGAATAATAATAATACTCGCCCGATATGGCATCCTGCGACTTGTTTTGCTCCCAACAAAATCGGTGGTCAAAGGAACCTATTTTGAGTCAATTACGGACATCCAAGCGGCCGTGACGAGGGTACCCGCGGACAACCCAGTCGAAGCGTTCCAGAAATGTTACGAAGAGTGGAAAACTCGCTGGAGTCGCTGTATAGCTGCCCAAGGAGACTACTTTTAAGGGGATGGCAGAGTTGTAGAATAATTTTTAAATATACGGTTTTTATGGAATCAGGCTCATTACTTAATTGTCTAATCTCGTATGCGTTGAAAAAATTGTATCGACCATTGAAGCTGCGTCTCAAATTTAATTTCATTGAAAATTCATTTAAAAGTAAATTATAATGCAATAGTTCTGATGTTAATTATAATTTGAGCTAAGAATCAAGTTTTAAAGTGAATATTATAAATAATTTAAAATTGAGTTGATTTTTAATTATAGTTTGTAAATTTCATGAAGATTTTTTTAATTAGCTGTAATTTAAGAAAAGATCGTTTGCTCTTTCGATGTAAGTATTGAAAATAATTATTAATAAATGTAGTATCTTTTGGATATTTTCAAGCAACAAATATTGTTTTGTTTATTGGAAAGCAAGAAATGTTAATCTCGTGATAACCCAAAAACAACATTTGAACATGAATTGTTTGAACTCTGGATTATTTGTGTGTTTTTGGGCTAAATATGGATTTATTCCCTGTAGGAAGTATAACAAATTAATTAAATAATGAACAATTACTGGGACGTTTTCCAAGCCTCTTCTGAGAAGATGCATCTATGATAATTGAACTGTAAACATGTATGTATATGGAAAACATGAACAATACCAGATGAAATTCGAAAGGCAAAAATGTTATTTTATTCATTTTCTTGCAATGGAATCTATTTCAATCAAAGTATTTGTGGAGTTTACAAGAAGTTACATTTTACTCCTTTACAAGGGGTTTTCTATGGAATCAGTATTTTGAGTTTATATTTGCGAATATATATTTCCAAGCAATTATGAGGATATTTTGCAATTATCTCCAATTCCTGGTTGTTGATTACGTAAAATTCATATAAATATATATGTCAGAGTCCTCATATGTATACATTTGATGTCTAAAGGACAGTCATGTGTTTATTATTTAACTTTCAGTTGTTTTGAATACAATTGGGGAAAGTATAGGTATACAGTTGGTGTATTTGATTATAAATTTATTACACATCATTTCACCATTTCTTTACTTCGTCCAAAGCGCTTTGTTTGTAGAAATGAAAATCATAACATGGAATATTATGGTTTATCCTCAACTAGATTTATTTTGGCGGTTGATTCAATATCTAATTTGTTTGTTAGCATATTTCCACATCTACTGATACATATTTTTTTAAATATTTTAACTTTTATAAATATAGGACCACGTCTTATTTCATTGGTTCCATCTTTCGTTATCATTAAAACTAAATGGAAGTTTTCTTCTTGAAAAGGGACCCTCTAAAATTTTGTCAACACCTCTCCAAACATATTTCCTCAATAGACCGCAAACGGCCGTCTTACAAAACTTCACTAAATATTTCAGCGTGCAGTGCTTGAAAATCCCAATTTTCTGTATGGTGGACAGCAACGTTTATGGTTTTCCCAATCGCACTTATAAACAGATATTTAGACTGCCTATGAGCAACCCGTTTTCATCGGTAGTGACAGACAGATCTGCCAGATAAGCACCTAAAAAGACGAAAGTACTTCCGAAATAAATATATCGACCATCTGTCCTTGATCCTCCCCAAGACGAAGGAGGGTGAAGTTGATTTTCACTTTATTGGAAATCACATCGAAAGGCATCAATCACTACTAATGGGACTCGTAGTTTGGTTTTGACTGAGTATAGAAGTGACTGTGTCCGCCGATTTTAGAACAAGTCGGGAAACCGGAAGCTGGGCGCTTCAGGCATGAAAGGTTTTGTTTGCTTCTTGTGTGAGTATATTTGAGTGTAGAACTATCCCATTTTTCAGATTTAGTACTTCGGGTTGTAAATTTACACGGTAAAGACAACTTTGAGCTACTGTAACTTTGTTACTAATAGTATGATTTTGATCAAACTTGGAGATAATATGCTTCATATTATATTTTATACTACTACCAACCTTTATAAGATCAACTTAAGGGGGGTTTTACTCAATTTCCCCAAAGATATGGTAATATACTATTATTAACTTAATTTAAACAGATATCGATATGGAGAGCATTTTGAGGCCTGGGCGCAATATAGAGGCAGCTTCGTGAAGTTTTCGGCTGGGTAGTTTCTTAGAATGGGTCCGTTAAAGAAATCACCACTTTCCACCCCTTCCACTCGCCACCTTTTTAACAAATCTTAAAATTAAGACTGGCTTCGAAAAGTACTAATTAACACCTTTCATTTGATACCCCACATGACTATATTTGGTGAAAAAAAAATTACACCCCCCTTGTATGGGGACCCCCCCTAAATCTCAACATAGAAGGATATCGCTCACTGCATGTTTGGGGGTCTATAGTTCCCACCTTTTCACCAAATTTAGTGTCAATCGATATAGCCGTTTCTGAGAAAAGTGCCTGTGACAGACAGACAGACAGACAGAATATTTGGGAGTAATGATTGACAAAAGACTCAACTTTAAAAAACACATTGAGTGCTCTGCAACTAAAGCATCTTCCATCGCTGTAACGATCTCGAGGATTCTACCGAACATTGGTGGGCCAAGACAAATTCGACGTCGTCTTATTTCAAAGGTAGTTAGTTCCGTGCTACTCTGCGCAGCTCCAGTTTGGGCAACCGTTCTGGAAAACAAATTAGACTGCGGAAAACTAGGAATGACGTATCGACTAAGTGCACTCCGAGTATGCAGTGCTTATCGAACGACATCAGGAGAAGCAGCATATGTGCTGGCAGGGCAATTCCCCCGCCCCATCTTGGCGGATGAAGGTCGGCGCTCTATGGCAAAATGTATGCATTTGCGGGGAGTCTATTGTACTTCGACGGGAACTAACACGGGGGGAATCCATTGCAAAATGGCAAAAGAGATGGAACGAGGCACAAACTGGCCGTTGGACCTACCGTATCATTCCACACATTCGAAGATGGATTGAAAGGAGCCACGGGGAACTAAGCTACGAGCTAACACAGTTTTTAAGTGGACATGGAGGTTATCGGGCTTATCTATATCGATTTGGACACGACGAGTCAGTTTACAGCACATCGAACTAGGCTGGAGGCGATCGCAGACAGGCGCTTGACACCTGGAAATATAGTGGAGTTTATGTTGGAATCAACAGAGGCTTGGAATCAAGTGGTAATTGAGCTGAAAATGATTCATCAACGGCTAAGGCATGAAGAACTGCGAAGAAGGAAAGAAAGGGAGCCAACAATAATGCGCCGCAGTTAAAAACTGATCCAGCCCCGCGATGCAATCTCGTGGAGAGAGTGGAAGAACTAGGAGTTGTTTTTAGTGAGTAGGAGTCTCACATAGCTGTATGGCAGGAGCCAGAAGTAGGTTTTGAACCTTTCCACCTTCCAACGATGAAAAAATCGATTTTAATAAGGTTATGTTTTGAAAAGAAGACCTTAAAAATGTAAGCGTGCACAACTATGTAGCTGCAATTGCCAAAATCATGGAATTAAATTTTAAATTGTTACTGCATCCACCGTGTTCACCGGATTTGGCTCGCAGTGACTGTTTTTATTGTCTAGCTAAAAAATGACATCCATTTAAAAGATTTGAAGGATTGAAAAAAGCATACTCAGATTTTTGATATTCTTAACTAAATATCCATATTTTTTTGAATTATAATTTAATGGTTTCCAATAACAGTAAAAGATTTTCTTGGTGCCGGTGGCAGTTGGGCGATGGGTTACGAAATCAACTCCCTAAAGGATACTGAAATAATTCAACAGGAGACTAAGAATGTTCGGTTACTCAACAGGGATGGAGTTTCGCGAGAATTAGTTGGGACCGTACAAATTAAAGGTAAGCTTTTCCTGCTTTTATTTAGTCCTGGACCCCTCTTTTTGTACTCAGCATCCAATTTTTTAAAAATAGGGAAATTGAAGATTTTATATAGGGCGGAGGAAACTTATTAGAAGCTCCTCACCACTGCCCTATGCGGGCACCCCTATAATTACATACTTAAACTAGTTTTATTAAAATTTCTCTATTTAGAGCCACCGGGAGTGAATTCCCCTTCCCATCTCGATGGCTCTGTAGCTCGTAGCTAGGAGATTCTACAAATATGTTTTCGTTTCAACTTAATAATATTCACTGATGGGTCAGTCATGGAATACGGATCGGGCACAGGGGTGATCTCGGGAAATTCGATTATGGACCCTTCCTGAAAATTACAGCCATTCCAGGCAGAAATATATGTGATTTCATTGGCAGCAGAAAAATGTAAACGACATGTCAAGCCAGTTTATGTGGAGTTGATACTATAATAGGTACTGCTGAAACTTGGTCAACTGAACGAAACATTCCTCATTTGGGTGCAAGGGCACTCGAACAGTGCTGGTAATGAGGAAGTTGGCACGCTGGCTCGTAAAGGGTCTTGATCGACAATGGTGGGGCAAACCAGCTTTTGGCATCCAGCCACCTACTGTCAAGTCTACCTTGAAGCGTAACATTGCAGAGAGTCAGGTTGCCGAATATAGAAATTTGAACTTTTACCAACAGGCGAATATATTTGGGAAAGAACCCGAGGCCGGCGCTGCTACCTGGGGAATATTTATCAAAGGAATGCAATTAAATTCACTTGCTGCGTATCTTCACACAGAACTGAAGTAGAGCTAACAGCTTTATGAAGAACTAAAACCTCGAATGAACCGATTCTTTTGGTTATTTAAAAAAAACAAATTGAAAATTTTACTAGGTAACCAAGAATGGCTGTCATCTCTGCCGTAGCCTGTCCCCCTGAGCAAAGAAAAGGGAAGGATAGCTGTAGTATAAATAGCCGAAGTAGCCAGACTTGTAACATAGTTATGTGAACTCTGGCACGTTTCGAACCAGCTGAAGCAGCTATCCCCGAAGCCATCCCTAGATAGGGTTTGCGATGGACTAACATCCCATCCATGAAAAAACTCCATGTCAAGAAACCTGGAACATTCGCCTCGGACAACCAAGCAAACGTGTAATGGATTATTCATTCGAATCCTGGAATGTACACCCCCTAAACAAACCAGGGGCCATCAAAGCCCTTCTTCAACGGAAATTTACAAAGTGAGCACGTCATCGACTTCAAACCTATTAGGATTACACAAATGCTGGGAATATAGCATTGACGTGCACCAAATTTTTGTCGACTTCAAGTCGGCATACGAGAGTATAGATCATGGAGTACTGTACAACTGACGAAAATGACTATGACTAACTCCATTTCATAGGTCAGAATCCAGCACAGGTTGACTGATCTTTTGAAACATGTACTGGTTTGAAGCAGGGCGACGGCGCCGACGCTCTTCAACCTCGCACTCGAATACGCTTCCAACCAATGGATACCAACATCAGAAGGACGCTACTTATTAAGTCGACACAATTATTAGCGTAAGTAGATGACATCAACATCATTGGTCCGAAAGAAGTTGGACTACGCATCAACGAGGACAAAACGAAAATAATGATGCAATCAAGAAGTAGGACGCCACCTGATTCGCCCATCAACGTAGGGGACCTGGACATCGAATTCGTAGACAGGTTTATATATCTGGATAGTATCATCCACGTGTTATGCCAGGATTTCCTCTTTGCCTCAATTATTTATTGCTCGATAAAAGTTTTGAAGTCTTCCTGATTAGCTATTGTTCGAAAATTTTTGAAAATCTGCTGTTTTACCCGGAAAAGAGGTTTCCGCTTTGTAGACCACCAGTCATTCTGTACTGATTATCTGCTAGTTGTGATAATTTCAGCTATTTCTTTAATGTTAGGAGGAAGGGTGATGCTGGAGAGTCTGAAATGGGGATGTGTGTGCCAAATTTTGGACTCACAGTTTTAGGATATCCTGTTGTTCTGAATCAGAACAGGTAGGTGATGGCTGTTTGAGATCTCCTCCTCCAGACTGTCCCACAACCAGTTGGTTTTGACTGAGTTTCATATGTCGGGTAAGGGATTTGAAAAAAGTTGCTTTACCATTGTTAAGCAGGCGAAAATCTAAGTTGTTTATAACCTACTCGAGGCCGTGGCCTTTGGCATAAGTGTAATGATCACCAGCAGAGTTTGAGCGTGCATTAGAGCGTGTTCCTAAGAATTTGGTTCGCATCAGCCTAAGAGTTTTTGATCCCATTGTAGCCTGCCGACCGTGAGGCCAGAAAACTGGAGTTAAGTGATTCGTTTGAGTTAAGTTTTTTGAAAGACTTTATGAAAGACTTGTTGACTTCGTGTATTGAAGTGTTTTAGACAGAAGCTACTTGGACCAACTTATGGTGTCCCTGTTATTTAGGGTAGAAGCGATCCCTGAAGTTGTGCTTTTGATTTCCGCATAAGATACAGGTGGAACTGTGACAGACCTCTACATATTTGACTTCTTTTCCACAATTTAAGCGACGTTCAACAGTGGCTTTGCACAATTTTGAAATGTGATCTAGATGCCCACATTTAGAACATTATTTAGGGTTAGGAATGAAGTACTCCACTGGCACATGGGGGTGGAATCCATGAAAAGCTATTTTAACCGTGGTTGAGGGGATGCATTTTTGGAGGTTATCAGGGTTTTTTCTGTTCAGTCTTATAACCCTGGCAATATTAACCACTGAGACAGCGTCCCTTAGGATTTCCTCTTCGGTAAAAACTATTGGAATTTTTTTATGATGCTAGATCTGAATACAAAGTTTCTCGGGATGAATGGCTTTAGTAATAGCGCATTAACTTTAGTGTTTTGGACAAAGGATTCACATCGTCTGCTTTGTCAAACAGCACTTTCACACGAGCAAAGCCTGGTTTTTTGACATCTGGTATGCCTTTGATATTAAGACTTCTTATCAATTTTCTGTTATCGTCCAGACCAATTCGGTCAACTAGGACAGGGAAGTTTTTTCCGGGTATATCAAAGTCGTAGAGGGGAATGTAATGTGTAAGGTGTAATACTAGTTGGTACCTTGGGGAAACCCCCTTGAAGTATGGGGTATTCTTTTTTCGGGGCCAGTGTGGGGTTTGGTCTGGAGAGCTTATGGTTTGAGGAGAGAGACCTGTCGCTAATGACTCTACATTTTTGTTTGGCAAATTTGTTTTATGTTTCAAGTTGATGAAATGGAATTTTTGAGGGCGAAGATATTTACTTCTGCTTCGTCCATCTGCATGTCCTGTAGGGTCTCCCGCGGAGGCCTCTAGGGGGATGACTTCTGCGTCTCTCATACTGACAGACCGAGGGAGAACGGCTTCACTGGTACCACCGGCTGGAGTCTGTGGTCGTTGCCGCTGAACACGATTTGACCATAGAGAAAAGTGACTCATATGCAGTTAGAGCAAAAGAGGAAGAAAAGTAACGTGGACAATACAGAGCGATAGTAGGACCTGCAAACCGAGTATGGACGAGCGAACTAAAGGTGAAAAGCGCAACGAGCTTGGAGCACCACAAAAAAAAAAAGAAAAACAAAAAATAATTCACAAACAGTGTATGATATACTTGGCCAGCAAGTCACAAAATATATGACAGGACAAAAAAAATAAGAGAGGGTGAAACAAAGAAAATTAAGGAAAGATACAGACTCACGCTTGTAGCTTCTGAAAAAAAAAAAAAACAAAGACCGCGCAGACATGTGATTCGGCGAAATGAAGCGAAAAACGGACACTATCATCGTCAACGGGAGCGACTTGGCAGTGTTGAACCATTTATGTATATCTAATAAATGCTGTCAACCAATGGTTGATTGGGCTTGGAAATTCCTTCACATCAGTGTAACTTCAGTTGACATTGCACAAATGACATTTTTTGTGATACAGGGTGCGGCAGCATAACTTCCTTTTTTAAAATGCGCGCCACTCAGTTAGTTGATGTCATAGCGGAGCGCTAGTGGTCTCGTTCAAGAGGGGATACTGTAAAGTTTTGTCCCGACATGGTTCAGTCACCATCATGCGTTGGAATAGTGAGGAGCGTGCCTTTGCCGTTGAGGTTTACTTTTCAAGCGGATGTTCGGTTATTGCAATACAGCGTGCATTTCGGAATCGCTTTAATTTAGCCCCGTTGGCTCCCGTCCCAGACCGCAAATCAATTGTTACATGGGTCACTACATTCAGACAAACTGCAAGTGCGACAAAAAGAAGAACTGGAGTCCCTCGGCCCGTTAGATCATCTGAGAATATTGAAGCAGTGAGGGTGTCAATGTTGCGATCGCCACGGCGTTCTGTGCGCAAACACGCATCTGCCCTTGGACTATCCGATCGTTCTGTGAGAAGAATTCTCCGTGATGATCTTCATTTTCATCCCTATAAGATGGCGATAGTGCAGGAAGTTTCAGAACGTGACTTCAATTCTCGGATGAACGCGTGTGAGCTTCTTCTTGATGTCATTCCCGAGGGTGCTATTGTTTTTTTTTAGCGATGAAGCTCATTTTCATTTGTGTGGGTCGGTTAACAAACAAAACATGCGCTACTGGACTGACACCAACCCTCGAGAATTGTATCAAAAGCCTTTTCATTCACCCAAAGTCACAGTGTGGTGTTCAATTTCCTCAGCTGGAATTATTGGTCCCTGGTTTTTTGAGGAAAATGAGGTTACAGTGACAGTGAATTCGGACCGGCATGTAAACATGCAACAGAATTTTTTTTGGCCACGGCTAGAAAATTTGGATTTGGGGGACACTTGGTTCCAACGAGACAAAATTCACAGTGTAAGGACCCGGAACCCCAGTCCCGGTGGCTTTTGGGAGTGGGTAAGCAGGGTCCCGGCCGGTGATATCCGTCGAATACAGTGCCTCGATGGTGGATTACTTAGCTACCGACTCATCGAATATTACAAGCAGCTTGGAGAAAAGAGGAAAGATTCCACAAAAACTGGTCACTCATTAGCCCATAGTGGGGTGGCTACACCTGGTTGGGACATGCCACAGGACTATTTGATATTTGATCCATTTAGGAGAAGCTCGACGATCCATTGATCTCCTCCGAAATCAACGTTGATGAAGAGAGGAAATCAGGAAAGCTTCCGGAAAGCTAATAAATACGAAAGTGCTCAGTGGGAAAACCAAGCAGAGGAACAGTGTCAGAATACGGACGAATCATCGTTTGCCCTACTCGGAGGAAAAATAATAGAGTTGTCCGAATTAATAAAGGACAAACACAATGTGCACTGTGCAATGTGATCCGAGCCATTCGTGTACTGTACAATAGTGCCAAGGACGAAAAAAATGGCTCGAAGGAAGTAAACGTCACTCTGGCAACACAAGTGACGCCTCCCCAAAATTGACGGAAAAAAAAGTGCGACACGTAAAAGAAGATTACGGGCCGAATTGATTATAATCTCGAAAAAACGTCATATGACTTATGCCGACATCTAAAGGAAGGTCAAATCCGATTCGGAGCTGCTGATAGAGAAAGCGTCAACCGAATCAGATGCTTCTGAAAAGGAGATTCGATTCACGAGCTGAAGAGGTCTCCGGGCAATACGGCTGAAAATTTCCTCGGTAAGTTGGAGACACCCTTAGGGGAAGTGGCACAATCACGGGAGCAGAAAGCAAAAGATTGTGATACAATATAAATACATTGATGAAATCACGACCAAAGAGGATATCCGCGATGCCTTAAAAGCAGTTTGGGCCACTTGGTTTGCAAGATTCTGCAATCAGAGGACTGATGAAGGATACGGAGGCACGGAACTATAAGTTTACTAGCTAAAGCAGCGTTCAAAATGCTGGCGATTGGTAAATTAAAAATAGGTTTGGTCGTTTGCCGACTCAGGGAGCGAGCAGGTGCCCCTTAAGCGCTGCTTTAGATTCCTGGAATTTGGCAACGTAGCGGCGGAATGCACCGGTGACTCTGACACATCAAAAAGATGCAGAAAATATGGTGGGAAAGTCAAATGTTCAGCGAGTACAAGGTTGAACTTGAATGTATGCTTTGCAAGGGGAAAAGGGGCCTCGATTGTTGGCCGTTGCAGGCAGCAGCAGATGGCCAGTGTTTAGGAGAGCCTTGGATGCGGTAAGGAAAAAAGGTCGATACAAATGAACCAAAACCACTTCAAGCTAGCGCCGGCTGTGGTAGCTACTTACATCAAAGCAAGACAAAAACTGGAAGGAGGGAATCGTAAGCAGAATACGGTAGAATCTGCAGCCCAAACTACCAAAGTAACTCTCTCTCTCAGTAAAGTCAAGATGGTAGCAAAAGGACCTCAGAGTAATAAGCTTCCATCAGAATACCGCGAATCGAATGGGGAGGTTATTTAAGAAGCCTCGAAGAGAAAGAAGAGCAAAGCGCTTCGAAAACTGACAGAGAAGGCACCTCAAGAAAGACTAAACGTCGCAGCGTAAGCCAACGAGAAATTGGAGGAACCAACTTGGATGAGGATTGAAAACAAGAAAGAGCTTGAAAAGAGGGGCCGACCCGACTCCTTCGTTATTACTAGTAAAAGCAAGCTTACCTATTCGGAGATTTCATGCACAGTTAAAGCGGATTCTTCTTCGAAAGATCTCCAGGAGAACGTAACGCGTATCAGGCGAACGAAGAAAGAAAAATTATTGCTGGTACTTAAACGTAATGAAAATGTTACCATCAAGTTTAAGGATCTGGACGAGATCACCATCAAGGCTGAGTCATGCGAAGTTCTACGGTTTCAACTGGATTTACAATCTGTCAGCAAGGCAAATATTATAAGAATAAGCTTTTGGAGATACTCAAGTTCCGACGATAAACTTACCTCGGAATGCGATGGATATGGCTGCATAGGTTCTGGAGCGAATCCAGTTGGCTTATGACGCGATTGAAAACCAAATTTCTGATAGAATGATGAAATCAACGATTACCGCAAAGAATACTTAAATACGAGTAGGTAATGCGAAACCGCAGAAACAGCTCAGAATATAATGAGCTACACCAACTGCATAAGATTGTCAGAAAAAAACTCCAAACCTCCATCGCAAGGAGGAAAACCATGCATTTCCAGCAGCTCTGCAGAGAAGCTGACTCTGACCCTTGAGGTGGTGCATACAAGACAGTTATGTCATCAATCAAGGCAAAGCGTTGCTCACCGACTAGATGTCCTAAGTCGGTGAACGACATAAAAAACGTCCTATTCTCTCAAAATATTACTGACGGCCTTCTGAGCGTTCAAATCAACGCCGGTGAAGTACCATAGATAAAGGACGAAGATAGGAAATCTGGCGAAATCGGCTATTGAAGGAAATAAATGTTGTGCGATGGTAAACCTCGACGGGAAAAACGTCTTTGATTCGGCACGGTTGAAATAAATCATGGAAGAACTTGCCAGACTACCGCGACGTACTTTGGATGTATTGTTTTAGAGTCTCTAATAGAAAGGTGGCTTTGTTGCCACTCAGATGAGAGTCTTAAGGGGTATCATGAAAACCAAATCTTAAAAATTGCCCTACAACCGCGATAATGCACACACATCTGAAAAAGCAATGACTAAATTGAACAACCACAAATTCTCCTCAGACATGGCACCGAACGGTTAGAAGAGGTGATTACAAAGCAGGAGACTTTACTCAGAAGAAGAGTTCAAACAGGAAACAGAGGATTAGTAAACGACCAAAAGGCAGACCTAAACAACAGTGGTTTGATACGCTAGATGGGGATTTGAAAGCCTCTAGATTGCACCCAGGTCTGGCATTCGATAGAGTCAAATGGCGAAGCCGATCACGACGAGCCGACCCCGCTTGTGAACGGGACAAAGGCTGCAGAAAAAGAAGAAGAAGAGTTCATCCCAGTCATACTGATAATGTCTAGTTTTAGCTGTTTGGATGATAAAGGCAATAATTGCAAAGAATTGACTATGCCATTTCGACCTGTTCTACCAAACTAGAAACCAATTACAAAAGATTGGATTTAATTTCATGGAGAGCATCAAAACCAGTGCAACTGGGTTCATCAAATCTTTCCACCGAAATCCAACCGTCAAAACTGAAATTTCGTTTGTCAACAACATTTACCACGGCTCTAAGCTTGGGCATTAATACCTGCCCGAATAAGACAAATCAATCTATTATATTTTGAACATTTGGATCGTAACCTAGCTTATACCAGTATATTTAATTGCATTTTAAATTAATAAAATAATATTAAAAATTATAATCAAGTATTGAATATAATAACATAAAATTCAAAATGGTTTGTCATAGGGCCACATACGAATTGTAGAAATAAAAATAAGAAATCTTATTCTCTAATAAAAAAAGAGTATCTAAAGATAACATAGACAAAAATTAGCCAGAAAAAAACTCAAAATATTTTCCTTATTAATTCTTTTTCATTTTATTTTCAATACATATAAAAATAAAACTAGAAAAATCAACTATATCAAACAAAATATATGAATATATACAAATCATAACAAACATTCATTCAATCCATTGAACATGTCTCACAAGTGAAAAGAAAAGAACAAAACAAACGAAACACTTCCGTGAAGTGGAAATGGGTGAAAATCAGTTGTAAAAACACATGTGTAAACATATAATCTACTTTCCCCCGTTCTCAACTGTTGACATATCAAAACGTATGTTAGACAATTCTACGATGATTTATTATTATTTCTGTTTTTTTTTTTTACTTTATTCGAGTATAATTTTTAGATATTCTAGTTTATTTTTTCTCTGTTGTAAATATAGTTTGTCGCTTTGTACACAATATCCGTACATTTTTTTTTAAATGTCTTTTTGGCATAAATAAATGAAGAAAAATATTACGACCGTAAGGTTTCATAGAATATATATATGTTTCCTTTAACATTTCTTTAAAACTGTGTGCTTCCTCCTCTAGTTTAAAAACAACCAAAATACTAACAGCAATTTCCTCCTTCACTTAATATCAAAATTGAAT
Source organism: Hermetia illucens (assembly GCF_905115235.1). Lineage (NCBI taxonomy): Eukaryota > Metazoa > Arthropoda > Insecta > Diptera > Stratiomyidae > Hermetia > Hermetia illucens. The sequence continues at coordinate 175,814,524 of NC_051851.1, forward strand.
TTGTTTCATGTTTTGTTTCCTATCAGCAACATACAAAAAATGCGCATCTCGAAGGACTCTATTAAATATTGTATTCCTAGTAGTAGACGGTGTACCTCTCCTGGTGTACCAGCAATTTGTTAACTATTCTTGAAGGTCTTGTATTTACCGAAAACAAGCAAATAGTCCTTGACGAAGTTCCTGGTGTTCTCGTTGCAGTTGCTCAGGCAGCTGCCGCTACTGTTCAGTTTCGAGTAACAAACATTGCTCCTGGCGCTCTCCAGGCGGGGACTGGCGTCGTCCTTGCGCTTGTCCTTGCCACGCCCAGCCCCGGGACCCGAACTGCCCTTACTTGCTATCCGCATTACATTCAAATTGCTATTTAAATTAAACCCTATACAACTAACTAACGTACGAATTTTACTTCTATAATAGTTTGTATCTTTTTCATTGATTTGTTGTTGCTGTTGCAGTTGAAATGTATCTGAATGATGGTGGCATTGTTGTTCCGGCATCAGGAGCTTGTAGTGGTTACGGTGGAATCTACGGTGATCTCTTATAAAATTGATATTCTTAAAAATGTGCTCGGTTGATGTGGCGGTGATGGTGGTGGATGTTGTTGATTCCATTAAAAGTCAGACTTTTGCGTTTTGTTAACTTTCACGATTCGGCAATTTGGAATGGAATTGTCGTGGCCAGGGTAGTGGCCATTCGTATTGTCTTGGTACTGGGCCGCGAACATTCTTCTCGAAATATTTGAAGTAGGTGTACCACCATTCGCGACCTATGTAATTGTTGCTGCCCGATTGCTGAAATAGAAAACGAATTTTCAGAATTAGTACTTGAAGGAAATTTGACATACATATGTCAATCTAAGATAGTACCTTTGCAATATATTTACGATATATGGAAGAAGGGTTACATTTTCTGGTCAATTACTCGCTACTATACATCCTAGGTGTTAATACCTTCTATTTTACAACTGTTTCCTAATGTTTTCAAGTAGCTAGCTACCTATGTTATAATGAAAATGCATGTTATGTAATAACACCTATAACCAACGACTATAATGAGTATCGCAACTACTGTGGCCCCACGTTGGGCGCCAATTCTATTACAATGAGAATCCAGCGTTCTAGCTCCTTGACAACAACACGGTCACCAAGGCTGTCAACCAATCAAACTCCCCTAACAGGTTTGCCAGTCGTGAACACTGACTACGCGAGATAATATATGGAACCGGCCGGCACGAATACTAGCAGTTCGGTGAGATATGGACCGGGGTTCTTGGTTCTCACATATTATCTCCCTGCAGGGCATACAGATTTAATCATGTGCCTTCACTCAGGAGCCAATCAAATAAAACCCAGCTGGGGTAAACTACTTTATTAGAGACGTGAAGTCTCGAGGCGAAGTGATGCTACCGAAGATTTTATTCGCAAAGGAGCTAAACTGCTAGACGGCCTTATAAGGGAGGGGACTAAATCACAAAAACTTAACGCGCGCGGGATGAACAGAAAAGGATTAGCTCTGAGCTGATTTTGGCATCCACGTGACGAGTGGCCACCGTCTTCCTTTCTTGTTTATGGGGGGTCAGTTGATATGATGACTCTGCAGCGGCCCACCCCTATCTAATCGACGTCCCCTGTCGCTTCCAATATAATCGGGGGAACCCTACGTTTTGTGAGGAATCTTCCCGGAATCGTAGACCTAAGTCCCTCCCAGACTAGGAATGGAGTGACGGCACCGCCATCCTCCCAACTTTGACTAGTCAGGTCGAGACTCAAAGTTACGATCCAAACCTACACAGACCCACAAAATGAACAAAACGCGTCAATGAATTCTGATTTTAATATGTTGAGTCAATAATTTAAGCTAACTCCTCGGCAAATATTTAAAAGGTGGAGTTCCTGAGTTTCGGATAGGGAAGTGAATGTACAAGGTCCATTCTACTTCTTTCTACATCCTCCACTCAGACTCCATTGACCTCGGCAATAGTTTCAACCGCCTATGCAGATGAATACGTTGAAGAGCCCTGTTTTGAGCATCGAACTCGAAATTACAAAAGGATGTTCACCTAGTGAACGAAATCCTCCTAAGTTCGTTTAGGCAACAGAGTATTCGTAAGCGATGGAAGCTTGGATCCTGATAAATTATATCACGCAGTTGGTGTTCACGGCTGGCAAATCTGTTAGGGGAGTTTGGTTCATTGACAGCCGCGGTAACTGTGTTGTTACCAAGGTGATGCACTGGACTCTCATCTTAACAGAATTGGCGCCCAACGTAGGTCCACAGTTGATGCGTACGTAACAGAGTTGGCGCCTAACGTGGGGCAAATGGAGCAACCAAGAAGGACTGCTCAAGCTAGTGTTGACTCTCATGTAGATGAAATTCCGGTGAGAGTGTACGAACCTCCAAGGAGGATGTGGAAGGCTGATGTAAGGTTAATCCTCGGGAAAAGAGAGATAGGAGGAGGGTTCGAGAGGAGGTTATTAACATCTCCAAGCGTGGCGAAGGGTCTTATGCTGACATTCTCAAGAGAGGGGAGGCAAACCCCGGATTTACCAATTTGGGAAATAATGTTAGCCGCATTAGGCGGTCTCAGAAAGGAGACCTTATGCTGGAGCTCAAGAAATCCAAGGATATAATGCCGTATGAATTCTTGAGTCAAATTGAAAACTTCTTGGGGCAGCATGTCGAAATCAGGGCTAGCAGACGGGAGATCTCTATAGCATGCAAGGATATAGATGAGCTTACCAGAAAGGGGAGGTACGCGATGTTTTGGGAAAAGATTTCGACGTCATTAGACTTGACGAACCAGCAGTAAAGACGCTACGAAAAGCCTACTGTGGGACACAAACCGCGATAATCAATCTACCAGTGGAGACAGCACACAAACTGTTGACAGCTGGGAAAGTAAAAAAGTAGGCTGCGTTATGTGTCGCCTTAGAGAGCATTTACCGCTGAAGCGGTGATTTAGATGCCTTGGCTTCGTTCATATCACGAAGGCATGTTCCTGTGCCGATGACATTTCGAAGCTATGCCGGAGATACGGAGCAGAGGGCATCGGAGACATCAGCAAGGACTGTGGAGCAAACCCAAATTGCCCACTATGCAAAGGAAAGGAGGAGGTGGACCATCGGCTCATTGCAGGCAGCAACAACTGCCCAGAATACAGAAGAGCCCTTAACACAAGTCGCAGATGAGGTACCACAGGGTTCGAAACAGTGTCCCTTCCTGCGGAATGTAATGTATAATAGAGTGCTTGTGCTTTTCATCTACGATAGTAGGCTTTGCCGATGACCTGGCTGTAGTTGTTGCAGCAGAGCACCCAGAGGGTGAGAGCGGTCAATTGCTGGCTAGAAAAGGAAGTTGTCTTAATTACGAACCATGGGAAAAAAACACCGCAAAGGTGGAAGTGAGTGTGTACATGGTCGTCTCTAAGTCGGCTATCAAGTACTTGGGCGTGATAATTAGCGCCAATCTGAATTTTACGGAGCGCCTAGAGTATTCATGTCAAAAGGCAGCTGGCACCACCACGATACTTGCAAGAATGTTGCCAGATGTTGGTGGGCCGAAACAGTGCTGAAGATTGCTTTTAACTGAGATGGTGCAATCCATTCTACTGTACGCGTCACTTGTATGGGCGGAGGCGCTCGCAAACTCTCAAAGATAGAAGCAGGCGGAAGGGTTTGCAGTGCCATTAGAACTATCTCAGATAGGGCAGCATTGACGACACGGAGAAACCAACTATCCCAACCCAGTTCCTCACGAGACACGGTGGTTGTTATAAGCAACATTTATACCGTTTTGGCCTGGATGATTCGCCAAATTACTGAGGGATGCAGAACATATGATGTTTCTCTACCCCATTTGGGGCCAGAGAGACCAGAAGTGGTTTTTAATGGGTGCGAGTCCCATACACTCCCGCTGTAGCCCCGGCGTGTGCGGGGGAGCTGGAACGGACGTGTCTTTTAACCTCCGTGTACTAAAAAAAACAACATACGTTGCAAATAGCGGCAATTTAATGCCCTGACCCAAGATGAGACAAATAGATTCATACTTTACATAGTGGAGCGTAGAGTTTATGAGCTTTTATAAAATCGCCAAAGATTCTGCTTACTTTGATCAATAGCCACCAATTTATCGTCAAGTCACTTGGTCATTTATAAACGTCTTTCATTACGAATGGCGTGCACCATGGGGGAGGCGATGGACCAACAAATGTTTTTAAGGGTATTGTTAAATCAAGTACCCGCACAGGGAGGGTTCAGTGTCACGATCCACATTCCAACATAAAACCTAACTATTTGTAAAACAGTGAATTTGCCTAACCTTCACTCGGGTTGAGATTGAATCGAAGCATTGCGAAAAGTGGAAACCTCAGACATACTTTGAGGAAAATGAAAAATCTGCAAAGAAACCTAAAGTTAGAAGTATCTAATTTGTTGTGAGGCGAAGTCAGGGAAACCCTTGAAAGTATTTTGCTAAAAGACGATTATAAGTTTGTGGTATATCTAAAAAGGGTACACGTGTATTTACTCTATCATCATTCAAAGGCAATTGCCTTAGCAGGGACGGAGTCGTGACGATAAACTGGGACACTCAGGATGACGAGAGAGATCTGTATCCACTTGCCAAAAACCGACACAAACGTACACTTTGCTTACCGACCGTCGCTTCCACAATAATGGCTGATATTTGGAGCAGTTTCACCTGTCAGCGCAACTGAAGTCGAGGGAGGGGTAAAACGAATGAAATCGGGGAAGGCAACAGGGCCTGACGACATCGCATCTGAGCGAAGAGTTAGGACCCAATACTGTGGTTCAATGAATTCAATAATCAGGTTATACAGGAAAGTAGAACACTATCTGACTGGCAAGAAAGTACTACAGTGCCAATATGGAATAACAAAGGTAGTCCAGCAGAATATTCCAATTACCCTTCGATCCGGTTACTTTCCCATACCATGAAGATTTTTGAACGCATTCTTGACAACCGTATTCTCGAAATCGTTGAAATAATTATGAATCAAGCCGGATTTGTCAAGAACTGCGGAACTACTGACGCAATACACGCTGTGCGGTTATTCGTGAAGAAACACCGCGAGAAGCATCGCAAGTAAAGTTCGAAGTGTGTTGGGTGTGTCAAAACTGCTTCCAGTCCTTTATTCAGCTGATGTTTCCTAGCGTCCAATAACAGAAATTATCTCGAGCAACTTGTCGGATGGAATGATCGCCTCATGCAGACAGTCTCAGATTGAATCTGAAAAAACTGAATTTTTTACGACCGATCCCCATCAAACAGGCACAATCACTGTCAGCGGCATTGACCTGTCTAGAACCGAGCGATTTGAATATCTATTTGATGGAGCTTGAGTATTTGCGGGCAGACCTTCACGGTCCACTAAGGCAATTTCTTTCAGGTTTCGGGATAGCTCCTCCCTCTTGGTTACCTTGGCACTCAGGATGGTTATTTGACCATCGCTTCAGTTCATTACAAATGGCACCCAACGTGGTGCACGAACCCACGACCCTGAGATTAAGAGTCTCATGCTCTATCAACTGAGCTAGTCGGGCGAAATCTAAAGCTAAATAATTTATTGTGGCTCTGGTATCGATCAGTCCTGAAACGCGCTCACCCAAGACTGTGACATCCCCATACGGGCGAATATCATTAGCAGGCTGGCTTTTGAGAACGGCAGAGTAGGAAAAACGACGGTTGCACATTATTCGTTGTCAAAATTGAAATAGGCGAAGGGTTGAGCGCTTTGGCTTCTTCGTCGCCATCTCAGCTACTCCGAAGATCCGTTCTCTGGCGGCTCGGTATTGTTGCATTCTTACGCGCACTGGCTTCAGAACCAGGAGCATCGGTTTTCTTGAAACAATGGGTGGTGGGGTAAAATCTGGGTATTATTATTATTCTGTTAAGGGAAAGTCGCACCGCGTCCTTGAAGAACTATTGTGCCCCTTTTACTGGTTATAGTGTACCTGTTGATCATAGTATCTCAAGCAGGCCAGTAACCGTTAGGAACTTTAGTATGTTCCCCACTTCCAGAAGTTTCAGCTTTGCATCTGGTATTAAGTGTTCTCCCAGATGTATCGACCTACTTTGCACAAGTGCTGGACACTGTCCCAGGACGTGCATAGAGGTTTCGTCCTCCTCCTCACAGAACCTGCAGGCAGTGTCCGTAGATATCCCTAGCTTCCCTAGGTGGTAGTTCAGCCGACAATGACCAGTGAGAATTCCCACTATGATTCGGAGGTTCTTTTTGGTGAGGTTTAAGCAATCCTTTGTGTGCATGGGTTCGTATCCCCCAATAAGCACCCTGGACTGCTCCATCCCTGGTAGGCCCGCCCAATATAGTTCCCTCAACCGTTTTGCTTCGTTTCTTAGATTTATAGCCATGAAACCGTTTCCGATTCCACAGAAGGGTTCTGGCCCGTATAAAGGCATCCCTGCTCCCTTCTTGGCTAGTTCATCCGCTGCCTCATTGCCTTCCAGCCCAGCATGGCCTGGAACCCAAAGTATCCAGACCTTGTTGGACGAGCCGAGTGTATTCAGTCTCTCAAGGCATTCCCATACCCAATCTGGGTAAGTCATCACTTCAGTATGAGATTTGGGGCGTTTAGTGTTGTGATGATTATTATTGAATTTTGTGACCCCTTTCTCCAGAGGAACGAACCCTGAAGCTGAAACAGAACCGACGCAATTCGGTCTCGGAACCTTGCCACTGAACAGCTTCCATCTCTGCGTTCCGAAAGTCAGAAGAATCTTGTTGGACCTTTTCGCTGGAGGTTTCTGCGGTGTCCAATTCCGACAGCTGGCTTTTTGGACCGGCCACCCCTACCATTTCACGCACGACCAGTTGGTCTTCCTGATTTTCAAACTTCTCTACGCATACTCGTAGATCACGAATAATGATTATCTAAATGGAGAAAATGGCCCGTATGATCTCGAGTCTCAAGTTACGATGGAGGGTTTCCACTAGTTGAGCCTCCTTAGGCGGTTGATGGAGTCTGGACACCAACCGACGGATGTTCTTACTTTGCGAAGGGTTCTCGATCTTCTTGAGTGAGAGTCAGAGTTCAAGACCTGCTACTGTGTCGCTTTCCTCGCCATCACCCCCTTCAACTCTTCCAGCTAGTTCGTCAGTTCGGTTTCGAGGAACGCTGTCCCCTGACAAAAATTTCCATGCCCTGAACTCGAGGGGCCTACGATATGATGGGTCCAAAGGGTCTTCGCCGATCGACAAGTTTCTTTTCAGGATCGAAGCTTCAGTATTTGCGGGTAGACCTTCATAGACCACTAAGCCAATAGCTTTTGCATCAACATGGGGTGGGGGGCGCGAAAAGGTAGATTAACCATGTTAAATCCAGGATGTATTCAATAAGAAAATTGATGGTGTTAGACCAGTCACCAAGCCGAAAAAATAATATATAATGGTGATAAGGCTCCATTAGTAAATACAAGGAATAAAGTTCGCCACAACTGAGTAAGGACGCGTCAATATAAAGTGTTGTGGAAGTCAGCGCACAAAACGATGGCAAGCGGGCAAGAATTATGTTAATAGTAAGATCGATATCGAAGATAGCCAAGACGTAGCGGATCGTAATTTTGCGAAAAAGCCCCCTGAAATGTAACTTTAATCATTACAGCAAATGTCCTTTCCCAAAAGTTGAAAAAAAAAACGCTTTAATAGAGGATCACAAACAGAATGAATTATGAATGCGTTTGGCGTAGGCCCTATGATTTTTTCGAGAATCTCCGCTTTATACTGCGTTATTTTCTAAATAAAGAACTATCTTTTATATAATATCTTCAGCCGTTATTTAGATGATGGCATGAGATGTGCTAGCCCATGGATATGTTTTACATTTCCACCAATTATGGCTACGAAAATGATGACGATTCCTAACTAATTTAAATGATACGCTTCGTGAAAATCATAAAACAAGCAAAACAACTTCAATTACGAAATGAAAAAAGATAAAATTCAAAAAAAATAGATAAATAATTAGAGATCCTTTTCTCATTTCTTTGAAAGTCTTTTCCCTAATACTGACCACAATCGTGCTGCACATCAATAATGGCCATTCTCTAAGTGTTCGTCGTTTCTGCAAAGAGAACGTACAACAATGTTTCACTGTAGCGAGGTCGGAAGTATCTTATTCTGTTTTTGATATTCTTTTTCTTATCTTTATCTAAATTCAGTTTATTTTTCAGATTATACAATGGATGTGAATAGTTTAGCGTTGCTTTGACTAATTCGCTTGTTAGGATTTTTATTGCATTTCCTATGGATCGTTTTCGACAAGGACACTTTTTTTTCGTCAGACGTCGATGGTTTTATAAGCAACGGAGCATGAAATAAAATTTATTCGCTCTAATTTTATGTACAGAGAAATGTTAGTAAGGTTTAAGTTGAAAGAGATACATTCGAATATGATGTTTATCTGGGTTTTAGTCATGTTCAACGAAAACTGGATGGATGATGCCATGGAGGTGAGATGGGTTGTTAAAAATGCACTTGAAGCGTGTAATGGATTTTTCGAAGTAATTTTTCAAAAACTGTTGGAACAGATGCTAACGAGGCCAACAGATAGATTGGACAAAAGAGATTATAGTAAAATTTTTAGATATAATTGTTGAAAAATTCAAGTCAATCTATCTTGTATGTAAACAAATGTGATTGTATCTTACCTTCAACAGGAAATGATTGTTGGCTAACGTGTGGTACGTCCAGAACAGGCGGGTTGTAACGTAGTAGGCAATAATTACATCGATCGTGTAGTGACCATGTGCAATTAACACAAATATCACACCTGCAAGCGCTGTTGCCCATGCGGTCCAATGTAGTAAATAAAATCGTCTTGGCGAGTCTATCAACACACGAAGAATTGAATTTTAATTAGTGAATTGTAGATACTGACTGCAACTGAAAGAATGGCGAATGAATGCCAAACAACTCTAATAGATAGAGATATTTCAAAATGTTTTCACTTAGAAGGATGACCTGAAAAGTTCCAGTTTAAATACACTTAAAACTTCTTAGGTTGAACGGCCTATTCAAATCTGAAGAGCCTTCTACGACATCAATAATAGTATGACCGATTGTTTAAGCAAATTCAACAATTAAACATTCCAAATGACTATAATTTGTGGAATTCCCTGACAATAGAATAGTATCTCATGGAATATATGTATCCATCTTTACTGTTCGTCTGTTTTATCAGAACGTTAGAGGTTTAAGAACCAAACTGGGGGCCTTCAATTTATCCGCGCTGGTTCAGCAACACCATGCCATCTGTATCTCCGGAACCTGGCTGGACGATGCCATATTAAACTCTGAGCTCCCCGAAGGGTACTCCACTTTCCGCTGTGACAGGGACCGGGATGCATTTCGTAAGTCCACCGGCGATGGGGTCCTAATTGCAATAAGAGATACACTCCCCGCCGAACCCGTCTTCTCCTCCTCTGGCATTCCTTTTAATTGTGTTTCTCTTCGTGTCTCCCGGCCCAACTTCCTCCCGTTCATTGTATCTTGTCTTCTCCTCGTCTGGCATTCCTTTTAATTGTGTTGCTCTTCGTGTCTCCCCGCCCAACTTCCTCCCGTTCATTGTATCTTGTGTTTATGTCTCCTGTGCTTGGCCTTCTTACCTGCATGAAGAATTGTTTGACAGTTTGTCTGAACTCCTTACTGTCAGATTCCCTTACCTCTCTTTCTTCCTTTGCGGAGATTTTAACCTCCCCATGCTCCACTGAGCTAGGTAGGATAGGAAGGTATCAGCGCCCGCTCCGAGGAGCCCAATTAGCGCTTTGGTGCGCCGTTTTGATGATTGTTGTTATGGGAGCAGGGAGGCAGAGTCCAGCCGGCTCGAATCTTCAGAGTCAGCCCGTAGCATTCACAACGGAAAGCAGCTCTCCAACTCTCCAGCTAGAAATCTCTCTGAGGTACCCAAAGCATGGTTTACCCAGTGTCCGCAGTCTGACTCTAGTCAGAGCTGGGCAATCGCAGAGAAAGTGCATGAGGGTTTCCCTTCCTTCTCCGCAGCTTCGACAACGCGAGTTGTAGAGTATGCCGAGCCTAGAGGCATGGTCCCCTACGGGCCAGTGCCCCGTGCAGACCGCCGTAATCTTGAATGCATTTGCACGCGTCTGACACAGGAGCTCTCGTGATCGGGCTATGTTATAAGCGAGTCAAATTCTCCTTGACTTGGCACAGCTTGTAAGCGTTCGCTATCTCAGGCCCGCGGCTGCTAGGTAGTACGAGTAGACTCGGCCCCCGACAGCCGCCAGCGGAACACCGACTGTATTCGCCGAGGGACTGCCAAGAGCAGAGCCTTGCTTGGCCGATCCGTCAGCCTGCTCATTCGCTTCTATTGTCCTATGCCCGGAAACCCAGAGGAGAGTGACCTTGAGTGTGCCGCCCAGGGTTAAGCGCGTCTCTGCACTGCCCACCAGCCGGGAAGATGTCGTCGTTGAGTTCAAGGCCTTGATGGCTACTGACCTAATCATCCTAGCCTTCCAATTCCTTCCAACAACCTCTCCCATTTTTCCCTTCCATTTTCTTCCTTTATGTATACTTGCTCTGCCTCGAATTTCAATACCACCACAAACTCCTTGGGCCGCACTCTCGATATCTTCCTTTCCAACCACCTCACTTTATTTCCTTGCACATCCCCGTATATTAAATCTGACGCTCACCACCCTGTGATTGAATTTGAAGCGGAGTTGCCTCGTTCAAAACCCAAAACCAAGAGTAAATCCACTAAGTTCAATTTCCGCAAAGCCAATTTTGACGGTTTGAACTCAGCTTTAACGTCTTTCAACTGGGTACATATATTAAGCAACTCATCGTGTGATCAAGCTCTATACACCTTTTACAATATCCTGTCCGATCTCCTCTCCTGTTATGTCCCTTCTTCGCCTGCCTGCCTACGCTCGTACTCAACTTGGTTCACAAAGGAAATTCTTATTATTCGCTCGAAACATACAGTGCGGAAGAAGTTTCGAGCGTCTAAGAATGACGCCGACTTTGCTCACTTTAAGGCGATACGCTCTACTGTGAGGTCAATGGTCAGAATGGTCAGACGCGTACTTATTGAGCGTCGAAGCCGCCCTTGCCTGCGGTAACTTAAAACCCTTTTGGTCTCACGCTCGCAATTCTCGTAATCCCACTCAATCTCTTCCTTTTTCTATCAGTTTCACTGACTCGACTGCCAACTCCCCACAACAATCCTGCCACCTTCTCTGCACCTACTTCTCATCAGTGTTTTCTCTCTCGAGCCCTCCGCCCTCTACACCTCTCATAACTGCAGACTGCTCCGAATCTCTGGCCATTTATCTTCTTACACCTTCTTTGGTTGAGTTCCTCATTGGTAATCTTGACCCCAATGTCGGACCTAGCCCCGATGCGCTTCCTAACCTCTTCCTCCTTAACTGCACAAAACACATTTTCATCCCCCTGAGTATAATCTACAACAAAATTCTAGATAAATGGTATTTTCCCCGTCTCTGGAAAGAAGTCCTTATCATCCCTATCCTCAAGAGCAGAGACCCTTCCCTTGCTGTGAACTACCGCCCCATTTTTCTTTTCGCCTCCTGCTCCAAAATCCTCGAAAGATACGTCAACGACTGGTTGACCGCGCACTTCGGTCATCTCAAAGAGCAGCGTGGTTTCATGAAACATAGATCTACGGCTTCAAACCTTCTGGTCTTTACTAACTTTGTTGCTCAATGCTTGAATTCACGACAGGAGGTACATGCTATTTATACCGATTTCTCCAAAGCCTTTGATACCGTTGACCATAACATTCTCCTCTCTAAACTTTCATTATTAGACTTCCCTCCCTCCGTCATCTTCTGGCGTTCCTCCTATCTTTCATACCGTTCCTGCACAGTTCCATTTCATGGTTACTCGTCTCGTTCCTTCTCTACTTCCTCTGGTGTTCCCCAAGGTTCTATACTTGGCCCGCTGCTCTTCCTGTTTTTTATCAACGACTTCGTCTCCATCATCACCTGCCCGTATTTGCTTTACGCAGACGACCTTAAATTGTTTGTCTCTGTTTCATCTCCGTTGGACTGTGCTCTCTTACAGTCCAACCTTGGTAATTTAATCCGTTGGTGTTCGGTCAACAAGCTAACACTGAATGTCAACAAATGCCACTGGATGTGCTATTCGCTTAAACCCTCCCAACATCCTTTTCCTATTCTCTCAGTGGATAACCCCTTTCACCACTCACCTCTTTCAAAGACCTGGGTGTAATATTCGACGACAAACTTCGTTTCAAATCCCACTTCGTTGGTGGTCAAAGGGTAGTATAGGTTCCAGGGCTAAACGTGGATTGGTACCCACGATGGAGCATAAAATCTGGGAAATGCCTGCTGAACCAACACCAACAGCTCTACTACCAAACCCTATCTCCACCTTCACGTGGTGACCGCTGGGAGCTCTTTATTAACGAAAAGCGACAGACGGAGAAGGATTGAGGCGAGTCTCATGGAACGTGCGCTCCCTGTACAGACCGAATGCTGCTGAGCAGCTAGCCGATACCCTGTCCCAATATAGGGCTGATGTAACAGCGTTACACGAGATGCGTTAGACAGGGACCGGTTTCCTGGAGAAGAGCCGCTACACCATATATTATAGCGACCATCCAGTAAACCATGTGCTCGGAGTAGGTTTCTTAGGCAGCCAAAAAATGAAACCTACTGTTATCGGCTTTGAAAACATAAGGGAGCGGCTATGTACTTTGCGCTTGCGAGACAAATTTAGAAATATAAGCCTCATTAACGTTCACGCCCCTACAGAGGATACTGTAAGTCAGAGAAGGATACCTTCTACGAGGCAGTAAAACGAACCCTCGAAGCCTGTCCCAGATGTGATATCAAAATCATACTTGGGGATTTTAACAGCCAAGTAGGGAAGGAGCCCGCATTCAGGCGATACCTTGGCTCCCACAGCTTACACGAAAATACAAATGATAACGGACTGCGGATTATTCAATCAGCAGTGTCATACGAAATGGTTGTTGGAAGTACCTTGTTTGCTCGGAAAGTGGTCTAGAAACACACATGGGCCTCTCCAGACGGGACCTCTTTCAACCAAATTGACCATGTGTTGATTGTACGCCGCCACCTCTCAGCCTTGATGAATGTCAGAACATATAGAGGGGCCAATATAGACTCGGATCACTATCTCGTTGGAATGGTGCTCCGAGCTCGAATAACAACACCACCTAGAATCCCCCTTGGCAATCAGGTGAGAGTTAATACTGAAGACATCCACAACACAGCCCTCCGTGACACCTATAAGAGGGAAATGGATGCCGCAATAACTGCAGTCAACAGAGGACCTGGAGATGAAGCATCAACAAATGATCTTCACAACCACCTGAAGGACGTTATCATTGATACGGCCACAAATATACTTGGCCCCAGCCGCAAAAGGAGTCGGAACGGCTGGTTTGACGAACTCCGTCGAGCGGAGAAGCGACTTCACAGACAGAAAAAGGAAGCCTGGGAGAACCAACAATTCTGTGAGCGGGAAAAGTACAGGGAGCAACCGCACCAGGCGCGCAAGCTTTACCAACAAGTCAGCAGGATGAAGCCTTATACACCTCGATGCTCATCCTGCCGAGACAACAGAACATCGCCGAGTTGGAGGTCCCGCCAACTGAAGACGACGGACAAATACTGCCACCACCAAGTATTGAAGAAACAGTCCGCGCAATTCATCGGCTAAAAAAGCATAAGTCGCCAGGAGCCGATGGAATTACAGCCGAATTGGTCTAATATGGAGGCGACCAGTTACACCAAGTGGTTCATCAATTTGAGCTCAAGGTATGGGACCGCGAATCAAAGTGAGATATCACACAGTGCAGCAATTATAGAGGTATCACGTTGCTGAGTGCCATCTATAAGATATTCTTCTCTATCTTGCTAGGCCGGATAGCCCCATACGCCCAGAACATCATTCGCCCATACCAAAGAGGCATCACTCCAGACAAATCAGCAACAGATCAGATTTTCTCTCTGCGGCAATCGATGGAAAAACTGTTGGAATATGGGCAATAATTGGACTATCTATTCATCGACTTTAAATCCGCCTATGTTAGCATAGCCAGGGTAAAATTGAACACGGCCATGAGAGAATTCGGTATCCCGATGAAATTGATAAAACTGACTGGACTGACCCTGACCAATGTGCGAGGCCAGATAAAAGCAGCAGGATCACTCTCAAGACCATTCGACATCAACAACGGTCTACGGCAAGGGGATGCGCTATCATGCGTCCTCTTTAACCTGGCCCTCGATAAAGTGATGCGTGATGCTGAGGTAAATGCAAGAGGTACGATCCTCTTTAAGTCCAACTAACTGCTGGCCAATGATGATGATATCGACATCATTAAAAGAACGACCCGAGACGTACAAACTGCCTTCATCCAGATCGAGCAGGCGCCATTCGGCGCGAGATCTTGGGCTCCACATCAATGAAGGTAAGATCAAATATACGGTGGCAATGCCAGTACCGAAAACTAACCAACCGACAACATCAAATCGCACTGGTCAAACGGGAAGAATAAAGATAAGGGAATACAACTTTGAGACCGTTGATAATTTCTCCTATCTAGGGTCGAAAATCACAACCGATAACAGCTACGACGCAGCCAACAGACCCTTTTTCAGCTTACAAAAACTGTTCCGCTCGAAACGTCTCACCATAGGGTCAGAGCTCTTATTGTACAAGACAACGATCTTGCCAGTCCTCATGTATTCCTCGGAGACTTGGGTTCTTAGCAAGAAGAATTGCGAACTCTTGGCCGCGTTCGAGAGAGGAATCCTTTGAGAATTGCTGGTCCCCTACATGAGAATGGACGATTCCAAAGCCTACATAACGACGAAATCTATGAGCGATACCATGACCGTCAGGTTGTGGATAAAATCCGGCTCAATAGGTTACGGTGGGCGGGTCACTTAATCCGTATGGATGAGGATTACCCAACCCGGAAAGTCTATAAGGGCAATATCTATGGTAGAAAAAGAAGACGAGGCAGACGCTGCCTAAGATGGAGAGATGGCCACCAGACAGCTTTTAGGGATATTGAATTGGTGGACTTCGGCGCAAAACCGGGATGTCTGGAGTTCCTTATTAAGGCAGGCCTAGACCGAATACCGGTTTTTGCGCCGTTGATGATGATGGTCCTACGTTCCTCCTCCGACTTTACCTCAATACAGCCCTCCTTGACACTCTTCAATTCCCTTCCCCTTGTCAGAAACATCCTTGAATATTGCTGTGTGGTCTGGTCCCCCTACCGCATCCGTGACTGCGGCGCTCTAGAAGTTGTACAACGCAAATTCACCCGGACCCTCTTTTACAAAAAGAACCTTCCACGCGTTGATTATCCGTCACGACTCCGTACCCTCAACCCCCGTCCCTACAGCAACGCCGTATCTTCCTTGATATCTGTACTCTTTTCAAACTCTGCAATTATCTGATAGGCTACTCCGCCAAGTCGGATATTATTTTCCGTATCGGCTTGTCTTATAACATACGTAGTGAGGACATTTTTTATGTACCTCTTCGCGGAGCTCGAGATTTATTTCCACTCTCCGATCCCGAGGATATGCCGGTCCTACAACGCCCTACAGCTTGGGTCCTTTGACTCTATTTCCCTGCCTAGTTTTAAGCATAAAATAAGCCATTCACTTGCTCCTCCCTCTGAGGACAATATGTAATAAGGAATTTGTTTTCTGTGTATTGTCCTCATTAAAAAAAATAAAATATTCGCAGGAAATTATTATGCAATCGTCTCAGGAAAGTGCTGACCAACTACCACCCCCTTTGCACCCGAGTCCTCCATTCATGCATTTCTATTCCGCCGCAATTACATTTGCTCAACAATCTTAACGATCGATTAGGAATGCGCCTTTTGAGGCATTCAATTCTACAAATGCATCTACAGCTAAAAGATACTTACATTCTGCTATAACTAGATATCCTAAGACTAGCATCACGGTGTGACCGCTGTATATCGAATCACCGCAGTATGTGTGCTTTCCATTTATAGATAGTCCAAAACCGGATATCAGCTGAAACACCCGCTTCGCAATAACAAGGGGAGTCGTTGAATTCGCTTTTGGACTACAATAGTATGTCGTACTGGAAACCGGTAGAACAGTAACGTACATTGTTATCGAACGCATAAAATACAGTACGGCCATTATGAGAAACACGCGGCGCATTACAATAAATCTGAAAGAGAAAATGTTTAGAAAAAAAGTATGTAATTGCTGGAGTAATTAAGATAGATTAGCATCAGAATAACCTTTGGTATAAGCAAGTGTCGTAACACTTCAATTTGCCTAAATGACTGCGGTACACTCTGCTTAGCACCTTGAAAAATAGCTTGTTCAAGGGTTGAAAAAAGGAGCAATATCGAACTCTGCTATCGTCAGCTATCACCTCTCAGCAATTAAATTGAAATAGATACACTTTCGGAAAAAGATTTGATTTTATCCTGTCTAATCTCATTTCCACTTCAACTTATGCAAGCACATTTTTCAGAAGACTTCAGAAGATGGTACAGCGCTTTAAGGCACGGTTTGAAAAAGGACTCCAATATGTGGACATATTTTGCTACGTCCTAATTTTCTCGAGACTGTTTGATGATAGAATGCTTGTCATAGTGTATTTATCCGAAAATCAATATCTCTAACCACTCACTACTGAAAGAAGTTGAAGGTTAACCAAAGATTCAAGGATCAAGTGCAAAGGCAGCTCGAGTTCCGGTTCTGTTTCAAAAGGATTTCATGTCTTGTCAGTGTGTACATACAATCCTCGGTCTTGTCACTACAATTTTATTATTTGATAGTCCTTGAATCATTGATTTTCACAAAAGGCACTTTCAACACTTTTCAGCGACGATTTGCGGGGTCGGAAAATATTCGCGAACATAGTTTTTTGTGGAAAAATCAATACAGGACTAGAAGTCCTTTGACTATGAATCTACGAGTATATAACAACACAAAACTGCAGTCATTTACATATAAAGACTGGAAAAATCTTAAAGATCCTCGTAAAGACTATAATAGCTTCAAACAGTACTCACCTGTGCTTATGAAATATTATTAATAATATACAGGAGTTAACAACTATCATAATAAGAACTTCGCTAACATTAAGTGCCCATTCTTGTGGAGTTATATTATCTAAAACAATATCGGGTAACGGATGATAGACCTCTCGATCCGGTAGCCTCTCGTGTACAAGAGATAAGGACACAGTTGCCAAAATAAAATTTGCTGCTAATATTAGAAATGCTGAAAAGATAAAATGAGAAAAAGACAGTTAATATAAGAAGAAACGTAAGATACTTTTTTCAGATATAAAATTTATAACTGTTGTGTTTCAGAGTTGGTATTAATCTTGTTGTTAACACCGGAAGCATCTTTATATCCAAATAATCTTTCCCGAAAAAAATAGAAAGTTGAGAATTTCATTGATCCCTTTGGGTATAACATGAAGAACCCAGTCGTTGACGTAAATGGTTCGTTTATCGCCATTTTTTTGCGTAATTAGATCTGATTAAAAACGACTTATTATCTGTCCGTTTGTCTGTCACACGTACTTATCTCGAAAGTGGCTGTACTGATTGAAATAAAATTTGATCGAATATTTGACATACTCGAATGCCGCACCCTCGACAATTACCTACCTTGTCATGGTTAGGGAGTTCAGTAAGGAGGATCCTCTAGGAAACGAGAGGTGACGCCTGAAGCCAAGCGGTAATCAAAACCCCAAGCCAAGATGTGACTACCATGCCGAGGGCTGAGTTGGGTTAAAATGTGGCCGTAAATGCTTAACTCAGGGTACCAGGCGACCCCCAGTTTCAACTAGCCTCATCTCGGCAAAAAGGGGCTCTGCTGAGATCGACTTACTTTCCCTGATAAAACTGAGGCCATGGCAGCCATGAGAAACCACAAAAAAAAAGCCTTTCAATAAACGAAAATTAAATCTCGATCGTGACGATCCAACTCCGAGGGAAGGGGCAACTCAAAGCTTATCGACGGAAAACCTAAGTCTAAACTCAGATTCTCCACTTACCCAAGTGGGAACCAATTTAATAGGAACCCAATTTCTAACGCATGAGCCGAAGTAGGCCCCTTCTGTCAGCAATCCTCGCCGCGGGCTCCAATTGGCGCCAGGAGATAGGATCGTTCGGGGCACCAGCGACCAAGGGGAAACCGAATCGGCAGCGATCCTCGGACGAACCCAACTCTTCGACACAAAGGCACGAAGCCGATGGATGTATCTTGTATGACGACACTAATTCGTTCGATTCTGATACTGAGCAGTGCGAACAGCTTAGGAGGACGCTTATCCTAGCTGTAAGGACTATATGCTCTCAAGGCATTAAGCTTCGCTTCGAGTCGGTAACTGTATGCCGTAAAATGTTACGGCTAAACTTTGCCGACGAAAACAAGAACGAGTGGCTCAGGTTGCCCTGCTCCTCCCTCTGATGGCGGCACCATATTGGCTAAACTAACGATAAAAAGTCAACAGGGAGATAAAGAGATACTATGGTGCTCTGCATATTTCCCTTATGACACAGAAGATGTTCCCAGTGATCATCAGCATCGCAGTTGAGTTCAGCAAAGCAAAGTACTGGGTCTCAACACTCAGACGCATTGACCTCTGCAATCTATTGTTATTGGAGGTTTTGGTTGTCTTTCGGTATTATGAAGGTTTTTGGGCGTATTCTTGACACCTTGACGCCCTCCCACCACTATTCTTTGTTTTTTTGAAGGAAGTTGTCACGTGGCACATCAAAGGCCCAACGTCCTACACATTGACCTTTGCAGACGATGTTTTGCGAGCGTCTCACAACAAAATTAATCTGGAGTAACTTTCCCAAAAGTCGAGAGACAGAATTTTTGATGAGCGACCCCACCGAAGCAACTACTTTCACTATCAATGACAGCGACGTTCCTATATGTGACTGGTATCTCAAATCAATGCTCTCAACAAACGATGAACAGTGTTTCACGCATCAGCCCAACTAGGATGAAGTGGTAGCAATGCATTAACGGACATCTCAATTCAAAAATGTATTACAATGATGGAGGTTTTGTGCTAGATCACTAACCTAACACTTTACGATCACGCCCGAAATGAAGACATCCAGGGTCGATATGGGGTTGCACTTATTATCTAGCAACGGCCAAACTTTGGTCCGAACTGTGGGCGGATTTACGTTGAATATAATTCGACCCTTGGTATGTTTTCCGAATTATAAAAGTGGGCGGGTAACACCTGCTAGTCGCTTCGGTCACGCTGCTCCCAGGGCAGAGGTGAGGTAGCGTCTGATGAATTGCTTCTTCCCTGGTACGAAACCGTAGCCGTCTTCATCCATCTTTTGACTTTTGCACCTATCATGAACAATAGCTTCCTTTTTTCAAAACTTAATAAAACCCATTGTATGACTCCGAAATTTTTTAATGGTTTTTTTTTGTCCATAGTCATGTAGACCAAATCAACTAGATGACGTCCCTTATTCTCGATTCAGTGAATAAACCATATCATGACTCTTGGAAGCATAGCAGGCGTTATTCTGGCAATTTCTTCCTGAACGTAGGTCCGAAATCTTGTAGATTTAATGATTGGATGATTCACATAAATATGGAAGTTACAAAAAACAAGTCGGGAAACCGGAAGCTAGACGCTTCAGGTATGAAAGGTTTTGTGTATTTCTTTTATAAAGAGATTTGAGTTAGCATGTAGCACGTAAAATATGCATATATTACGGAAAATATCCACTTTCAAGTGATATTGACATTCATAGTGTTGAATTTGTTGAGGAACGACAGTTTTGACCTAGTATAACTTTGTTAGTAATAGTGAGATTTTCACCACATTTGGTAGGATCATGCTCTAAGCTGTAGCCTACATTGGTGCAAAATTTTGTAATTCTAGGGTGAACTTAAGGAGGGTTTTCCTGTCAATTGCTAAAAGTTATGGTAATGTACTATTATTAACTTTATTTGAAAAGGTATCGGTATGGAGGGTATTTGGGAGCCTAGGCACCATATAGTGGCAACCCCGTGATTTTTTTTCAGATTTTTCAGTTGAGTAGTTTCTGAGAATGGGTTCGTTAAAAAAATGATCACTTTCAACCCCCCGCACTCCCCACCTTTTCAACAAAAGTCAAAACTAAGACCTTCGAAAAGTACTAACCGAGACCTTTCATTTGATACCCCACATGACTATATGTGATGAAAAAAAAATTTACAACCCCCTTAAGTTCGGCGTAAAAGGACGTAACTCACTATAAGCGTGAGCGCTCCCACCTTTCTACCAAATTTGGTGTCAATCGCTAGAACCGTCTCCGAGAAAAATGCGTGTGACGGACAGACAGACAAGCAGACAGTAAACCGATTTTAATAAAAATAAAAAAGAAGAAACTCTAGTGCTATAATGACAACTAGATGCGAACTGCTTGTGGGGCTCGTATCCATCTACAAGTAGTGACACTATTGGTAAAAGTTGTTGGCACAGTAAGTTATAATAGTTCCTAAGGTTGAGGATATATGAAATGAGTATCTTAGTTGATTGTTAACGACCAATAGGGTGGAACTATTCAAGAAACGAAGAAAAGGTAGATTTTGATTGTTCAGATATGGAAACACCTAACTGCAGGTCCATCTTTGCTTCCTCTTTGCTAAATAGTCACTTCGAGAGGTGGGTCGTGAATCGTGGCGAGGGAGGAGAAGGGAAAAGAAAATAAAATGCCGAACTGATGGTCTCTATTAATATGGTCATCATGTCAGGATCATTACGACTTATTTTTCGCTTCAACCGAACTGTTCAGTAGATCGAAGGAAATGGATGAATCCCTCGCCATTACCTCCTTCGCTTTGGGGTCAAATTTCTCATCGGGGTTGCACCCCACGACACAAACACGTCCACCGTTTTTGGCGATCACTTCAATTGGGGAGCATCGTATTGCTTATAATTGCAAAGGATCTTATGATATTGAATGTTAGAAAAAACGATGAACTCTCCTTTACCTGTCCCCATAGAACTGATAAGAACGTACCATTTTTTCTCTCCAACCACTAATTATTGCATTGCTTATTTCCCCACAAAACTCCCTACTTTTACGCATCTTATATAAAAATAAAATTTAGGGAAAAGGGACAACTTTGACCTACTATAACTTTGTTAACAATGGCAGGAATTCCGCGAAACTTCTCGCAATCGTGCTCCACATGATGAGCTATTTTGCCCCATATTATGAGCAATTTTGTATTTTTGGGATGAACTTTTTCAACATCCTCACTGAGTTACCTAATTACATAATTATATGAAACGGTTTCCGAGAAATTTGAACATCACAGATAGACAGATGACGGACAAACAGATAGACACCAATCCGATTTTAATAGGATCTTGTTGTATGCAAAGCCTTAAAGAGAGATTACTTGGTCATAAAGGTCCTTTGACGCTCATAACTCGAGCCTCTATGCTATAATGTTCGGGTGGAAATCATAGGAGTTTCACAGGATACCGCACGGGCAGAATAGCGAAATGATTTGTGACAACTAAGGAAATTTGAATAAATTCTTCTTCCCTCAAAGGCATCACAACATGGAATCGGGTTGTTTTTGTGGTAATGAGGGTTGTGTACTGAAGAAGCTTCACGTAGAACTGACTTAACCTAGCTTTCTACCTGCTGCTGTTTCCTTTTCCGGATCTTCTGAATCCCTTTGGATACCTGAGGAGTTAAGACCGCTTTACCTGATTTTAGTCTAGTTAAGACCGCTTTACCTGATTTTAGTCTACAAAGAATATATATGAAGCGCTCTGCATCAAAAGGGCGTTTCTGAGAAGCGAGGGATATGGAAGCGTTTAGCGGACGAGGTACTCTTTCCTCAAACCCTGACTCCTGATACCTGCTCGCTTCCTCACTTAATCATACTCAAATACCTCTGGATTTGGAGAATTAAGCAAGTATTTGTGTTTATATTAATTATATATCTAAACATTAACATAATAAAGTTAAGGCTCTTTCGTGCCAATTTTCTCTCTGTATGATTGTATGGCTGTATTACCTGGAAAATGACCTCCACTATTACTCGTGTTTAAAACGTGTCATCGAGGTATCCTGACCTGAAACAGTAGCTAATATTCATTAGCTTATGGCAAATAGTGATGTCATGCAATTGAGTTCATTATCTCAGGATGACTGACGAGCGGATAGCTACCTTGCGCAGCAGCAAGCTTTTTGACACTTTTCACGAAAACGCTATAACTCTATAAGGGTAAAAGATAGAGTGCCTATTCTATGGACCAATTTTCCTCAAGCAAATGGTATTATTACCACCATTATTATTATCATTATTTATACCATCATAAACGGGACACTCTGCATACGAGGCACGCCCAGCAAGGAAGGGTACTAAACCCCTCAAGACCGTAGGGAATGGTTTTTAGACGACGTTGACAACCCCCAGATTGCCAATGCCATCCACATCATCTGGACTCGTTTTGAACCACCTCCACATTCACAGACTTGGGACCTTCAGATTACCATCTCTTCACTTCCCTAAAGGTGCAAAAGGGTGGAAAAGGGTTTCCAACAACAATTGATTAATTCAAGTAGTGAAAATCACATCTTTTTATGCTAAAAGGCCGCTTTAAAAGAAATGGTCAAATTATTGCCGGGTTGTGTTGCTTCCCCGAATTTCACGGGAAGAAGATGAAGAGATTTTTTGTAAGAGATGATTATACGCTCCCCATATGCTAACACTTAGGATATGGAGAGCCGCTGGTTTAAAGTGTAATTTTAATTTTACGGTAGTATCCTTTTTTATCCTTCTTTTAGTCCTACTCAAAGTAACTGGAAACTTTATTGCTACCGAAACGTCAACAATGTTTTGGATAGGGACTGACCTCACGGCTAGGATCATGATTAGTATTTGGAATGTACGCATGCTTCTCGACAACGGCAGCATGGGTCATCAGAATGGTCGCTTTCTCCAACTTGAGTGGAAATTGCAACGATATAAGCTAGATATTCAGGCCCTAAGTGAATTAGGCTAGTGGGGCTTAGGAGAGTCGATCAATTTATATATCTAGAAAGTGTGGTTTTATAGGCAATTAAAATTACTTATATAATATGTCACAAAATTTAAATTTATTATTAAGGTCTGGTCGATGGTAGGCAACTTAATCATCATATTCAATTATTTTTGTACAATTAGTTGTCAAGGTCTACTACGCCACGGAGAACACCGGTGGTGGCATCTGTCACTCGAATTAACAACATTCGCCACAGTTTCTGCCGACGGCGGCACTGACCAACGCATTAGCAGTACGAGATGTAGTTATTACAACATCAAGATCAAGTAAAGACTGTTCTGTGCCAGTGTTCTATGTTGCTATATAGGAGTATCATATGCAAAGTGAATTCCACTGTTACTCAAAAGCCCCAAACCTTTACGAACACCTGCCCCCATGGCATCATCGGAGCGCGCTGGCCTGACACTATCCTAAACGAAGAACATGGTCGGCGCACAGGCCTGGCATTTGCGCGTACTGTGATTGGAAGACGGAAGTGGCCGTTGATAGGACACCGGAGAAGAGTAGAGAAGGAGTGCGAGCGTCTCAGGAAATCGTGGAGGTGATGAAGGGCATTTCAGGTAACGGCGAACGACGGTGCGTAGCTGTGGTTGACGCGTTGTACTCCACCGAAGAGTAAATGGCCACCATATATATTAGATGTGTGAAAATGGCTTTTCGCACTGCGAATAGATGGCAATATCTAAGTAAGCGGTTTGAACTGTACATCTGGCAATACCACATTTGAAAAGCCTATGTGTTAGCTATCTAATAAGGTTGACTTTATTTTTTTATCGTGTTAACCGTGTAGAAAATGTCAAGTTTTGCGCCACATCGAATGGTTTTAAAAGCGTACGGCGATCATGCTCCAATAGTTTGCATGTGCCAAAAGTGGTTTCAGCGTTTCAAAGATGGCGACTTCAGTGTAGAAGACAAAGTCCAAAGAGGAAGTACGAAGATGCAATATTGCAAGCAGTATTGAGTGCAGATTCCTGTAAAACGCAAGAGCAGCTTTCTAACGCATTGCGGGTCGATCGATCATCCATTGTATACCGTCTAAAAGCAATGGGAAAGATTCAGAAGGAAGGGAACGAGTGCCACCTGAATTGTCTGAGAAAGTGGATCTACCGCGACAATCCGAAAAGCAAAAAATCATGGATCAGCCATCAACATCCCAGCCAAAGAGGAGCATCCATAGTAAGAAGGTATTGCTCTGCTGGGACCAGAAAGGAGTAATCCACCACGAGGTCTTCAAACCTGGTCAAACGTGAAAATAGAAGGACAGACACGACAAGGTCATTTTCCAGCCCCATAATGCAAGACTGCATGTAATAAAGTCTTGAATATTCGGCTGGGATGCGTTCACCAGACATTGTTCAATTAGTTTCGGTCGATAGCCCACGGATTTGCTAACTAGCGTTTCAAGCCTGCAGCAAGTGGCGAAAAATGGGTATCTCATTGGTTCGCCAGACAATATGAGGAGTTCTCCCGTCGCGGAATCCGTACGCTTGCCAAAAAGATGGGCCAAGGTTATAACAAACGATGGAAAATATTATGAATAATTAATATTTTTTTAAATAAAGGAACATGAGTTAAAAACGAGCAGCCATTTTCACACACCTAATATATCTATCTCCTTCAATTCTCATAAAACGTCAAGAGGGGTCATTCAAATTTTTTAGGTGGTCAGCTCCAAAAGCTGGTCCTCCCATTTTTTGAAGAGAAATGATAGTATTAAATAACTATTCAATCTCGTCTCGCCGTCGCGAAATCCAGCCTTTTTATTTGTATTCTCTTTTTGGTTTGCAAGTCGTTCTGGCACCATTTACCCCGCACCATGGGTTATTATTTGGATCGTAAGGAACATCTCCATCAAAACCTAGATACGCCAGATCCTAGCCACCCAAATTTATAAAATGTTACTTGGGGGGACGAAGGGTTATATTTACAGAAGTTGACAACAGTCAGAGCTTCAAAAACCCTGATCATCGCAACTTCGATAGCGATAGCTAAGTTTTCTGACAAATTTTTGTCTTAATTTTTAATTAGTTTCCGGCCAAACTCCATAAGTCAAAAGATTGGTTCCTGCTTTTGCGTAAAGTAGAGTTCCAAAAGATTTAATATTTAATGGAGATGTAATCCGAACGATAAACTGTTAATGGAAGTAATCTTAAAACTATTCATTTTTTTTCTTCAAAATTTAGGCACTTTTGGTCCGTATCCTGTCACCGAGAATTTTAGATCAAATGGAGTTAACCCTTTTCATAGTTATGTATAATATGTTGTTGAATAGAAGAGAGTAGATCAATCAATATGAAAAAGAGATACTTACAAACAAATGTTTTCCATTTTTCTTTAGGAAATTTTGGTTCTTCACGTAAAGGCACTGGTACATCAATTTTTACTGTTACTGCTTCGCCAGGCACAACATTATTTGTTTGATGGTATGGCAAGTTGTAATTTTCCTCAGGTACTTCCTAAAAAAAATAGAAAACAAAGAAAATTAAATCAGATTTTTTAGAATTTTTTTTTATTTTTATTTATTTTTATCTTTTTTTTTGTATTTATTCCAAAATCTTTTCCTTGTTTTAAAAGTTATTTATATAAAATCAGCACGTACGCAAGCGGTATATTTATTTGAACTGATGGAATCTGAAATCTTTGATTTATCTTTTTTCAGTTTCAGATGTTTATTGAAAAGTTAGAAATTGTTCAACTCATGTTTATAAATATTTCAGCACCGTTTGGTTTTGTATTGCGTTCGTACTTATTTCTGGAAATTATTCAGATAATTTCTAGATGAAGGTGAAGATTTTTGTTGTTTTTATTACAATATGTACGTGCACAATATACATATACAAATACTATAGAATGTAAAATTTGTAACAGATATTCGGACAATTACGGAAAACGAAAAATGGAAATTAACTTTAGATTGTTACATAAGAATTATACAGGGAACACTGATGTTACTGTTTTATAGATACAAGTACGTACGAGAATGAGTGACAATTCAAAAAGGATAATAAATAGTTTCACTAATTTGAATAAGAAAAGAAAAGATAAACTTTTTGTTTCCTCATGTGCAGACGAAAAGTGACATTAAATAAACTGAATCCGTTTTCAATACAGAATATCGTAGGTAAGCTCCCATTTTAAAGTCAATAAAATTATATTCTGGGCTGTTTTACTACTATTAGATCGCCCTTCAGCTTTGATCACACAATCGGCAGGTTCAGATACCCAAATTAAAATTTGTTATTCCAAACAAATTATAATAATTGATAATTGATATATCTATAACTTTGAAGATGAATGTCTGGTAGCAATGGACACTAAATGAATATCACCAAAATATAAAATTAAACCATAAACAACGGACGTTCCTTAGAGACGATTCAATGCCCCTAGACAACGGCTAATTTATGAAAAAAAAAAAACAAATAAGAAATATCTAAGAAAAAAAAATTGAATTCAAAATAGTATCGTCTGCAAGTATCTTTCAGACACAAATAGCATTTGAATTTATTTTCTGTTTTCATTTTTTTTTTTTTTAATTGTAGTCTGTCTACGTCAGACTGTTTTGCGCCATTTATATTTTTGTATTTTCTTCGATATGACGGCAATTTTCACCTCACAATTTTATTTATAATCTCAAAATTTATATCAGTTTTCTACCTCAATGTTGACAGTCAGGAGTTATCTGTCAATGAGTCAAATAAGTTCGAAGAAGATTAATTACAGGAAAATCATGACTTGATAGACAAACATTGATTAATCTTGAGGCATAAAGTGGTTTATGACTGCATAATTAAAAGATGAATGAGAGATTGAAATGGTATTTCAAACAAAGTAGAGAAATGGAGACAACACTCAGAAATAGCACTTGTTGATTATTGCGAAAACAAATGGAGGAATAATCTTAAAAAAATTATTACAAATTTTATGAGGTGGAATAAAATTCATGCATATAATTTTTTCAAGATATTTTTTTATTCGTTTTATTTATTTGCTTCCAATTTATTTTGATTAAATAGATGTGCTATGCTCCACAAAGAAGTGACAAGAGATATATAATTTATTTTGAGTCCGTTATAATGGCGACATTTTGTCTTCTATTCTTGCATTTTTTGATCTTTAAATAAATCTATTTTAAAATAAATATTTATTTTATTCTATTATTTTTTATAATAGCACCGAAATACTGCACTCTCATCATATTTTTTTCTCAAACCATTTTACTAATTCTCCTACGCAATAATATATTAAATTTGGTATCGTTAATCGTGCTGGAGATCAATTCCACTTGAAAATTAGGAAAATAAATTCAATTTTCATGCACTTAAGTGAGTTATTGTTCAAAATCAGTGCACAAGCACTTGCGAGTACAATTTAACACGAAATTCATGATATAATTGAATGAATTCTGCTGGAGTTGGTTGGTCTTTCACCTACTATAACAATGAGATATAAATTGAAAAATTACATAAAATGGTTTATATTTGATTTAAAGTGATGATGACTCATGCATTTTTGGAAGGAGTGAATGGTTGAGAGCGGAATTTATTGAGATTTGCAGCTGACATCAGCTCGACTTTTGTTCATTTTATTTTCTTCTTAGTTTTCTTGAATGATGTCATTTCGTACAATCTATTTTGCAATTCATCTGAAGGAGATAATCACGCTAATTGTTCTAGAGATTGATTTGGAAATCGAAAGTTTTTGATGTATTATATCGTAGAGGTATTTTTTGGCATCCAGATAATCCACAGGTTATGGATATTTATTCATTAATGGAATTTTTCATTATTCATCATCAAAACATGGAGTGTACAGCCTTGAGATTCTTAGTAGAAACAAATAGCAATTCACCGAAACAAAAGATGCAACCCCACAAAGTACGATGGGGTCTTCGACTAATATTTCCGGTCTGGTCATTCTCAAAGATATTCAAAAATTGGGTGTTTATTTTTCTCCAACCATTGCTTTTGTAAGTGATACTTTTCACCAGAAATAGCATTAAATACTATGGAGCTAAGTAACGTCCGCTAAACATTGTAATTGTTTTAACATTTCGTAATCAATTCGAGGAATAACCACACCAAAAGAACTTTTTACTATTTACTAATTTTCTCGGGCCTGAAAATTACCATTGGTTCTTTTTATCTTTTACTAAATTCTTAAAAGATTACTCATTCGGAAATTTAGAAATGAATCCCCAGAAAGTTTCTAAGTTAGAATAAGATGCGAGTACATTATGCTTATCTTTTATGGGGCGTATAGTTTGTATTCTAATTCATATTCCATGAGATCTCAAATGCTAAAATTTTTTTTTTAAATAGTTGCTTACAAAAATCCGCATACTTTTCACAAAATGATGGAATCCTAGGGCCAGTTCTTCCCAAAAATGTTCAATTGCGATTAGATAAGGTAATCGGGTAGGGGAACGTGACAGATCAGCTAAGACTTCAAGACTTCAAGAAGACACAATTTTCAAAAGCGTTGACGGCGCAACCTTTCAACCTCCAACTGATAAGTCTCCTTGTGATACTTAAAACCTCAAATGCAACACAAACGAAGGTCAGGCGCAAACCAAATCTTACAAGACGAAATCAAATGCACTTGGAGAGACACAGATGTATCTTTATCCGACAAACTAATCTAAATTAGGGGGCCTCCACAAGTTTATCAATATTAAACCGATCTTTTGGGCGGCTGAAATTGTAAGTCTACGAAGGAACTGACTCAGACTTCGAGGGAACTCCTCCACGAAATCAAAAGGCAGAAAGCACGCTGTTGGCAGGAGCAAATCAGCGACGTTATTAGGAGACCATAAACCTTCGGGTATAAGTTGGTTACCAAAAAAAACTCGGTGCCTATCAATCGCCTTGTTGCATGGAAGGAATGAAGATTAAAGAAATCGTGCAGGTCTTTCCTCCTGCTTACCTCATCCGAGGGTGAGTACTGAGGAATACCAACTTTGTACTGTAAAGGAACTAGAGGGGTCCATGAAAGGCAAAAAAGCACCAGGACTTGCATGCGAGTTCAAGCCGGACATGCTACTCAACGTATTCAGAGCATGTTTGACAGCAGGTGGTTTTCCTCCCGCTGGAAGATTGCGAGGTTTGTACTGATAAACAAGGACAAAGTCCGCCTGAGGCGCCTTCAGCGTATCGCCCTCTCAGTACGTTGGACACAGCCGGGAACTGCCCTGAGAAACTCATCAAGCCACGACTACTGACGAAATGAGGCGATCCAGAATTGATGAGATTGAGGAAGTGGTCCAAGCGATGAAACTGGTTGAAGGACACAGTCGCGACTTTCGGCGGTTGGTGTGCTTTGTGACTCTAGACGCAAGAAATGCTTCCAATCCATATGCTTGAGACGCTGGAAAATCATTTTTATACTTCAGGCGAGAAACTACTTGCAAATGGAGGCGGCTCAGGGATCTAGTTTCGATCCGGACCTCCGGAATGACTTATACGATAGTCTTATATGACGCGAGGTGCCTGATGAATCACATCTGGTTATGCACGCACTGTTGAACAAGCTCAGTATACACTTGGAATAATAGTGTGAGCTAACAAATTGATGGCTGAACATGGAATCTTCCTAGTTCTGGAGAAAACTAAAGTCGTTCTCCTGATTAAAGAGAGAGATTCCACAGTCTTCCCTATTGAAGGTTGTGAAAATATGATCTTGTCGAAGCCGGTGGTGAAATACCTCACCTCCATGATAGAAACGATGATGAGCTTTTTGGAGGTGGCGACTAGAATGTTTGCAATTTACGGGCTAATGTCCAACGTTCAGTTCGCCCTTCTTTACGTTTCGAAGTATGCCAAGCGCCTAGCAGAAGAACAACGGCGAGGAGCTCTGTGAATTGTGTCTGCCTATTGTACCGTCTCGAAACCAGCAATAATAGTGACGGCAGGAGTTACTTCGACCGTTTTCCATGCTACTGAGCGAGGGTTTATATTCCTCAGAGATGGTGAGGGAAATAAGGAAACCGCCGCTTGTGAAAAGGAAGCCAGTATTGTCTGCGCATGGCAGCAATCGTAGGAAAGAAAATCAAGGGGTAGATGAGCGGCATGTCATATGAAGGCGTGCGGTCTTAGTTCAATCGGAAGCACGGTGAAGTGAGGAAATGACGGTTGCCTGACTGCTTTTACTGTAAGGATATGGTAGATGATACCTTCCACACTTTTTTTCTGTAGAAGGTCGGCGCGCCATCGCCATCACCTTTCGATGGAAGAGTGGGAAATGTCTCCGGACCCCATAATTGAGTTCATGTCGCAGAGCTACGCTTAAGGTATTCTTAAGGTGCAAAATATGGTGATGGAAAGGAAAGATGCCAGGGTAGCTGATACTCTTGAACCACGGAGTTTTGCTTGTTTTGGAGAATTTATGGTCAGTTTACTTTGAAGCTTTCGCAAGGTACAATTCGAATATTTCGGCCCTTCAATGATGGTAGGCTAGCTTTTTGACAACGATTTGCCCACCTTCTCGCTTTTCTGCCCTTCCGAATGATTGGTAACATCGGACTATTTTGTCAATCTCTTGATTAGGCTCTTGGATCTAGAAATTCATTTGTTCCCTTTCTGTCTCCCTCTTTAATAGTCAAACAGACTAAGTTCCCTTGCATAATTGCATATACGTGCTTGTATTCGCCTTTTCCGGCTATGATCCAGTTTTTTAGCTCCCGAATCACTTTGATAAGATTTCTTCGTGATTTTGCGTTTATGGATGCTGACTATTGTGGAAGCTTTTTCTCAGATTTCATTCTTTCTTATCTTTCTAGTCAATTTTTTTTAGTTTCTTTCTTGGAATTGTTATTGTTTTAGTCAATAAATCTTATCCAACTTATCACCTTTTTTGGGCACTTGATTCATTTAAAATTATGGTTGGGCATTAATCACTGAAGCTGGAAATCCAGTACCCCGACGGTCGTCCCGATTTTGAATCCTATTTATACGCAATTTTAAGCCTTATTACTCAGCTCTTGAAACAGTTATCAACCTCGTTCGAAAATTGGGTTCCTATGACTACTTGTCAGAGAGTAACTAAGAAACTAAGATAATCCTGGAATTGGAAGATATCACTACTGCATACCAGCTTTTCCCAAGCGACCAAAGACGGACAGGGACGGGGCAAGGTCGGGGCTATAAGCTGGGTAAGCCAAAACTTCCCAAACTTCGCTCTTTTCTAAATAGTGTTCGACCGGTTTCGCCACATGAGGTCGAGCGTTGCAATGATGGAAAATTATGGACTCATGTCTGATCGCATATAGCCGGCGTTTTTCGGCTATTGTTCTCTTCAAACAGATTGCGTTCAGTAGCGTTCTCCATTGATGGTTTCACCCGGTGTTAGCACCTCATAATGCAGCACATTCTTCAGGTCCCACCAAATAGAGAACATTACCTTCGCTTTGCCGTTGATTTGGCTGGTTTGCCGGGTTTCACCTATGACTTTTTGCGCTTGAGAAACAATCCGATGCAAAAATGACTTCCCTTTGTGGAGTTTCAACAGTATTTCGGCATGCAAAATCGTCTTTCCACGTTTTTTTAGCTGCAGTGCATGTGGCACCCAACTTCCTTGCTTTTGAATGTATCCCGCTGCCTTCAAACGCTTTGAAATGGTTGGTTGAGTAACTCCCAAAGATCCTGCGAGCTCTTCTTGTGTTTAGCAACAATCTTCATCGAACAATGCTTCAAAATATTTATCTTCAAACTTTTTTGGCTGCCCAGGACCTTCTTTGTCTTCAAGGTCAAAATCACCGCTTTGAAACCGTGCAAAGCACTTTCGGCACGTCCGCTCAGCTAAAGCATGTTCACTATAAACTTCCACCAAAATACGTTGACTTTCGGCAGCAGTTAAAGTAATGAAGAGGAACTCCCCAATAGACCCAATAGCAAATACAGAATTAAAATAAAAGTCGAGTCGAGGATAGGAAAAGGGCCTTAGGGTCTTAGTTCTTACACTGGACAAGTAGGTTAACAGTTGGCTCGAAGCCGATTCTAACCTCCTTTATGTCGGAGACTCTATTTTAGGCAAGGCGTTGCAACTCCAGTTGGCCTTGAGCCGAGGGTAGTTGCTGCGATTTCGTCCAATGGACCTCGTCAGCTTACCAGACATTCAATAGTTAGATTTTGGCCTACTTTAGATTGTATAAATCTATATATAACCAAAGGTTGTGGTTGTACATAATAATAGATAATGGTCTACTTTTAATTTGATCTAAGAGTAGTGACAGGATGTGGTAAAACTCAGATGAGGCTGGGGCCACCCATAATAGTATATGAGCTAAGGAAACTAGTGAAACCAAAAAAGTACTGCTGCACTTTGGGACAGAGATCCTAAGGTGCATGGTGGCAGTACTTAGCATTAACATTTTGGCGCAGTCGGTAGGATCTATCGGCTTTCGCATTAATAGAGTCTTCCAAGCTCCTCGTCTCTGAGCAAAATCGTGGACTGTAGAACATGACATACTACGGGTCCTCAGGTGTGCAACCACATTCTGGGCAAAATGGAGAATCATCGAACCTGAATTGGTGAAGATACTTCCTTAACCACCATGCCCTGACAGGAATTGGGTCATACTCATCAATACAGGGAATTAAAGTGCGGGCCTAAGGACCCCTCCGTGAGTCATCCCACCGTTGCTGCCACTTTTCCAGCGCCTCCTGCCTTGCCGCCTTTCGGTATTCTGTATCCTTTCCAAGTGAATTGATTCTCCATTTGTCATACAGGCAGCGCCCCTCACTTGCCAGAATGTCTATCGGGATCACTCCCACAATAATTCGTCTGTCTGTCTGTCACACGCACTTTTTTATATGACTCAAAAAATTCATCCGAAAAATTCTTATGCAGGCGGTATGATTTCTTTATATTTTTGGTGCTGAATTACCAGGGTCTGACCTTTCTCTAGACAGCTACAAGTCTCTCTTGCTAAAAAATCTGAACAACATTCTTCAAAATGATCTCATCTCAAGAACGTTGCCCTGTGGCTTTGAACTTGAGCATGCACTCAAAACCTAGCTTTGAACTATAAAATCCACATATGCCGACTCCAATTAACATTAACCCACTTTCATAAATCTTCAGAAATAACAACTTCAATCGAAATCTAGGCACAATTCACCTCACATTGAAGTCGAATGCACTCATTGACGGAGTACGATCAACGCCCAACACCACAGAATGATCAGCAAAACAAAAGTTAAATTGAATGAAACCCTCGTTGAAATCCAAGTGAATGCTGTAAAAATAACAATCATACTTTTCCATAAAAGTAATATTTACATTTTCCATAAATCTCGGGGCCATTTTCATTGTAAACTCCCGGAGAGGTCGACGGTTTTTTTCGCACTTCACTCTTGTTTTTAAATAAATTGTTATGGTTTTTTCCCTCAACGGCTCACTTTGTCCGGAGTGAAGAGCTCTCTTGCGCGGTGTTTGCAGTGACCATCAAGGTGGTGAATAATGGCAGGTACGCAGCCAGGTATACTACGTTCTTGGGTATCTCATATGGCCTGAAAAATTTTGCTTGTAATTCTCGTAAATTATGCAATATTCGTAGCAGCAGCTCGCTTGGAAGGTTGGGTACTATGAGACGGGTTTATGGAGGAAACCAGTTCGTGATTCAATGTTTTTTGTTTGGAAGTTTCCTGCGTCTTAGGTTTCAGTTTAGATTAAGCTGTTGGTTTGGGTTTAGTTGTAAAAAGTGGAAATGTGACAAGGGAGTCCTTTGAATTTTTCTTGAATGTTGCGAAGATTCTTTTCTCTTCTAAATATTTTGTACCCTATCCATTCCTTTCTTCCCTCTGTCAAACCCTTGAGGCAAAATCTATTTCTTGTCCCAAAATAGGCCCTCCCTCAAGTCTCTTTTCAAATATTTTCAGTATCATATCTTAGATAACTATTCAGTACTTTTCATCCCCATAATAGACCAGACAGCGGCGGTTTACCGGAGTACAGTTTCCCACGAACTCCCTTAGATAATCTTGACGTGAGTTTTCAGCAATGGTTCAGCTTCCTATCAATTTAATTCTATTTACAACCACTACGGCCCGTTACCTACTTACATGCAAGGATCTTTTCGCAGATTTCACTAGGGGATATCCATAGCATTTCTTCAAAATCCTTATCAAAAGTCTGAGTTGATCTTGAACCTACCCTTAAACTTCCTCAAATTGACACGTCTCCAGGTCCAACAAATAAAAAAACTAAGCCTTTGTTTGAAGCCTCCATTCCGTTCTTCTCTTCTCTGTAACCTAAGATTTTCTTCTGGAACTTTTTCATTAACGGACCACCGATTACAAGCATTCAACCTTTTTTTTGCTCATTGCTTTTGACCTTCATATTATTGCCAAAGTCGATATGTTACGTAATTTTAATTCGCGAGTTGATTTTGCTGGAAATTGCAATAATAGCAAAGAGCGCGCTTCCCCATGAATCGCTAAAGATATATTTATAAGGCCAATTGTTGTCAACTTTGTTATATCCAGCTCCCATGGGAACAGAGTATCTTTAGATAGATATTGAGCTTAGCGACTATTTCATTGGCTATTTGTTATAATTTGCGGTTGTGGAATGTTAGCCAATTGGTAGTTGATTCGATCGCTAATTGTAGTGATGCTGTCAAGGTCAAAACAATTGGAGATGCATTCATGCAGGGGATTTGAGCATTGTGAAATAAAGCCTTCACGGGGTATTCATTGAAGGAAAGCAAACTGATGGATTTGTAAAGTAACAACGCAATTAATACTCTTCCAACTTTAGACTAAATGAATGGCCCTCAATGCCGCCTATGCCCTGGTTCATGTTGATCCAATTCGACAAATCTGTTTTAGCGCAGAAAGCAAAATTTACTTTAGTGAACAGTATCTAAGGACTACATACTACTGCCAATAAAAGACGATTGCCAAACGGAGCGATGGGAAGCAAAGGATTCTAGCTTCAAACGGAAAAAAATTGGCTAAAATAAAAATAAATGGTATTTCGGGAACCAGTTGTTCCCCTCATCGGAGATAAATAAATCGACACCAGCTGATTTGCCTCAGCTTAAAAAAATCTGTTTTGAATCTAACATGCAGATACAAGATGAAAATCTGCATTGAACGTGGTTGTATGTCAGCATCAACTAATACGGAAATGTGAGCAGGCTCCTCAGAATCTATCCATGTATCTATGTTTGGTTGGACCTGAACGCCCTCCCCGGAGATAATCCTGAGGATCCTTATTCATTTTCTTATCGCAAATCGAAACATTTCCAGAAAAGTATATCGACTTCAATCTAAGTTTGAGATTAGGAGTCTTAAGCTAGCATTTATCTGTTGGGCTGTCAGACAATAGAGTTTGTGGAACACCCCCCGCTGTCACAGTTTTCAAAAACCAACTTCTGAGATCAACTACTGCCAAGATATACCTGTCAAACACACCTGTCAAATGGAGGGGAGGGGGGGATGGGAATCGAACCAAACTGCCCTTTCTGTAGGGAAAGCTTACAAAAATTTATTTATTTAATCAAAATAGGTGCCAGTCGATTCAAAGCACCTCTCCCAGCGAGATTCAAGAATATGTATGCCAGTTTCGTAGAAGTCCAACTGTCGGGTGTTAATAAATTCGTCGAAGGCAATTTTGACAGCCTCCTCATTACTAAATTGTTTTTCCGCCAAAAAATTATCCAAATGTTTAAAAAAGTGGTAGTCGATTGGCGAAAGGTCCGGTGAATATGGTGGATGAAGCAGAGTCTCATACTGCAATTCGTCCAACTTTTGAACCGTTGTTCTGGATACATGAGGTCGTGCATTGTCGTGAAGGAGTATCACACCATCTCTGTTGACTAATCCCGGCCGTTGAATACTCAATTTTTGGTGCATTTCCTCGAGTTGGGCACAGTATTTCTGTGCATTTATCTTTTCTCCAGGTGCCAGAATAGTAGATAACTCCAGCTGTAGACCACCAATCAGTCACCATTACCTCCTTCGAATGGAGGCTCGGTTTCGGCATATGCTTCGGTGGCTCATCAGCGTCTAGCCATTGTGCTGATCGGCGACGATTGTCGTATAATATCCACTTTTCATCACATGTCACTGTTCAGTGCAAAAAGGGATCGCTTCTGTTGCAGGAGAGTAAAGAACTGAAAAGTTGTTGCAAGTGCCGGTAAACTGTCGAATATTGTACCCCCAGTTTCTCTGCAATGCCCCTCACAGACTGACTTGCGTCGGATCCGACTAGCAAACGCAGCTTGACGTTGTCAATCGGTGATCCTGGATGTCTATGTGGTTCACTTTGAAGGTTTACGTCGTCTGACCGGAATGTTTCGAACCACCGCCATGTAGTTCGTTCACTTACCGTATCAGCTCCAAATGCGCTGTTAATGTGCTTGGTCACCTCCGCTGGTTTATGACCGAGTTTGACCTCACACAGAAAAAGTTTACGTTCTTGGCTCTTTTCCATCCTTTTTTCCTTTTCATTCACTGTTCTCACAACGATGGTCAAAACTGAAATGACTCCTTGATTAAATGTAGGAGTATTTATACTTCATTATCCGACACCAACAGCGCCAACTGGTGGTGGTTTGATACAGGAAAATCGCAACTAACTTCACTTCATTGCCAAAACGGCCATTTCATGTGCAATAACCTAATAAATATGAGTAATCACAGACAACGGAAAAAGCCGCTCTTTAACTTAGGAAAGCTAGAATCCATTCAGGGCAGGTAGAATCCTGGTAAATTAAACGAAATTTTGGTTTTTACTTGTAATATCGGGATCTGCAACTCAATGATATCCTGGCGGAAGCAAAAACAGATGTTTTGTTCCATTTATGTATTCAATTGAATAGAGAGAATTAAATTCCACAGCTAGAAACCCCACCCCCTTCAAGAATCCACCCAATAACCATACGCAGCATTCGCAGAAAACCATGCTCTGGGGATATCATCATTATAATGGCAAAGCGTTGCGCTTGTGATCAGTCAGTTGCAATTAAGGCACTTAGGTCTAAACAGATTGAGTACGGTTCGCACGCGCAATGAACTCTGGCCACCCTAGGTTCCAGGTAATTTTGGGTGAGAAGGCAATGAAGCAACGGATAAGCTGTCCAGAAAAGGAGCAAGAAAGGTTGAGGGTACTATACTGGGCGAATCTACCAGGTGTGGAACAGTTCAGGGTGTTCATGGCGGGATATATGTTCACAGGATTGTTCAAACCTCACCAAGAATAGCCCTAGGATCATAATAGGAATACTGACTGATTATTGGCCGCTAGATTACCACGTGATGAACTAGAGATACTGCGAACATTGTTGTTGCTGTCAGGAGAGTGATGAAATTCCCATACATGTTCTGGGGCAATCTGCAGGACTTATGTATCTGGAAATACTAAATATCAGATGCCAGACTGAAACACTTGCGTGTAAAGAACTCCTTAAGATTCCTGTTGATTATAGGTTTTATTGACATATCACTATATACATAGTTGAAAGGTATGCAATAACCCTCCAGGATCTCAGCATCCTTCGCCAAAAACTGGCACATTGCACAAACTGTTTGAATGCGAGGTTCGTAGGTACTACCCCTTTAACTCCGATGACAGAAGCATCATTTTTCTGTGGTTGTCACTAAGTGTATTTAATGCCAAGACTACAAAGGAATGGATGCCAGAAAATAGGCCGTCAAGGAAGTAAAATTAGAAGGAAGAACTAATGAAATATCTTTGGGTAGTGAATAGATAGTAATCTGAAGGCGCCAAGTGAGAGGAGTATCTTCATGGCGTTGGCTATGCGAAATTTGGAATGGTTGTCCAGCAGGCAGACTCCCATTGCCAGCATACTCCCTGTTTATTCTGAGTTGTCCTTCTCAATATTTTTTAGGCGTTCAGCTTTCAGGGCATCTGGCCGCGTAGGGATTGTTTCTCTAAGTCAGATATTCGAACAATCTGGAATTTTTGCCTTCATAACGAGGTAAGGGATGGCGGCACGGATTTGGCACTTGGTAGAAAATGCGGTTGGTATTTTTCGCAAAGGTTGATCCTGTTGTGCGGATGGGTCAAGTGGTTAGACCGCTGGGCTGTCGTAGCAGAAGCTAGCGGTTCAAATCTAACAGCAACAAGGGATTTGTTATCGTCACTGGATGTCGGATACCAGTCGACTCAGCTGCAAATGAATACCTGAACCAACTCAGGGTAATAACCTCGGGCGAGCGCAATGCGGACCATATTGCCTCCTACAGGGTACTGCAATCCGTTAGTTTATGGGCACAGTCTTGAATGGAGTGCTCCGACACACTTCGAGGCCGTAATACAATATGGATTGTTGCGCAAACGATTATTATTATATTATTATTGATCCTGGGTTAAGATTTCTCAACATACTAACCCCAAATTAATGGCATTTTGAAGGGAGAGGCAGGCCACACGGCATTGTTGTCAAACTGTTAAAAGCCTTTTCCATATGGCCCTGAGAATCCCAGCGCACTTATTTCCTGGACGTGCCTCACAGGACGACTCCACAAACTTATGGTGTTAAGAATCCATTCATCTCAAACTCCAGCTGTCAGGTCTAACATTTTCAAAATGCCATGTCCATTTTGTCGCCCTCTATGGTTCTAAGTGCTTGGCGACTATCAAAGGCAATTAATGTCGCCTCACGATGATTTAGAAAGAGTTGCGTTGGAACAAGTTATGACCATTGATGGGAACTGACTTCCTCAGATTGGCCTGAACATCGAAGTCGATGGGGAATGACTTGATACGTTCGATGATGATTTGAGCGCAGCTAGACACCAACTAAATGAGGTTTATAAGCAAGAAAAATAGAGATACAGACTAGACTAGTCCAGAAAGAAGAGCAAGCATTTAAACTGTCCTTCAAACATGAAATGTAATACGCACTAATCCGGCACCATGGCTACCAGACAACATCCACAATAAGATCTGTCACCCTCAATGGTTATGAGTGTTTGTCGACTATAAAAGCCAATGAACAGCACCTCGCCATAATGGATACAAGGATGTTGTGTTGGACCAGTGGCGTAACACGCCTTGAACACATACGAAATGGGAACATCAGCGACAGATACGGGGTTGCACCGATCGTGGAAAAATTGCAAGGGAGGCGTCTTCGATAGTAGTCGCGATAACGAGAATTCACTGGCCAAGATAGTCTGAACATCGAAGCCGATGGGAAACGACTAAAAGGCCGGCCGAAACAACGGTGTCTTGATACACTGGAGGGTGTTTGGAACCCTGACGACTGTATCCACATCAAGCCATTGACAGAACAAAATGGCGAAACCGATTACGATGAGCCACACATGCAAAAAGAGGCTGTACATTTTTTTCATTAAATATAATCATGTAGGGTGTCAGATGAAAGGTCTCGATTAGTACTCCCTGTCTCTAGATTAGTACTTCAAAATGCCTCAATTCTCAGTTATGAAAAAAAATCACGAAGCTATCACTTTGCTAGTTTTACTGCTACAGATGATTCGGTCTTTGCCATAGGTAGCAATTCAAGCTACACATTTTATTATTCTGGGAAGGAAGCACTACTTCTAGTCTAGGTTAACAAGCTCTCTCCCGCAATTTTGAACAATTGCAGGTAGGACGTGGCTTTTACAAGAAGATCAACTACTATATGTATGACCTGAAGGAACCTTTCAAAAAGTTCAGTTCCAATGTGAGAAAGTGGCATCGAGAGGTTTTAAAATCACCATGCAGCGTACCAAACCTTTGCTGTTTTAGTCGGGCTCCGAGTCGTTTTCATCGTTTTGGACGATTAAACCGTCAGCTTTGATTGCATGACCATGCTATTGATAGCGCCTCTCTCGAAATTTCGATGTATGTATGTCTTCATTTCAGACGCGACCAAAGCGATTTATGGCGAGGCAGCGTTCATTGTTTTGGTAGACAGTCAGTTGCTGACTTGGATTTGAGTTATTCATTGATATTTTCTGAGCATTATTTCGTTCACGCTGCTTTATGCGTGAAGCTGTTTACCATTAGTTGGGAACATTAGTCCTAGATACCAAACTCGTTCAGTTTCTGTGGGCCTAGTAACCAAACCGGTTTCTCATATGATCATTTCACTTTAGAAGGAGCTGCTCGAGATCAGTTTTGTTGCGAGACGCTAGGAAAACATCATCTAGATAGACCAGTGTGTAGGGAACTGAAAGTTAGACGCACAACGTAGCAACGTTCATGGCAAAAATAAAAGGAAGTTGTTAGAAATCATTTCCTTGGAGAACCTTAATAAAGACAAGGGAGGTTTTTATATATCTTTGATATTTGGAACTCTGCTATTTAGAGCACGGAGAATCAGTTTAACCATCGCACGACTTTCTCTCGCACCTTATATTACGGGAGAGTGTACAATATAAGTTCGTGTAGTGTACAAGCGGGTGTCTAGGACAAGAGGGTAATATTTCTCACGATATATCTTCATTAGCAACTTCCAGTGTATATCGCATCAGCAGTTTCACAGTTCTTGGCGAACCCAGATTATTTGGCGGTAATTTCAATGATGTCCTTTTTAAAAATACTTTTACTAACATGCAAGTTCTTGATTCCTTTTATTCCTGCCAGAAGCGCTTCTATGAGACGCTAGAGGGCCAGAGGAGGATGGAAATCACGTCGGGAGTAGCGCAGGGATCCATCCTAGGGCCGGACCTCTGGAATGCTTCCTACGATAGTCTGCTGAGACTCGATATGCCCGAAGAGTCGCGCCTGGTCGGTTATGCAGACGACGTTGCGGCACTTGTTGCCGGTCGCACTGTTCATCAGGCGCAAAGCAGACTTGGTAAATGGATGCGACGGGTAAGCGGATGGATGACTGCTCACGGTTTCACCCTTGCGCTGGAAAAAACCGAAGTAGTCATCCTGACCAGAAGGAGAATCCTGACCTTGACAAGGAAGTGCATCGTAAACGCCTCGCTCAAGTGCAGAGGCGGGGAGCTTTGCGAGTGGCGTCTGCTTATCGCACCGTCTCCGAACCGGCTGTGATGGTGATTGCGGGAGTGATCCTCGTTGCCCTCCTTGCCAAGGAGCGCAAAGCTATCTATCGCCGTAAGGGCGAAAACTTAAGAGAAGTGGTTGCCTGTCAAGAACGTGAACGCACCCTTAACGAGTGGCAACTTTCTTGGCAAAATGAGCCAAGGGGCAAGTGGACTGCGCGGCTCATCGACAAATTA
This sequence comes from Hermetia illucens, assembly GCF_905115235.1. NCBI lineage: Eukaryota > Metazoa > Arthropoda > Insecta > Diptera > Stratiomyidae > Hermetia > Hermetia illucens. The sequence continues at coordinate 175,855,819 of NC_051851.1, forward strand.
GACCCGTGGTTGAACAGAAAGCACGGTGACACAGGGAAGCTCTCTCCAGACAACATTGTCAGAGAGATGCTGAAGAGCGCTGGCAGCTGGAATCGTATTGCGCATTATGTTCGGGCTCTTCTTACTACGAAGAAGATTGAACTCGACCGGCAGAGGGAGCGGACGGTAAGGGGTTCCCTGAACTAACAACTCCCTTCCTCCCCTCCCCTCCCGTTGGTGAAAGGAATTCCCAGACTTGAAGGCTCCCAAAGCCGGGAGAGCGGGAGGGCTGGCCCGAAGTAATGTGTCAAACGGTTCCAGGCTAGTTCTCTGATGACAGGGAGGTGTTTAGTTGGTAGCCCGCCAGCGTGCTGTTGCGGGAGTCCAACACTCTGTGCGTAAACGCATTCATCTACCCTACTCTCGAAAAAAACCAAAAAAAACAAGCGCTTCATAAACGACTTTTTTCTACTTAGAAGTGGTCCACAAGTTGAGAGTAGTTTATTGGACCGTTGTTCAGAATTTCTGGTGCAGTTGGTCAGCCTCAATGCAAATTTCTTCAAAGACTACTCGTTTCTCAATATATTTCCGGTTATTTCAGGAGTAGCAAAAGGATGGTCCGACTCTTCTCCCTCTCATGCAGAATTACAACTAATTAATTGTATTTGTCCAAGCACGGAAGTGAAATAAATGGAATTTTTTTTATTGTCTTAAAGAAATGGTTTTCAACTTTCACTGAGCTATTTTCTCGACATCCTGGTTAGTAGACTTAACGCAAACGATAAGCCCATGGTAGTATGAGCCTTGCAGCCTTGACTTAGTCCAGATTAGGCTCACAACAAACGCTTTCGAAGCCTCTATCAGCGTAGGAAACCTCTTACCAATGACATCACTTTGCTGCTGATGTTTCTATTATGGTCTTCCCGTAGAAATGTCCTAAGAGCTCTACAAAAAAACGGCTTTGAAAGCATTTAAAATGAAGCAGAAGGCAGGTAGACTGAAGAATCAGAGGGAACTACTAGAGCCGCGTATAGTAGAGCTGTTGTACTATCCTCTGGAACTCAATTGAAGCTGCTTCACACCTGCGAACCGTTTAAAACTTTTGTGCATACTATGACGTTCCTTATAGATAGAGGGTTTTCCCATTCATCATTGGAAAAGACCTTCTTGAAGTACCTTCGTCTGAAGTCTGAGTAAGCGAGGCGAAGGTCAGATTAATCTTCTACTCCGCATTGACTGCAGATAGCCTTCATTTTTTATAGGTGAAGGTATAGGAAGCAATGTACCTTTGGGAAGCCTACTAAGGTCTTTATGCACCACTGGAAAAGTTCATGTAGCGGACTTGGACTCCTTTTTCACTTGATGGCACTTTCACTTCGCCTTTAAAAGCGGAAATTACATTAGATGGTTCGATATGAAAAGCCGGCTCTAGCTCCAAAACTAAGAAGCAGCTGGGGGTATTTTCATATCAAGCCGCTCCGTTATTTGACTGACAGTCAGAATAGATTCGGCTGGAGTAACGCATCTTTTCGCCTAGAATTTGGCCGTAATTTTTCTCAGGGGGGTTGTGGCAGTTCCATAATCAAATTTTCTGACAATAGCCTTAATACTGCGATTCCAAACAAAGCATGGCTTTCTGACCTCTATTCCTTTTTCTCGTTGATTACGACAGGGTATCTCATCACCAAGACAAATTTTCGTGGGTTCATCACGTGAATCCGGGAAATATCGTTCAGTAAAATGAGATTGAGCAAAACCTGGTGATAGCCCCAAACGGTATAGTTTGTGTGGTTTTGCCATTTAACGCTGATACCGCCAAGTCACTGTTGAAAAAGATTTAGAAGGTTTGACCTAACATATAGTTTGGATCGCTTGAATAATGGTTAGATAATTGAGTGTTTGCGAGTAGTTTTCTTTAGATAATAGATTTGGGCCTCGGCTACCAGACGTTTCATGCAATAGGATTTGTTATTTATAGCTTTGCGGCGGCACATCGGAGGTACGAACCGAAGCGCCATTATGAATCTGTCTCCCCCGTTGCATGCAATGGCCGCAAAAACAGCTGACGGGCTGGGATGAGATTGGGGTGACAAATGTCAAAAATGACATTTGTTAACAGTCACAATCAGTCACTCAAATGTCGTCCGCAGGCCAGAGAAAGGCCATCTTTGGAGTTTGTCCTACTTGAGAAGAATTGTACGTAATTGTGATAAAAGGGATTGTGATAATTAAAATAACGAACTTAGTGCAATCAAGAAGGAAGTGAACGATAAACGTATCTTTTGATTGTTCAGGAAAAGAGGTTCCCCAAATCTTCATCGTAAAACCGGTAAAAGCCTTCATGCAATGTATATCTCTTGATAACTTATTACTGGAGTGAAGCTTAATTTCTATTTTATTCCTATTTAATTTTTTATGAAATTCTTATCTCCCCAAAATTGCGGAGGGAGTTAAATACCAAGAGTTTCTTGGCTCTCGATTTTCTAAGTTTAATCTAAATTTCCTCGAAAGCGCAATATATTTCGCTTTATTAAATAATTTTAGAAAAAAACACTCATGATATGCATACAAAAAATTGATATAAATAATCTCCATTCGGGGTTGACTACCAAAAAATACAACCCCGCTTTATCAAATAATCCAGATAGTACAATTTGGCCATTTGCAACGATAAACGCGTTCTGTTGCCAGGAAATGCTACATAAATGTTTGTTCTACGAAAAAAAAAATCGCAATCAAAGCAAATATGTATTTATTGCTTAGTCAGATAACAATAAAATCAAATTTCTGCGATAACGATTTCGATTTGAAACCCCCCGTGTGGCAGCAAATTTTACCAATTAAAGATACGCGAACAATTACTATTGACAGTTTTATGATGGAGTCTCCCGGGGAATAGTAGATTGTTTTTGCTGTCCATGTTTGATGGGGACAGCAGATGTTGCTATTGGTCAATGCAGATGGATTTGGCGCCAGATAAATCTATATCTGAAAGTTACTGCTAACATCCTTTCTTTGATATCTTTTTTTGCAAATTCGACTCTTTTAATTAAAGACTAAGGTGATGTTTGGCAAACCAGATGTTCGTGATAAGGGTTGGTATTCCATGGGTCCTTCCTTCATAGATAAAATTACTCTACTACTCCCTTTGCATTAGAGCTGAAACGACTCCCCGCTTTTCGGCCCCCATTCGACTCAGTCTTCCCAACATTCCATTGTCTAGCCTACTCGGAAATTATTCTGTTGTTTATCTGTTTCACATATGCAGTACGCCACCATGGCGTGGTGCATTCTTCATTGAGTTTGCTGACTAATGATTGCAATTTGCAGCACAAACAACTGATGATCCAATTTGCAAGCGAGGCTGTCTCTTCGGGGCTTCTGTCTGGTAGATTCATCTGCCTGTGACCAATAGTGAAATTTTTCTGAGCTCATGCATATGCACCACGCCAATGCAAGTATGCACCACAATGCAATTGTCGGTCGAGTCGCGAAAACTATGCAAATAAATCCCACTGTCTAGTTGGTTGACTGACGACCAGGTTAGTCAACTCTGCTTCAATCAGATAGCATGAAAGACTTTCTCAACATATTGAGGATGTGATTGCACATGACTTGGCGAACATAAGTGGGCATGTATGGCTGCTATACAAATAAAAATCTTAGGTTTCAGGTTATTGGCCTCAGCAACGGGGGCTACATGCGAAATTATGCTAAATGTACTTCCATGATTGACTTCCTCCTCTTTCGTTGGTATGTAAGACGACGCTACATAAGTGGTGACCTTCTTGAATTGGTATGCTCCGTGTGTAGAGGAGAGCTTGTAATAAGTTGTGAATCAAGTTAATATTTTTTGTCACGATTTCTCATTAATAATAGAGGAGGTCCGCACAACCTTATTGGGCCAAGCTCAGAGAAGACTTCATCTGGCTTTTGAATAATTACCCGAGGCTAGTATTTGTAGCCTTGAACTGAAAAGAGTTCGTCGTGCTTATTGATTCGTCAGATGTTAGGTTGTAATTTGCTGGAATTGAAATGGAGGATTCTATTCAATTTGGTTATATGAATACAGAATAAAGTCGTGTTTCATGATCAAAGTAATTGAGGAAGACTAGAGACGGCTAGAAGGTTATATCAAAACGACTCATTAGTAATCATGACACTGATCCAGGACATCTCATTACCAATTAATTTTCGGAGAACACGAGATATCCCCTTCAGTAACAGAGTCCTTTTATTCGACACAAACTTGAAAGGAAGTCGTATTTCCCACTTTCTATCTAAATCAGTTTTCTCGAGCTCCTTTTTAGTAAGCTCCCACCTTCGGTCCCATTCCATCCCCATCAGCTTTAACCAGTTGATTGTTATGAAAGCCAATCAAAACCCATTATTCGGGTCATATCGATTTCATGGTGTGCAAAATGAAGATATGCCGGTATTGTGCAAGGCAGCACTCAATTCAATCCATTAATGAATTAAGTTTTGCATGTCGATGAAAAGAAATGGAGATGAATGTTTTTTGCTTTTTGTTCACTGATTTCAATTGGTGTAGATGGGATATGTACGTATTATAGTAGCATTCCATTTGAGCACAAAAGATTGTGGAAAATTTTTTAATTTACTGACAGATATTGATGAAAATTTCAAGTGGATTGTAATTAAAAAAAAAAATATGAATTATGACAGAAGAGACCTGATTTGGCCTTGAGAGCTGCGAGAGACTCACTTCACATCATCTGCTGCACATTGATGAAGATTGCCGATATTTTGTTATGCCGTATACGAGGAAAAATAGGGACTGGAAATATCTCCTATAATAATTTTTTTCCAGTCCTATTGAAATAAGAAAAACAAATGCCGGAGGGTCCTAAATAAGGGCTCAAATTTGAATTGTACGACCCCAACTACATCCAAGGGAATCTTGGAGACATTAAAGGCAAAATATATTGCTTTTCACACCGCAGACCTAGGGATTAACAGAAAGTACTTCAGGGAATCCTTTGAAATTACTGGTTTGTCAGTTTTTGCATAGAATTTAGATTTTAAAAACTTATGCAAAATGGCGCCCAATGTGGGTTCCAGCCCCATATCAAATATACAGATTTGTTGAGAACTGTACGACACCCGCGCAAGATATGTGGTAAATGTTTTCTGCCTTTTATTCACTAAAAATTATATTGTTAATAATATCTACAAAATCCATTGAACATTTCTGAAGTTTCGCGTTCCATAAAATTGACAAACCTTGAGGGCAATGAGTGTTCTGTTTAGAGGCGGAGATCATCAAATTGGTAAAGTTGTTCGCTGTAACAGCCGTTTTGATGGTTGTGGCTGGCTTGTTTTGAGGTCAGTATGGCTTAGAAATTCACCATAAATAGAGTGTAATGACAAAAGAGAGATTGCGATGATCATACGATTATCCTGAGTGGCCGGAGACGACCAAAAGGGCGAAGTTATTCCAAAAAAACCTCAAAAAAATGGCGAAATTTACTGTGACGGCCCGCCCGCAAATTTTGAAGTCCCATCTTAGTGCTCCGTCGACATGTGCTTATATGCCTCTGTGCTAGCGAAGGTCGCGAGTTTTATGAAGGGGGAGGGGCAGTCTTTTGAGTACTTCAACCCCACACATATCCTTTCACAAAAAACCACGTGTCCTCTCCGGTGCGTAGGTCTGCACTGGATCCTGAAAATACATGAAAATTCGCGTACACCTACCGAAATAAACCCAACCCGACAATAAAATAAAAAAAACGGCTCAGTCGGAGTCGAAAGACTCCAGAACCGAATGCCGTGATCGAAAGAGAGGTTCCACGACGGATCACATCTTCGATCGATATTTCCTCTGCCTCGGATGATTTGTGAGATTCCCGCTCTTTCTTGTCATCCTCAGGCCATAATTTTGGAGGATGTCCCTAGTAACAGTTTCGCAGGACTAAAGGGAGGGGGAGTGAAGAAGGAAGTCTTCAAATCAAAGAAAGTTAGATGGGATTCATTATATTATATTTAAGCCACTGATTATATTCTATTTAAGCCACAAATAATATAAAAAGAACAGCAGAATATTTTATTTAAAATCACGTGAGAGGACAGAGGGCGAGGACCGAGGATCGAGGACAGAGGAAAGAGACAGAAGACAGAAGACAGAAGACAGAAGACAGAAGACAGAAGACAGAAGACAGAAGACAGAAGACAGAAGACAGAAGACAGAAGACAGAAGACAGAAGACAGAAGACAGAAGACAGAAGACAGAAGACAGAAGACAGAAGACAGAAGACAGAAGACAGAAGACAGAAGACAGAAGATAGAAGACAGAAGACAGAAGACAGAAGACAGAAGACAGAAGATAGAAGACAGAAGACAGAAGACAGAAGACAGAAGACAGAAGACAGAAGACAGAAGACAGAAGACAGAAGACAGAAGACAGAAGACAGAAGACAGAAAACAGAAAACAGAAAACAGAAGACACAAGACAGAAGACAGAAGCTGTCCTCTTCACGAAGGCAAACAATCAAAAAGAAAATAATAAAATAAATCCAAAAATAACAAAAAAAAATGAAAGAAATATAAAAATAATGTAGAAAAGCAAAATAAATGCAAAATCAATATAACAAACAACAAAAGCGGAAAAGGAGAAGAAAACCTTTGATCTTCCTTTTTATAAAATTTATGTGTGTTCTCTCTATCGTCACATCTGTCTCCTATATGCGTGACAAGAATTGAAGCCGGCTGATGTTGTGGTGCCTGATGGGCCGAGTGCGTATCTGTGTTCGAGGCTCGAAGCGCAGGCAATCGCTCTCGAAGCAACCCTTCAACCCGAGGAGCGACATATGCGTTCGTCGCATCCTGCATGGAAGGATCAACCCAACCCACAGGATCTCTCCTCGTGGACTCATTCGACCATCAATCATCGCGGTGTGCTGATAGGTCAAGTTCAGCAGATTTCCATTGACCTGGAGGGAGCGTGGAGGGAAGGCCATGTGAATTTTAAGAAGAATACGTTGCTGAGACTGAAGATTACTTAAAATCGGAAGGGACCAAAAGGAACTCCGAGAAAATCAACCGAAATATATAAAAACGAGAAGAATCTAGGAACGTGATAAAATGGCAAATATCAAGGAAAAGAAAAAGCTATAATACCAACTGAAATAAATTTAACCGAAAATTATGAAAATAACTAAAAATCACATAAGTGATAATAAAATCACCCAAAATAGCGGTTTTGGGACGAACAAAACAACTGAGATTACTTAACGAAAGAAACCTAGCAAAACTGTGAATTGTGAAAATAACCGAAAAGATGAGAAAAATTAGCAATTCAGAACATAATCAAAAACCAACGTAACTATCACTCCAACGAAATCTTGAAGACTCTTCATCCCCTAAAATTGTCAACTCTCTTATTCGAGCATCACAAAACTCATGGATGACCAAAATGCCATCCCAACCTCATAAATTTTGTTGTAACATGTGTGCAGAAAAACTTCCGAGAAAAGTGCTTATATACGGAGAAATACCAATCGAGTAGCTCCTCGTCACAGAGTAGTAGGTAACCAAAACCAAGCAAAAAGGATCGCGAGAATTCAATCTTCTTCGTTTGAAATCAGAGAACAAAGTATGGATGAATTATTGAGGACAGAATGACCCAGCATCTACCCAACTACCTCCGTATTCCATCAAAGATTCATCTCACCCGTCACTTCATCCCGATAAAAAAGAAAAAATATTTAATTTTCCAATTTGAGAAGCGAAGCTATCTCAGCTGTTCCACATAGAGGTAGGGAAGGACATTTCACAGAAGCTCGGACGGCAATGCCTTTCAGCCTATAGCCGCAAAGACCCGTAGATCCAGAGATTACTAGAAGGCAATCACCTACGAGAGTCTTAAAGACAAGCACAACAAACGACCAGTCCTTGTGGCATACTATCAAGGAAGGGAAGAAACTCTACTCTATGAGGTGGAAAAGGAAAAGTAAGGCTTAGGAGCACTTGCTTCTGGTGAATGAAGTCAAGTGCACATGAAGAAGAAGAGAAACTGTTGTTTCTCTATGCGATAAAATCGAAGTTGTAAGCCGGAATAGGCTAGCTACCGCTGGCCGAAATAACCAGAACCTAGGCAATTTTGGGCCTGGACCTAGGGAATGTGGCGCCCCACGCTGGGCTCGATCATAGACCATCGCAATTTCTCTTTTGTCATTACAAAAGTCACGGTAAAGAAACGTTGCAAATAGTTCGAATTCATTTTGGAAACATGGTTCAATTCGACAAAGTTATTGGCAATAAGTGCATTTTATGGAGCATGTAATCGTCCATAGGAGTAGTTAGTTCGAGAAAGTCCGGATGACTTGCACAATGTATAGTGTATTATAGACAGTTAAAAGGAGCTCCGACGGCGAACCCCCTCTCCCTATTCATCAGCGGGATTTGCATGATCAACCTGGAAACGAATCTAGCCTCGCGTTACCCCCAGAACTTTGGACCACGTTCATCAGCACCTCTTTCAGTCAGATTATCCACCGCATGCTTATCCCTTCGATTTCCTCCGAGGAAGTGATAAGAGAGATGAATCATATTTTGAGGTTGACAGACTAACTGAATTCAGTGACGAGACCATCAGCAACTTAATCAGTAAACGAAAGAGTATCCCACCGGCACTCCAACGGCAAGAGCTCACGAAGCTGCCTCCGGATCAACAGTCCAAGCAGAGAACAGCTTTAGAATTCAACGAAATTTCCCTTTCGTTGAAACGGAAACTGAGAATACATGTATTGATAGATGTATAGATTGTATCTGTTTTAAATAAAATTAAAAAAAAAAAAAACATTTAATTCGAGGCCATAAAATATATAGGTGGATAGTTATTTCGATTTAAAAATAAAGCTTATGAAGCACTTCTATAAAAACTCCCTTATTGAAAAAGGACTATTTTCTAATTATATGTAGTTCATTCCCTCCATCTAATCAACTATAGTGGCTAATCATTAATTTTTATTACATATAATTTATTTTGAATAGAAATAGATTGATTGGGTACTATTTGTAATGAATTAGGTTGCTAGATGTGACCAGACGTGGCCATCCGCGTTTCAAACAAATGGCGCCCAATGTGGGGCTATTTATAGCGAACTGAAGTGGATTATTGTTATTATATAATTTTCAAAATTCCAAAAGAAAAGAGTATTTTCCTGGTTGATGACTTGGAATTAGTGACAAAGGATGTATGTTAATTGTAGGCTGTGAATTCTTTTCAAGATAATTAACAAAGAAGTTACAATTGGTTCCCGAAATAAAATAGAAACTTTCAAACAGAAAGGGAAATATCCTTTTTGATTAAAGGGCTTTTGGAGCCGATAACTTTAGTAATTAATCGAAACCATAAAAGACACCTTATTTTGTTTCTACTGATTATATTTTGATGTTTGCTGAGGCCTGCACTTCAGTTTCTGATGTGATAATAATCCATTCACTTGAATCCAAGCCATTGACCACCCTAAAAGAGTTCTACTATCATTTAGTCCCTATTACCTTTCTCGAAAGGTAAAATGTTATACTACAATCTTTTCACATAAAAGGTCAAAAACCCGTTTGTTCCGAATAAATTTTAAATAAAGGGTCAAAAGGGAAGACGCAATCAAAATCTTTTTCCAATTATTGGAAATGGATTCCCTTCGTAATAATTGGATGGGGGGGATGGTATTCATATCCATTAATTTTTAATGTACATAATTTATTTGGACTGAATATCTATCGAACTATTGCATTGAAGTACTTGAAATGTTATAGGAATGATTCTTAAGTCACAGTAATAATTGTTTAATTCAGTAGCAATTATTACTGCTATGGAGTTCAAAGGATGAGTTATGGATGCTGCTTGTGTTGAAGGAGCAAACGGGGAGGGGGGGGGGGGGGGGGGGGGAGTGGCTACCACCACAATCAGCAATACAAGCAATATAGGAAACATATTGTAAAATAGCAGACTGTATGGTGTACTAGCGATAAGCTACTATATATAAATTAATTAAAGATTTTTCCGTTTTTGACAAGCTTTTTTATTGACCGGTATTTCGGGAACCATTTTTTACATTTGTTTCTGTCAGTTCGGATAAGGACACCTTCCCATACTGGCTTCGTCGTATCATATCTTTGCCAATCGGAGGCTGAGGCCTCCTCCCCCAAAGTAAGAATCCATGTATACCTTTTAAGGCCGCAAATCGCAATACATATATTTAAAGAGACAAAGAAAGTTTATTTATTCGATAAAACAGAAATCGTTGTGGAGGATGAAAGATAGGCTAAGATATCTATCGAAAAAAAGGAATAGTTTTTCATATGGGCGCCTCCAAGTCGCAACCCTTACTCCTTAGGCGAACTATCTACTGGGATGAAACAGGCATATTAAAAGGGATCGCTAAGATACGGATAGTTAAAAGCTAGTTTAAGTCCCAACGACGGCTCTCACCGGATAATCGAGATTCTTATCATACTAAATAGTTTCTAATTAGGACCTATCTTTTCGCATCCTTTTGAAATATATCTTTTGCTAAGCTAATGAAATATGAACGCTTATCAGCGCAATACCGTTGAAATACATCCAGGTTTGAAAAAATTTTCACTGCAATAGAGGGAAGAAGTTGAATTTAAATTGTATTTTTAAAGGGGCGTCAAGGGTCGCTAGCGATCCATAACGAGTGGCGTTCTCCCTAGCTGGCATTATTCCTGCGTCCAAAGTAGTAGCTCCGAGAAAATTTCTCACGTGATATAAGCTCAGCTTTGCCAAAGTAGTATTTGTGGCGTTTATCAGGAGCCAGCTCCTTTGGGACCGTGATTGGGTAGTGTGCATTGAGCCGGTATTAGTAGACTGCGTTGCCCTGAACGCTGAACCGTCTGTTAGCTCCAGGATCAGCTAAGCGTAGGTCAGACCTCATGCAACGAGGGTAGGTACATTCGTTCCTGACCATTGTTTGCTCCCTGCATACGATGCACTGGTAGAAACTTCAATAGAGAATAAAGATAACAGAACGAAGAGGAAAGGCTTATCAAGAAATGGGCGGCAGTTGTGAAGCGCATGTAGTCTGTGATGTTTCTCCAGAAAAACGTCAGTAAAGATGTGAAAAATGATCTGATGGAGGAGCTCCTGGGTCGAATTTTGTACTAGAGGTGGATACAGAAAGTAACAGAAGATGCGCGAAAAGTAGAAGCAACCACGCTCGCCACTAAAAGCAACGCAAGTGCTGAATGGATCCTAGATAGCCTGAACTGGGCAAAACAAAATGAGGAAGAGGCATCTGAAAGAGCCTTCAGACGCGAAGTGAGACGTCATAAAACACCTCTGCGTAAAATTAAGGCAGACACGAAGGGCAGAGGACCAAAAAAAAGGTGAGGAAACGAAGAAAGACTAGGCCACCAGTTATGCTTATTAAGTCCTCAGTGAAATCCGTTAAGGAGGCAAACCACATTTGAAGGCCTATTTTCAGGCAGGTTTCTGGAATTTTTTAGAAAAAAAAAATAATTGTAATTCAATAAAATTTGGACATTATATAATGTTTTTGAAAAATTTGAATGTAATTATTCCGCTGTGAAGGTCACAACTAGAGTTCACCAATTGCGGGACGTATGGCGGCACCGATGTTCATTTGAACCCAAAAAGCTTTTAATTTTATATCATTAATTTATTTTCTATATAATTGTGATTTCGCGGTATTTCTAGTGATTACATTATTTGAAATAATTTTTTGGACTTGCAAATATCGGTATTTCAGGAGTCTTGTTAGCACTTAATTTTCACCACTTTTTTTCTAGAAATAACGGAGAAAGTACCTTTAAAAAAATCATACCTCCTCATTTCACATAATCGGTTTACTAGTTTTTTGAGCAAGAATTTCCGCAAATGTGAGAAACGTCATTTTGGGAAAAACGCTTCCTTAGGATATGAAGATATTTGTCACTCTTAATTACTAATAAAATATAGTTACAACAAATCCAAATGCCCTCGTAGAAACCACTGACGTCAAGTATTTATAAATACGCTATTTACAAGATTACGCTATTTAAAAAATTACGTAAGGAATAAAGCGACTAAATCCTGGGAACTCGAGCCTGAGCCTATACCCGATAAGCGCTCGCTTCCAGGTTCATAACATCTAGAAGAAGCCGAATTTCGCTTTGAAACTTTCGAAGGATATTCTGGGATAGGTAAGTTAATGATCTATGTAATAATAAGAGAATAGGTTTTGGAAATCGGAACTCATTTCGGAGCCGAAGAACCGGTTCACTCCGCTCCTTGCCTCTTGTCTTGACTCAGGATCATGGTGATAGACCCAAGTCTCATACATAGTGATGAATCAACCCGCAAAATCCTCTTTATCCCTTCGAAAACGCTTGAAATGTCCCCGAGAAAATCGCATTCGAATGTGTTTTTGTTCCATTGTTAGCGAATGCGACATTCATTGTGCACACAGCTTTTTGAAACCCAATCCTTCAGTCAAAATATTGCTAACACTCCCCAATGAGATGCCTCATTCGACGATTTTCCAATATCTCCAATATCTCCGATATACTGCATTTTTTCTACAATTTTCGGTGTTGTTGCTGTTTTTGGACGTCCTTGACGAGGATTATCTTCAAGGCTTGTACGACCACGTCTACATTCAGCAACCATCTTTATACTGTACTAATTGAAGACAACACTTTCAACATTCGTTCATAAATTTCCTTTGCTTTTTTAAACCTTCAAAAAATTCAAAAAATTTAATCATTGTACAATACTTGATTTTTTCCATTGTAAAAAATACTTTGATACGTCGATACTAAATGGCTTGTAAACAAAGAATGAATTGACAAATTGAAATGAAACTTGACATACGTTCATATAAAGAGTCTTCTTCTTTTTCTTCGGCCTTTGTCCCGTTCACAAGCGGGCTTGGCTCGTTGATCAGGGTAAAATCTCAACTGTGCAAACGAAATATACACTGTCTCTTTCAAGCTCTAAATGCCATATACTACTCATCGAAGTGATTGTGTAACAATGAAATGGACGGCGTTTGCAAAGAAGTAGTTGACATTGTAATAAGGACTGAATTCGTGAACTCAGACAAATCTCTGCAGCCATTACGACAGTGGTCTGGATGGTACTGAATGCTGGTAAGCAACATTTATGTCAGTAATGATCGGTAGCACTTCTGTTTCAATTAGGAGGGTTGCTGTCCGAAAAATAAAGTGCATCGTACCACCCCCGATATGGTCTTGACTGGAACAAGTACTGTAAAATCATGAAAACAAATGAATGTAAAGCATATGGACCCTCAGATTTCCCCTGAAACATAGATTCCCAGAGAATCGCCTCGGTTCTTATCGCATTAGATAACTTCTGATAAGGTTTTTTGCTGACCTAGCTTAACATTGCTTGAATACATCCATACGATAAATGTTTAAAAAAACTTCTGAATCGACACACTGGATATGTCTCCAATCTATATCCATATGTGAATTCTTTAATTTCAAGTCATTTAGGGTCCTACAACGGATGCTCAAAATATTTAAAATCCCGATCCCGAAATTAACGTGTCTTGAGGGAGTGGAATTTTCACCCACTAGGAGCACATCTCGCTTAATGATATTTTTGTAGATCTATCCATTCCAAAGCGACCTTTTCATATTTTGATTTAACATTTTTAGAGGAAAGACCCTGTGTAAATTTTACTGTAGAACTTTGGTAGTTTGTTCTTTTCTTTATCAGAGTAAGCTTAACGCTTTCCAACGGAGTTCTCAGACCAAGAAAAATCTACACAGGAGGAGGAAATCAACTTTCTCGAGGGCACGGAATGTCATTGTGTAATCAATGCTTTGCAATGCTTTTCTTCAGCCTACATGGCGCCAGGAGACGAACCACTTTTGTGTAGTCTTCTCGCGCAAGAATTCTGCTATCTGATAATTTTTGAACAAAGTTATTCACAATGGAACATAACCGCTAATTCCGATTAATTGCAAGTTTTTGATTTCCTCGCTAATCATCTATCGTAAGGTCCTTTGACCCTTAACAGTTTATTTAAAAAGATTGAGCGACTCTCAAGTTTCCTTGATACAGAGCAAAAATTGATGACTTTTAAAAATGAGTTTATAAATCAATAACTTGTTGTTGATAGCAAATACTGAAGGGTAGGTGATGTGATTTAGTATCACGAAAGTGATATTAGCTTAAAGTGTAACATTGGACTATCATCAGCGAACGCAATCCAAATATCACAAAACACTTAATGTCATCACTCAGTAGGGAAATGAGGATAATTATTACTGTTATTACGTCTATTTTGGTAATATTTATGCCGATGTGATATCACATTACCAAACATCACTAAATATCATCCTTTTTCCTAGTACAAATGGCGAGAACAAAGAACAGAGAACAAAGCATCTGGACTGGTTTTCGTTTGGGAAAATGATTTCGGATTCATGTAAATCTTCAGATTCTTCGCTTAGTAAATTATAAATCTGTAATCTCATCGCTTGATAATGAGTGTTGGCTACTAATGGATGTATGCATAATATTGGTCTAAGTAATATTTTAATGAATGGTTTGATACATCCATATTGATTCCTTGTTTCAGCCAAGGATTTGGCCTGGAAAAATGGTTTCGACCTTGTATGCACTAACTATGAGGATTCTTTAAAATGCCGAACAATGCAATAGAACAAGTGATAACTGATGCTCGTCCACAAAAACCATGTTTCATTGTTCTTTGCATGTGAAAATATCTTACTATAGAGTGCATGGACATTTTTTTCTTATTTGTCTTGCGAGAAAGGTTCATTCTTCATTCCTGTCTATTTGGCGCCACCATATATTTGACGATATGAAAGTCATAAATTCAGGATAAATATCACTCTATTGATAAGTGATATTTGGTAACATGTGATGTTGATGAGACAACATTATATGTCTGGGAAGGGTAATGCGAGGTGATGTCTGTGATATTGCTTTGTAATATCATTTTTCTCAAAAAGTGATGTGATATCACATTACTTTCTCAACAATCTATACATCTGTCTCTGCCTCTATTTTTCCTAGCTGAGCCTACCATCAAGTGTCATACCTAGATATGGTTGAATGGCGAAACCGACCCCGCTTGTGAACGGGACAAAGGCTGAAGAAAAAGAAGAAACTTTCTGAGTAGGTGACTAACGGATGGAGCTACCAAAGTAACATGAATGAAGGGTTCGCGTTCTTGAATTCAAAAGGTACGGTTCAAAGCAAACTACGTTATTATGAAGGAGAAACTATTTGTAATAGTTCGAAAATGACTAAATATTATCCTGGAAATCCTGGAAAATGTTGTTTATGTTTCCACTATTTTCCCTGATATTTTACTTTATTAAAGACGAAACAAACTTAACCATTTCATGAATTTATTTTTTTATTTTGATAATAAAACAAGTGAAAAGACGCAATAATCAGGGTTTATTACCATAAATTCCACCATATCTTTCCTTCTGCATCCATTTATGGTTGCAGACAATTCCTGACTTTTAATACCATTATCAATTGCTATTTCTAATGCAGAGCTATAAAAACGAATCAATATCTTTTCATGGTTTTAATGAATTCAGTGAAAATCACGTAGATATTCGATTTAGCATTGAACACTAAATAACCACATGGTCATATTGGACACGAGTACATCTGAACTTGCACTTAGACAGGTTGGTTACCTGATTTAAAACAATTTTCAGAATAAATGTTAAATATGGTGGACAGTAGCACATTCAATTCTGGTCTTATATGCTTACATAGTAATGAAGAGAATGTGGTTTCCTTTGAAAACTAATGAGAATGAAAACGCTAGTCACTGACAAGTATTTACATAAAAATGTTAGTTGAGTTATTTATTATTGTGGCATGTTCAGTTTGCGCCATGTACATATGTGAGTATATTCTTGTGTATTTTATGAGTCATATTCACTCTAATGCGAGTATATTATGTAGTATTCTGAGAAATTTGCAATTGAAGTGTTTTCCTTGGTTTTCTCGAAATGACGGATACCTTTGTTAATTATTGGGGCTGAAGGCAGAAAAAGGACACTTTCAGGAGAATGGACACTTTCGAAAAGTTCATAAAGTGTTCGTTTCTGCCTCAGGTAATGCTTCAGAGGAATTTTGGGGTTTCCTTATTTTCAAAGTGCCAAATGCTAACCAATGGCCAACACTATAATAGTCCAAAGGTAAAGGAAAAGCCAAGTGCCTGCACCATTCTTAAACGCAATTTAAAATATGTATGTCTTTCAGAGTTTCTGACAGTAGATCTCGTGGCCGTCCAAGTTTTATTGTCAGCTGGAGGAAGAACTCGGGGGCAATTTTAGCTTCGGACTATTTCTCAGGAGACGACGCGACGTTCTGATTTCACCGGAACTCGGCGTTTGACCGGTAAAGTTCTCCGAGAGGATGGCATTCCCGCTTCATCTCGAGAGCGATATTAGAGCCCATCATACGTTCTGAGAACGCAGCAGCACCAATCGAAAAGGTGAGTATCTCCAGGAACTTGACCTTAGCATTAGGCTAGAAATATACAATATAGGGAAGACCTACACATTCGCGACCAGCACCAAGCAAAAGGTATTAGACGTTACTCTAGGGTATACTCGAATGAACGACCTGGTTAAAAACTGAAAAGTGTGGTATGAACCCTCTATATCGGACCACAGAATAATCAGACCCGGCATTGAGGGCAACTCTGAACTAGAAGGAATATTAAGGCTAGAAGTTAAGCAAGTAGCTTCTCCTTCTTTACAAACAATTTTTATTTTAGATATACGAACTTAGTTCAGGACCTAATTACTCCTTTCATCAGTGTTCAGCTACTAAATCAATGGTAAGACATCCTAGTTTCGGTAATAAGATACATCAATAAATAAGTCATTTTGCTAATAGTCATTAAATTATGATCCCAGTTATGCCCCTCATTAAGAACCACTTAAAGAGTTACGTGGTTGTTGGTACTTCAGGTGATCATTTTGATAAGGCTTGATTTGCCAATTTCCCCCTGTCGATGTTTAGTAGTTTTTGCGGGCCATTCCTCATTATTTCCAGGCCCTCGTATGTTGTCTGCCACAATGCGCATGCCCACCGCTGATCTCATCACATCTTCTCCGTCTTTGGGGAACAGTTAAACCACTGAAACAAACGGCGCGGATGACGCTTTCCCAGCACTACTTCAAAAAGGCCTAAAATCACCTTAGAATCTGTCCTAACAACTACATTAGAACTAACGTTTTAATGCGTTGTCACTTAAGTCTATGTCAGTATGCTAACCGGGCGGGACGGTCAACTGGAATTCCCCTGTATCAGCTGAAGGATTTATTACGCGGTGCTATAGACAGGGACAGAACAAATAAACACACAAAAGTGCCAACAGACTCTATTGTGAAGAACAAAACCCAAGATTTTCCGCAGGGTGTGGGGTGTGGTACTACTATCACCGCTAATGTGGAGCATAATTATTGATGATCCCCTAGGATAGGAATACAAGTCCGCAGGACCCCAGTGCGGTAGAATCCAAACTGGATTGAGAATTATTAATTACAGGAGCAGGAGGGCGGGGTTGTGTATTAATCCATCCAAGCCACTATATTAAATAGCAGAAACCTTATGTTTAATCAAAAAGGGCTTCATGACTATGACCCTAAGGAATGAAAAGCAACGGCTTAGGGAATTGTCCTGGGCTATCTTACCAGGAATGGAACAGTCCACGGGGATAAGAACTCAAGCGCTCACACAGAATCTCTCACTCTCAGAATCTTAGTAGGAATGAATAGTACAGATTCTACGTGGAGGATAACCAAACCTCAATACATCTTCTGGGACAATATTCAGCTAAAAAAAAACCCTTTAGACTTAACACAAAGGGATCTACAGACTACACGTTTTCACCATTTTGTGACAATACCGTTCAGTCGTTTCCGAGTAATTTGGGTCTGACAGGCTGCAATCCATTCAGGAAAAGTTCAACGATTACAAGATATTCGCAACTATCCAAGCCGGTAAGAAACTTGAACCAAGGAAGCTCCCTAAACATCCCGAAATGTGCGGAAACAGGAATGGAGGTCGCTTTGGAGAAAAACGCTCTTGAACAGAATTCTGACCTAGAAGAGTCATCCTTCACTATGTTTGTTTCCAAAACGGTTGACCTGTCGGAACTTATTAAAAACAATTTCAACGTGGACCAAACGATCAAGAATCGAAGGCAAATCCTACAATTACTTCTGCGGTGGTAAGACATTCAACGCAGGTGACACACTGTTGCATATTCCCAAAGTGGCGGTGGGTTTAGGAAATCGGGAGGAGCACCCAGAATACCAACAAGCTCCAAAAAAGACGTGACTCCCACCTTAATGAAGAGGTTAAAGCCTTCAAGATGGGAAAATAACGCCCGAACCACTAGCACCACCGATATTCACTCAGAAAGTGCATAATGGCTAGAATGAGGATCAGCCAAAAAGGCTAAGAAGAGGATGGAGCAAACGAGGATCCGGCCCAAAGCAATCATCAGTTCCAGCATTGATACTAAGTCCTACGCAGACGTTCTAAGAAGAGTAAAAACTAGCTTTGATCTCAAAGACTTGAGGAGAAATGTCAACATGATACGGAGAACGAATAGGTGGACCTCTTACTGGAACCAAAAAGGGCTGAAGAGAGTAAAGCCAAAGGCGTTGGTGAGAGTTCTGACATGCTGCTCACAATCATTAAATCGCTATACAATGCAAGAAATTAGAGAAACCCACTTTGAAAGTAGATATCTGTCTACATAACGACGAAATCTATGAGCGATACCATGACCATCAGGTTGTGGATAAAATCCGGCTCAACAGGTTGCGGTGGGCGGGTCATTTAATCAGTATGGATGAGGATGATCCACTCCGGAAAGTCTATAAGGGCAATATCTATGGTAGTAAAGGAAGACGAGGCACACCTTGCCTGAGATGGAGCGATGACGTAGGTCAGGATGACAGACAGCTTTTAGGGATATGGAATTAGAGCACCTCGGCGCAAAACTGCGGTGTCTGAAGGTACTTATTGAGGCAGGTCTAGACCGGATACCAGTTGCTGCGCCGTTGATGATGATGATCTGCCTAGTTTTCGCAGAACAGTTTATGCTACAAAATTTATAGAAGGCGTCCCTTGTAAGCCACAAAAAGACATGTGTTGACTGCTGGTCGTTGGAAAGGCCCGTACTGGATAGGTAGCCTGTCAACTGAGAGAACAGATTTCTTTGAAGTGTCCATTGTATGACATCTGGCATAGGCGTATGCAAGTGCTGTTGATTTTTCTGACCGATTCAGAGGATGTAGGAAAATGAGTCGCATTACCCAGGAATGTTATAGAGATCTTAAGTGCGTACTATGCAATGGAAAGGAGAGCCTGGGTAGTAAGCATGCTGCTGGAAGCAGTTGAAAGAAAAAACCTTATAAATTTGCAAATAGAATCTACTGAGAAAAATCTTAACGCTATCTGTATACTTATCTGTAATTTCATATTGCAAAATTGCCCTGTCGCATTCAAGCATGAAGCAAATACACACGAACTCATATAGTCTCCACCAATCTTAATTAATGTTCTATTGAAGTCAATTTCCTTTTCAATTCATCTTTATTTTCCGTTCAATTACAACCATATATTGAGGCATTGTGATGATTGATCGTCTTCCAGCGGTTCTTGTTTTCTTCTGAGTATCTCTACCCCACAATCAATTCTTGCTTGTTTTCACTGCTGTGTCAACATCCAACAATAAATGGCTTTCCAACACAATGAACATGCGTTTCATGTGGGGTTTGACACGTATTTAAATGACGATAACAAGAGTATATTGCAAGATTGCAGTAAAAGATGCAACTACGTGCGTTAACAAGTGTAACGTGCTACACACTATAAAAGACAACGAGGGTTGTATCAAAATTTGCAACAATTTACTATGTTAATTACCCTCAAACGCATTTACATACATGCATTTGTAGAATGTGATAATTACATAAAGGAAAAGTGCATCAACAACACATGCAAATATGCATTTTTGCAATCCACGAATTCGCATGCAGTACAATCTATTTCGCATTAGATTCAATGGTGATGAGTTGAAAATTTAACTTAATCAAGGGAGGGACTGGTTCTGGTTATGCATATCAATAGAATGGAAAATAACTGGGCAAGTAGTCATTGACAAAACATCCGGGGTCGTGAGGTGTTTGAGAAGCGATTGGCCCCGCAGAAGTGACTAAGCCTCGTCGACATAAAAGATAGAGATAAAGAAATATCAGAAAAAATTAATTGAAATGTTTCGCATAATCCGAAAAAAGAAGCAAATTATCGTGTCCTTGCTGGCAAATTAGATTATGCGAAACTCGTCCTTCTGTAGGGTCAACTTATTTGTGTAAAGTTAAAACTGAGTACCTCGCGGACATGGACATATTGTTCCATTTTTTAAGGTTTGGTGTGAAACAAAACTTTATTAAAATCGGTTCAATGTCTGTCTGTCACACGTGATTTACTCGGAAACGGCTGAACTAATTGTCACGAAATTTGGTGAGAAAATATGGTCTGTGGGCCTCTTTACATGCAGCGGGTGGCACCATTTTGTATTGAGTTCGAAGGGGACTTTTTTTCACAGAGTATGGTCATGCGGGGTATCAAATGAAAGGGCTCCATTAGTATTGCTCCCAAACTGATCTTATTCCCGATATTAAATGAAACCTAGGGGAGTGAGGGTTATGCTCCAAAAAGTGAGACAGGTCTCGTTCTCAGAACCTATACAACCGAAAAATCTGAATAAAAATCACAGTGATGCATCTATATGAAAGTGCAGAGTAGAGCTTTCGTGTGTCCTTCCCATACTTTTGTTATTAAACCTATCCACCGTGGTCTGTTCGTTACTATAATTCCGGAGGTTGTCGCTTCGGTTTGCCACTATGCGTATAACTGAAGTTTGGACGGGGTAGTCCCTCGGTGGGATTCCCTTATAGGCTTGCGAAGGTATATAGGGAATACATTCTCCATATTCAAAAAGAAGGTATGTAGAAAGTATACAGATATCTTAGGGGTCGCGAAAGAACGGTTTATTTTGCGTTTGTTGTCTGGTGCCACCTAGATCTAGGTAACGTTAAAGAAGTTCTTGGAAGTCTAGGTTTCCTCACCGCTGGTATTTCAATAGAAATGAATCAGTCTCGATCTATCAGGTAGTACGTCTGGCCAACCAAGAGTCAGCGGCTGACAAGCAGTGCGATTAGATTTTACGCTGCATAGCAGTTACCAAGAAGTAAATTAGTCCGGCCAAGAACAGAGGGAAACCACAGCTGGACAGAGGGGAGGATAGAGAATTTGAACAAACTGCCAAAATATGCCAAGTTCATCCCTGCATTGACTCACTAGTCTAGAGAATGTCAACGGCCATTCTAAGGCTTTTATGGCCACAAAAAAGCTATACTTCACTTGGCAGTCGGATTATCCTTCAAAAGCCGATAAGCCTCCCATATTGCTAGCATCTCGCTTGGGATACGTTGGTATATCCTAGAAGACTGTACGATTTGGATATGTGCGTGTTAGAGAAAACTTCACTAGGCTCCTTGCTAGCATTCTCCTTTTGTTATTTCAGCTGAAGAAACGGAGGAACTATGACTATGTACTAATTGCTGTAGGTCTAGAACACCAAAAAAGGACTAATTAAGACATAGGCCGAGGTTCACAGAGGATGGAGAAAAATTGGCCCTGGATATGTCCACAGGCACACTTTTGCCAAAGAATTCCCGGTAAATGTCACGTAAAATGGTGGGTAACTTCCCTGAAACCAATATCACACCACCATCTCCACCCTGCCGCAATCAACTTTCCTTAGAATTTGATCTATCCCCCTAGTCATGGTGTTGACTAAATAATCGCTTTCTAAATCCGATTGGACTACTTTAGTTTGCAGCACAGATATTATCCATTGCGGAAGACATTTCTTCGACCTTATTATTGAATACTCCTTTTGAATCTTTCAAGTAGACCTGCTGAGGGTTGCAAAGAAGCGATTTTTTTCATAATCGTTCTTAAATAGATGTCAAAGATGCCGCTGGGCTTTTCAATGCAAACTTTGCGACTTGCGTTGGCTTCGTAGCCTATAAACAGGTTGTGGTTTCCTTGCAGATCCCGATCCGTGGCAAGCCATATAAACTGAGGAGACATACAAGCCTTCTTTTCCTATCGAGTCCAGTTTTATCTGATTGCCGGATTCTTAGTCAAGGACAAAAGAGTAACGCTTCCTGAGAAGGGTACAGGCTCTGGACTCTGTCCTGATTTCTAATAGTGAACCTTTATATTTCGCCTTTTGCAGGGTTTCCAGGCACTCTCCATGTAGGAGGTGTAAAAAAGACTGGTTGTTCTTTTGCAGCTCTTCCTGCTGAAGCAATAGTCCATATAGATCGTGCGTATGTGAAAACGTAGACCGTGGATGATCTTGCTCCTGCTAGAGCGCAGTTTTGAGTGAAGGGTTAGTTGGAAATCTCATCGTATGGGGTTGCTTTGAGCAATCTCAGGGGCCCTTGATTTTGCCAACTATTGAACTGAAACAAATTCGGAAGAATAGATCCTTGTATACTACGACGTAGTCAAAAAATGTTATTACGGAGCTTCGACAGTATAGTCGAAAAATGCTACACTTGATAACAAGGGCCACGTCACAGGAAACGGAAAATCCTCATTGTTTGAGTAAGATCTAAAAGTAAGGGGCAAATCAGTTTTATTCAGATAAACCTGATCCCTTAAGAGGCCGCAAATGATATTTTTAACCAGTCAGTACAAGAGCTTGATATGGACGTGGCGATTATTATTGAACCACCAAGAGGAAAATACAAAACGATTTGGGCCAACTATGAAACTGGCAGCTACACAATTTGGTCGATAGGAATATATCCATTCGAGGAGGTACCTCCAGTACTTGCTAATAAATTTTTAAAAGACAAAATTAACGAGGTTCACTACCATGTGGAAGCGAAGATTATAAACGAATATTTCAGTAACTAGTATTAGATACAGGCGAAAGAGATTTCAAGGTAGGTACCGCGTAGTAAACCAAAGCTCCAAATGACAGGGGGCAGACATTAATGAAAATATCCATACCTTCGGTAAAGGAAAAGTTGTGAAAGACACTACTGACGTAAGGCAGATGCTGAACCAGTGAGGAGGAACTTATGAAGTAGTAATTCCTGAGCTGAAAGGTGACAGGCCCTTGACAAACCACTTCTCAACGTGTGTAAAGTCCGGAAAATGTTCACCAAGTCGAGCCTTGATCTCAACAGTATTTTTTTCTGCCAAAAAGCAATGCTTTATTAACACACGAAATTCCTTTTTATCCATTTTCTTCAAACTAACAAAAGTTCCTTCATTCAAAATGCTCTATCGCACAAACTTATAGTCCGACAGCTGTCAAATTTGTAAACGTGTCTTTTTAAGGTTAGGGTTAACTAGAAATCATATGGATTTAATACTAGTACCGCCACTTGTGCGTTAGCCTACGAACAAGTCCACGAGGTACTACCCTCTTTTCAAACAATGCCAAACATCCATGGTTCGGAGTATTCGAACCCCTGGCACGGAATGGAAATCTCGAAGTTGTTGCCCCAATCTCTTCGATCTTAACACTTTCCATTTCTTTACAAGATGG
The DNA here is from genome assembly GCF_905115235.1 of Hermetia illucens. Lineage (NCBI taxonomy): Eukaryota > Metazoa > Arthropoda > Insecta > Diptera > Stratiomyidae > Hermetia > Hermetia illucens. The sequence continues at coordinate 175,879,476 of NC_051851.1, forward strand.
ATAAAGTACTTTGCGGAACGCTTCGACTAGAATTGACCCAGGCAAGCAAAGAAATAATAGAAATCAATCAAAATTTCAGCAGAAATCACAAAATCTCCCGCAAAGTTGAGACGGCAAAGAATTGTGAGAAAGACCCCTAATGCATGTTGCATAAGGATGCGGGGTGTGACGATAAAGGTCCTGCCACAGGAAGCGGAAAATGCCTAGTGGGATCCAAAAGCAAAGAGCAACATATTATAAGATCCCTAAGCCATTTGGACATACCAACGTATGTATATTCAAGAAAATGTCAGGAAATATTTGGCTTATGGGAAGCTCCTCTATGACAGTGACAAAGGTCTACCTGATTTTTAATAACCGGCGAACTATTTTAAGAATCGGTACTACGCTCATCACTATACAACCATCTATATTTATTTAGTGGACAAACATCCTGAGGATGTTATCTGGGACTGTGGGACTTCGGTCGAGCCATAGCTGGTACCACATAAGCTATAGCTTGCAAAACCTCAGACGGAGGCTGCTTTAGTTTGTAGTCGTAAGTTGAAGGAAGTTTTAAGGAAATCAAGTCGTCTATCAAATACCTTGATGTTTTCTTGGATCATCGATTAACTTTCAAGGAGCACCAAGCTAACTGGCTTGAGGCCTAAAATTGGAGGCCCCAAATGGCCGAGAAGGCTATTGCCATTTGCTTCCTATTTGAACAGCCCCCTTCTACTATACGCAGCACTAATTTCGACGAAACTTCTAGCTAACTAACTGTGCGGTCAGCATTCATAACTTTGGGGTGAAGCTTATCTGGCACAATTGCAGCATCCGAACTCTAAAGAACAGCTCGCAATATCCATGTAGAGAGTAGCGAGGATGTGGTGGCAACAGGAAGCAGTATACACGGGGAAGAGGAAAGTCCTTTTTTCCAAAACCGTTGCGGTGGTAAGCTCCCTCTCTACCAACAATCTACACTTTTCAAATTTCGCGTCTTCACGTTAACGTTGACAGCTGACTCGGTGCTCATTTTTTAGCGGAAGCCGTCCTGAGTAATCTCCATTTTGTTTTGTAGCTCTAACCTTCTCCAAACCGATCGTTCAACTGTTTTAATGAAGTCTATTTTTCTTGTTCAGCGTTTTTCGTCATGGACATGAAGGAGGAGCAACCTGTTTTTCAAATGCTGCAGTAAGCCTTTTGTGAAGAAGTGATGAATGGTTCACGGTGTCACGAGTGGTTTAAACGGTTCTACTATAGGAAGGCAGAATATCAACGGAAGATGTCCCTCGTTTAGGAAGGCCTTCCACTTCAATTGACGACTTTCATGTGGCCAAAATGAATGCCCTTGTGTGTTCTAATTGTCGTTTGACGATTCGAGAGATGTCAGAGGAGTGTGGCGTGGAAACCAAAGTCATCCCAGTGTAAGTCAAAAAATTCACTAAGACCTAGTGAGATTAACCGCTAAAGGGATACTCACTATGTCATCCATCATGAATTCTTCCCACAAGGTGAGACAATTAATCGTTACCGATACCTCCAAACGCTGAGAACTCTACGAGAAGAGATTCGCCGGAAGAGTCCAGAATTGTGGGCAGCAGCCAAGTGGTTTTTCCACCACGACAATGCGGCTTGTAACATTGCGCTCCTCATTCGGGAGTTTTTGCCAAAACCTCGATGACAACCCTTCCCCATTCCCCCAATGCTCCTCACCAGGCTCCGATAGAGGAGATCAAGGAAAACAGGAACAGCTGAACAGCATGAGTTTTCGGGATGCATGAAACACAGTGGACACACCAGTGAGAGAAATGTACTCGCTCCCAAGGGGAGTATTTTGAAGGTGATAAAGTAGAACAATTGTAAATGTTTGTAATAAAGAATTATTGAGAAAGTCCTAGAGCTTTTTGATCACACCTCGAAAATATATTATATTTTTATCTTTGCGAAAGGACTTTTTTAAATACCTGACTTGGTGGGTCATGACACTAAAATTCCTCTAGCATGTAATGATATTCACATGAGAGGTATATCATGGGCTGCTCATAAGGTTAAGGTTAGTTCTGATTCAGAAGGATGAAAATTCAGATTATTCATTTTATATGTGGGCTCTCGACTAGAGTTCAAGAAGGAGTTCAATCTTTAATGCCTTTCGTATTTTATTACAGCAATTCCCCAAATTTTCCATAGCATGTCATAAATCAATTCTTAAAAGACCGAAAGACACAAAAACTACTGCCATATAAAGAACAGACTATTCCCAGAAGTAGAGCGAAATTATCTAAAAATTCATCTTGGCAAAAATCTGAAAGCTTTCATCAACGAAAAACTACAACACAATGGATGATTGTTGCACTGTACGTTAGAGGAAAGGTAATATTTTAGTTGCTTGTCCCAGATAGTTACTATGTGATTTCCATTCGCCCCTAATTTCCACTGCACTCACTTTTCATTCGAAAAAAGGCAATCATAAAGTATCTAGACTGAAGTCATAATGTGACCTTGATTTTATTAGGTCCTTATCTTACCAGTAAAACGATGTAATTACCGCAGTCCAAGTTAACGTTTGAGTACTGAACAATTTTGCCGAGTAATCGTACTATGTACATATCAAAGTTGCTAACTTTATCAAGTGATACTTGACGTGTTCATCTGCCAGATAATAAAAATACATGAATTATTATACATAAATTTTCCATTTACGTGACAATCACGTTTATATGTGTAATTTTATCTGTAGGTACGTCCCGTACAACTAGTCTTTTGTCTTTTTAGATACGAAAGTATCTTGTTCAGTTATATGTATTATATGTACCTACATTCGATCTCAAATTGGGGCCAAATTGTATCTGATAAGAAAGAGCAGATAGTTGATATGACGTGAATAAGCTTTGGTTATCAGCTTCTGTCTATCTAGATTTCTTCAAAAGTGATAAGTATTTGACTAATAGTTGCGCGTGCAAACGTACTATCGAATTTTACGTTCTTCCCCAATAAAAATGTTGTTGACTAAATGATGGTATTATGTAAGTTCTAAGAGAGAAGTATTAAATAATATATGTACCTATGTTCCCTAAAAAGATATCAAAATGAACAGATAAATTAGAAAAGCTCAAGCTATCTCTTGAAAGTAGAAAAAAAAAGAAGAAAATCATGGACTGAATCTCAGCAAGATTGATTGAGTATTGTTGGTGTTATGCTATTGCTGGTAATTTGGGCAACTATATGAACGGTGGAGTCATTTGATAGTTTTGTAAAAGGCCTCGACTTAGAAACATCTACTGTGAGGCAAGTGAACTTGCGTCTGAGACAGTTTTGGTGGTGATGATTAAGTGAGTGACAGAATTTTTTCGAAAAAAACTGGGATGTCAGAGGACACTGAACTGGAGACGCTAAAACAGTTGGGCGGAGAGTATTTTTACAAACAATAGCAAAGGAATTGCAGTCGATTTTAGAATATAAAAAATCAATCAAAGATCAGTATATCAGTCGGTAAGATGCGACCGATTAAAAATTTTTTTGGGAGACTGACGAAACAGTGCATTTTGCTTTGACAAGGTAGATATTAGGGCCACACAAAGCGAATTAGGAATTCATTCACCGCTTCTTGATTTATTACGATCCTTGCAACGAAAGTCATAAAATGGGAAAAACCCTGATTGAAGTAATTGTATCTAATTTTGTGAAAGTTAGCTCTCCAAAAGTTATCAAGGCAAGACATAAGAACTTATAATGACCCGACTGAGGGCAAGTCAGGACAAAAAATTACGACCAAAATATTGTTTGCTAACATGGGTTATTGTAAGGGCGTTCGTTTCTTAATACCATTGCTTATAAAAGTATTACTTTTGAATCAAGTTGAAGGTGAATTTTTCTAAGAAAGTACCGACAAAATTAGTTCTGAGTCAAAATTTAAGTTCGCCAAATAGCTGGCGTTTAATTTGTCACGAGTATGTAGACATTTAAGGCGCATCACCGGTAAAAATGTTTCATCTGACGCGGCTAGGTTTTGAATTGCACTTTTACGATCAAGAGCCACTTCAAATGAATAATTTGATTGCCCCTCTCGAGTGCCCAGAGCAGCGTAATGAATTGATAGTACTCCAACAATCTAGTTCACTTAGTAGCGCCTACATCTCTTCGCGAAGCTTCTTTTAAAATTTCATTTTTATTATCCCTAGGAGCGCGAACTTATTACTCATGCTAATGATCCCCATTTGGTAAAATGTTCGTAATATTTAAGTCACTATTCGCCCCTCCACACTTCAAAAACAGTGAAGTAAAAAGTCTAGTCGTAGGGTCAAAGCTCCTGCTGTGCAAATTAACTATCTTGCCAGTCCTCATGAATTTCTGGGAGATTTGGGTTCTTATCAAATCAAATTTTCTAGATTCTAACCACGTTCGGAAGAAGGATCCATTGGAGAATTTTTGGTTCCCTACCTATGGATATCATTCAGGTAGAACTTTGAAGGGGTAATATCTGGGATAGAAGTAGTGGACGTGACCAGCCCTGCCTCAGATGAGGTTATGGCATAGACGCCAGGCAACTACTAGGATGCAAGCGTCTATCAAAGTTGTTTAGTGTTGCACAGATGCCATATTAAGGGATATTAGGCGATTAGGATGAGTCCTGAATTGGCTCTATTGTATGGCATTCTCAATTGTGCATGCTCGAGACGATTGCTGGCAAAGGAATTGAAAAGGATGACAGGGAAGTGGATACTCACGAATTGGTACCAAGAACGAAAGACATTCAGGAAGCTCAACACAATTAAGATTAGAACCAATCTGGCTATCAACTGTTACCTCGAAAACCTTGTGAAACTCAATCGTTCTTAAAAGTCGATCATGAAAGAGACGAATAGGTGTCAGAGTACTGACATATTCTGAGTGTGCCATAGAGATAAGGTGTTAAGGTTTGATTGGAGACAGCTTTGTTCAGTAGGGGAATCAACCGCAGACTTTAATTTTAGATAGTCAGCATATACAAGACAGGGACAAGTTAAAAGGAAGAAATAGCATTTATGAGGAATTCAAATAGGAACGGGCGAGGAATACAGGTTTAGGGAAAGCAGGATGCAGGAACAAAGAGTCACATAGAACCACTGAAGGAGACTGCATATGACATACCGGTTAGGTACGATCGTAACCAGGAGAGAAGAACAGTTGAAGGAAAGACGATCGGTATTTGCTGAGAAGTATAGAATTGTCAATGGAATCAAAGGCTTTGGAAAAATCAGTATAGACAGTATGGGCATTTTTTAGAGACTTCGTGAGAAAGTTTCAAACTCTAGCAAATTAGTGACAGTTGAGCGCTTCGATTGACATTCAGGCTGTCCCTCCACAATAAAGTGACCAAAACGACCTGAGAGCCAATCTTTTACATAATTGTCAAGGATCTTGAAGGTCGAGGAAAGAAAAGATATTGGGCGATAGGTTTCGGCCAGTTTAACATCACTGTTTTTATGAAAAAGAATGATACGAGCCTCTTCCTATTTGTTGGGAGGATACTCTGAGACAAATTGTTATCAATAATGGTAGAAATAGGAAGGGAAGGTTCATATTTTTTTGAAGAAGAGATTTGACAGGCCCTCAGGACCACGATCGTCGTTAACATCTGAACTGTTTACAGGAAATTTGACAAAGGGAGGAATGGCAGGATTTAGAAGAGAACTGGTAGATGTGCTGGGGCTGGCTATGGAAGTATCATCTACATTGAAAAAAAAAGTGGAGCAAAGGAGTAAAAGGATAAATTATCACGGAATTATCTAGGAGAAGTTCACACGCAGATTCAGACAAATTACCAATAAAAAGGGCGAATTAAATATAGCAACGGGAAGAGTGGGCGAGGAACGAGAAGTGCGGGTGAGTGACCAGACTGGCTTGAATTCCCGACGTTCAAATGAGTCAACAGTCCTCACTAAATACTGTGAGTGTTTTTCCTTTATTAAAGTTTTAATAGGCACTCTTAAGACTACAAAGTTGACTCAATTTTAGGCATTAAATGAAGAGGGGAATGGCAACTGAGACTAGTGTTTCGCATGTAGCGTCTCACGGGTATCAGCAGAAACTCAAACAGAGTGTTCGTACGTAGAGGTAGACGACAAGGGAATAAAAGCAGCAAGTCCATTATAAAACGGTAGGATAGCCTGGTTGCATGATAAATTATGCATCTCTCCTCTCCAAGCTATTGCTGAAAGAAGCTATTCAAGGCTATGAAATTCGCAGAATGGAAGGCTAATTGAGGCACCTGTCATACAGCGGAACGATAAATTTGGAACTTCAATATCTGACTAAGTTGGGCATGCAGGCTGTTATGAAAGGGAGACAGTTCGGAGGGGCAATATGATCTTTAAGTGAATCATAAAGACGAACGTATAAGAAGTTAATAGAAGCGAAAGGAATATTCTCTCTAACGATGATACAGACACCACCGCCGGAAAGTTTACCCGACGACTGAAAATCACGATCGCATCTTTTGTCAATTTAGGACGGGCAACAGGATTCGAAAATTTCTCCTCTCCTCGAAAATCATAATCGATAATAGCTACGACGATGAAATCCACGCACGGTTGTCGACAGCCAACAGAGCCTATTTTAGCTTACAAAAACTGTTCCGCTCGAAACGTCTCCCCATAGGGTCACCATAGCCTCTTACTGTACAAGACAATTATCTTCCCAGTCCTCCTGTATTTCTCGGAGACTTGGATTCTTAGCAAAAGAAACTACGAACTCTTGGCCGCGTTCGAGAGAAGAATCCTACGAAGGATTTTTGGCCCCCTACATGAGGATGGACAATTCCGTAGCCTACATAACGACGAAATCTATGAGTGATACCACGATCGTCTGGTTGTGGATAAAATCCGGTTCAACAGGTTGCGGTGGGCGGGTCACTCATCCGTATGGACGAATATGGCCCAGCCCGGAAAGTCTATAAGGGCAATATCTATGGTAGAAAAAGAAGACGAGGCAGACCCTGCCTGAGATGGTGCGATGGCGTAGGATAAGGGCCCAAAATCGGGATGTCTGGAGTTCCTTATTAAGGCGGGTCTAGACCGAATACCGGCAGTTGCGCCGTTGGTGATGATGATTGTGGTTTTCCCAGAGATGCGTGGGTCTCACTCACGCATTGAGACATAAAAATATTCCTCTCCGTTTGTCATGTAGTAACAGATTCCTCGTTCGTCTGTTATCTTTCTGGGAAAAAAACTTGTGACTTTTTTCCAATCTCGTGTTTCTATTTAACTATCATATGCCCATCATAAAATTATCACACACTCATGATTGCATGTATTTGCCTTTTTTTCAATAATTTTAACAAAACGAGTAAAATGTGTGTTTGCCCTAAATATAGAAAGACTCGATAAGTACACATTGTCGCAATCGTAGGTGATGGTAAAATCTAACATTGAATTGCAAGTTTTAGATAAAAGATGTGAATTCGTTTAGCAGTTATGAGTATGACAAAACGAGCGACATGCATGTTATATGAACAGAATATGACATGATAGCATTGTTAAATTTGTCTTATCTGATTTGTGCCCGTTTTACAATAATTAGGTGGAATGCAACGTCGTGAGTAATTTTAGATAATGTAGTGAAGTAAATATACATATGTAAGAACGTAGAAGATGATTGCACGAAAATCTATTCTAATTGAACACGTAATACAGAGAAAAGGGACTACATATATATATGCCTTTAATTGTGCTAAAAATAGATAATTTCGGGACGATAGTTACGCTTGTATAATGGTGCATGAAGGGATAATTATTCAACTCTCAGTGTTAGCCGACTATAAAAGGCAATGAACGGCGCCTCGCGATAATGAAGGCGAAAATGTTGCGTTGGACTAGTGGTGTAACACGCCATGATCACATCCGAAGTGAGGATATCCGTGAACAAAATGGGGTTGCACTATTCGAGAAAAAAGGGAGACGTGTTCGATGGAGTGGTCACGTATTCCGCGCTGAAGGAAACTCATTTGCGGAGATTGGTCTGAACATCAAAATCGATTGGAAACGACCAAAGGCCAGCAGAAATAACTGTGGCGTGATACGCTGGCTGGTAATTTGAAAGCCTCCAGATCAGGCCTTAATATAACAAAGGGGCGCAGCCGATCAAGATGAGCCAACCTTGCTTCTGAACGGCACAAAGACTGAAGAAGAAGAAGACTCTTTTGTCTCTTGACCTCGAGCCCCGGGTTCGAATTCCAGTCGTGTCATGCGTGTCCCTAATTTATGGTGTACTTAACCTGGCATAATCATATCTTTTTTTTGCCAGCAGCAATAAAAGGGTAATTATTGGGCGTTTCTGGGTTAACTTTTATTAATGTCACCGCTTCCAGGTACTCTTTTTACAAATCTTCATCAGAAACGTGATATAATCTAACTTTTCCAATAAAGCATCTTATCTCGGTAAATATATATACGTATTTTCAAAAAGTGCGACCAGTTATCTTCTCTGATACTATCAGACAGTGATCAGATGACGCTCTCAGGTATATAAGCTTGGAAAATAACTGAGTGATAAATCCAATCAATACTGTACTGATAATAATGGCTTTTATTGTAGCAATAAAATAAAACAGGAGATGCGCATTGAAGTTGGGGAGGGAGGAGGAAATCAGTCACACTGAGCTCATTAGGGGGCTATCGATTATTATTCGTCACATACGTCTATCGATCAGATTCATCGTTTGCTTAAATATTGGCACTGATATATGTATTGTATTTTCGGGCTACATACTAGGCTAATATATATAAATAACAGTCAAATTGGAAAGTTAAATATTGTCATTATCAGCACAAAAAGTACAAATAGCGGCCTTTCGGAGTCATCTAAGTGCGCCCGTTTAGTTGACGCTCATATATTCATAGAAGAATCTTAGGTAGAAGCGCTTGGGGCATTTACATTATGGAGTGAGAGACCTTTTAACAAAGCTCGTGATTCATAGTCGGAATAATGATAATAATAATGAAATTAAACTTGGGTTTTTATTGTTTCACATGCACATGATAGCGTAGAAAGTTTTCAAATGGGGCTCTATTGTCTTTGTTTAAATTGGGCCTATCCCACGTCCATGCAGGTTTCTTACTCATCAAATTAGGAAAATTTTTGTATTTTGGCTTATCTTCTATTTGAATTTGAAATAATCTACGGTAATTTTTAGTGAAAATGACGCACGTCTTTTTCTGGGAATTCACATTTAAGCTAAACCTGGTTAATTGCTTTCAAACTCAGTATATGACGCGGCAAATTTGCGCTTTATAGAGATAAATTTTGAGAAGATACTTGGAATGAACGTGTTTGAAGACTACAAGGGATAAGCCTGCAATAGGGGACGAACACAAAGATGAATACAAACATCCATGACCAACTGCGATTGAAACTCGGACGAGCTTGAAAAATATTGCTATTTTTAAGCCATAGTATACGTGACGAGGGGGAGGTCGTACAATGTCTGAAAAATTAAAGAACATATCTCGGCAAGAAGCGTTTCAATTTTGATTTGCACTTGCACTGCGAAAGGTGCACCCCGGCTTTCCTCCGCGATGGCGTTCAGAAGGTCGTTTTGCTCCCCCCCCTCGATCAAACATTGCTTCCCCTGTCTACTGACTAAGTACCACTTCAACCCTTGAAATTTAAAAAAAGTGTAAGCGGATCGACCACCTAGATAAGATCCTCTTTATCCAACCAACGTTGTGTATAAGCGCATTTTTCCTAAGTGTCTTGTTGATTTTAGGAATAAGCGGACATCACTTGGAGCTCAAGGTCCAGGTCAAGAATGTAAGGGAGATGGGCCATGACATCCCATCCGAAATCTATCAGCAGTCTCCATGTCTCCATGTCTGGTCGAGCGTTGTCGTTAAGTAATTTCCGGAGTTCGGCGGAGTTCTGAGTAGCCCGTCGAAGGTTTCTTTGACTGTCAAAATACCAGTCATATTATATTGTAGTTTCGGAGAGAATAAAGTTGACCAACAACAGCCCTTTCCTGTCCCGAAAGATGGCCGCCATACCTTTGCCAGCAAACCTTTTTTGGCTTCTTCCTTGTTTCCTGCATTGTTGCAAAAGCTGATGGGCTGATGGGGGTCTGAAACTAGGTACTTCTCGCTTCTTTATTCATCGTAAACTCATACAACTTTCACTGAATTGTTTACACAGGTTACGGACTCGCTAAACAACTCTGCATATCTCCGCACGACGTATCTAGTAATGGGAAACTTCGTTTCGTAAATCTGTCAAGCAGACACTGAATGCCTTAGTGAGACGGGGGTGATGCAGTACAGTGGAGAAAGTTGCTGCGTGAAATAGTGTTATCAGATTTCGATTAACGCATCCCACATTCAATCTACGTTTGGGAACATTATTTTACGAACGACTGTCGTCTCCTGTAGCATTTGAGACAATGAAGCTCACGTAGCCTACACAATGACGAAATCTATGAGCGATACCATGACCGTCCGGTTGTCGATAAAATCTGGCTCAATAGGTTACGGTGGGCGGGTCACTTAATCCGTATGGATGAGGATGATCCCACCCGGAAAGTCTATAAGGGCAATATCTATGGTAGAAAAAGAAGACGAGACAGACCCTGCCTAAGATGGAGCGATGGCGTGGGTTAGGACGTCAGACAGCTTTTAGGGATATCGAATTGGTGGACCTCGGCGCAAAACCGGGATGTCTGGAGTTCCTTATTAAGGCAGGCTTAGACCGGATACCGGTTGTTGCGCCGTTGATGATGATGATGAAGCTCACGCTTCCTGCTCCTTTTCACAAACAAATATTCATTTTCAACGAACCTCGTCCCACGAAGTGAAACGCGAACACCTCTTCATTCATGCTAGAAGTCCAAAACAAACCATTCAGACATTATTAGCCATAGCAACTTTTTCATCTCCAATCAAAAAATCCCTTATATTGTAGGGGCTGTGAGGGATAAAATCTGAAATACAACACTAGCCAAGGTCAGGACAAGAGAGTTTCCAGCGCGTGGTCGCGTCTTCATGGTTATCTGAGAAGCTTCCCCAGTGAAGTCTATACTTCACCCTCAAAACACAGTTAAACACGCTTGCAAAAACGACAAGATTTTTTTGACAAGCTATTCAGGAAAAAGGGGGGGAAACTATATTCTACAAGGTGGGATGGAAGTGAGGCAAACGAATTCTTCACAAGAGAGAGAATTGTTCAACCCAGAAGTCAGGTGTGGAATACAGCCGGAAGCAATTTTGAGAGACTGGTGTCATCTTTATCCGACAAATTGAAAACGAAGTCTACTGGGGTAGGGTGCCTTCTACGTGGAGCGTCATGTATAATAAAAGTAAGAAAATTCTTATAGAATACTGGCGGTAAGGTTCCAGTATGTTATCGCGTCATTACGCTCAAGCTCTGATCGAAGGCATGTCCTTTATCTGCACTGTTTGATTACCAACAAGGTCTCAACACCAGCTTCCTTTCTCACTGGTTCGGTTCCAACATTTTTTTTATTTGACTGTGCTAAATAACCCTATCAGAATTTTATCAAACGTTTCGCCCACCAATTCAACAGAAGCTCCAAAATATTTTACAATACTAGTCCAAGGAGTCATCCAATCATAGAATTGCCAAAACTGACAAATGCCATGTAACCTAAGGTCAAATGATCCGTTTGTTGGTTCCAGTTTCAAAGGAGTAATTACCTGTTCGGCGTCACCAAAAGCGTAGGAAGTAAACCCAACTGGCTTTGATGGAAAAAGGTTTTAAGAGGAAGTCAACTTGGGATACCAGAAATAGGAACAAGGTACCACAAACTTTCATCAAAATAAAGTTAGAACTTGAACTGGAGAAGTAGAAGACTGGAGAAAAACACCCCATCTATAGTCCAAAGTTTGATGAAGTCTACTATCGACAGAAACCACGTTAGTTAACGCCTTCAATGCTCTGCCTTTTAATAGGTATCAGCCCAGTAGGAGACTCCGTTACGGAAATTTACCTGTGTACTAGCGGGCGGCTGAAATTGCAAGTCTACCAAGGAACTGCCTCCGATTTTGGTGCATTGCATTACACCCAAGAAGCCAAGATCAGGTAACTTTATATACGTGGAATACAAGGGAGCCAAATAAAATTTCGTCACAGGCAAAAAGTAGGCTGCTGGCAGAAGCTAGCCGGTGGCATTAATAGGGACTCATGGGGCTTCGGGTATAAGTTGGTTACAAGAAAACTTGGTGCTTATTTATTACTTTGTTCAATAGAAGCAGAGGACATGGAAGAACTCCTGCGGATACTTTTCCTGTCCACTCCAACCGAATTGATGTTGTCGATAAGAGGAGGAGTGCTCGGTCTTCACTTAAAGTGACTGGGAGATGCGGTGTTACCTATAAAGGACAAAAAACACCAGACCGGATGATATTCCCAGCAAAGTGCTGAAATTTGTATTCATTTATGAGTCGGATTTCCTATTCAGCGGTTTCAACGGGGGCGTCTTTCTTTCCCACTGCAAGATTGCAAGGCTGGTGCTGATAATTGAAGGTGGGACTTGTTGAGCCGAGATGTAAGAAACTTCAATTCTACGAAGAGCTGTGGCATCTTCAAAGCGCTAGCAAATTGTTTCCGTATTCTAGGATAGTCAGAGATAAGGAGACTATTCCCATGAAGTTCGTCTCCCGGCGCATTGCTTGAATTTGTGTGGTGAAAGAAAAGCATTACCTATGTTGCATCCATTGGTGCGAGCTCATAGCTGCAAGCACAGCATTATATATTCCCGGGAAACATACACAAGAAAACCGTCTAGGTGCCATCGAAACACTGACACATCTATACATGAGCCACAAGGGCCACGAGCCAGTTAGCTACCTTATCCCTACCCCTTGAATGAGCAATGACATTCCGTGCCCCCTAGATTGATTTGCTTCTCCTGTGTATAGTGTTCTTGATCAGAAACTATTGAATGAACTGCGTCCTGCTCAACGAGACTTGGGAAGGACAGCGCAGAATGGGGGTTACATCGGAAGGTACTCGGGGATCTACAATTTTTCCGATCATTTTGGAACGCCGTATACGATATTCTGCTGTGATTCGAGATGTCTGACGAATCGCATTTGGTCGAATACCCGGAAGATGTTCCGGTACTGGGGACGAATACCCTCAGTGTACATTCGGAACTATGATGCGATGAACCAGCAGGTGGATATCTGAGTATCGATTATCGACAGCTGTGGAAAAAACTGAAGTGGTCTTTTTGAAGCTGACGGCATTACGGTTAGCACGAAAATGTGCTCCTTCGAGCAGATTCGGAACACCGTAGACAAAGCTGCAGCTAAAATAATTGCAATTTACCGGCTAATGGCCAATGTCGGAGGTCCACTACTATAGGTTGGCGTCCTCAGTAAGGAGATTTGATGGTTTATTTTCAATCAGTTTTATCGTGCTCGCAGCAGCCTGTATCATGTGTTAATTTAGTACGAGTAGTTGGGGAAGCTCTGCTCTGCTGAGTTAAGGAGTCTTCACTATGTTCTCAGCTCAGATCGGAGCTATAGGAAACTAACGTCCGATAGGTGCGCTATCTGATTTTCCACAAGATCTCAACGCACTAGCACCGGATCATTTTCTAATCGGCGTAGCTCCAGTAGTATTATCCAAATATTCACTCAACAATCTAACAGAAATTAGGCAAGCGCTTAATCAACCAGTTCAATGATAACTCTACCACATGTTCTGAAGGAGTTCTCCTAAAGTTTCTATTGAATTGTCAAGTGACATTATGAGGATCACAAGCCCAAACCCGGTTCTTTAGTTCTGATGATGGACGACGAAAAACGATAATGGTGGGGCGGCGTTCAACCAGTAACAGCCGTAACCAGTAGCAACACCAGTAACCAACACCCCCTCCAATTGATATTCGAGAGCATAACAGCAATCTCTTATCAATATCCTGGAGCGACAGATTGGATACAACAATTTTTCTGTAGTTCCTTTACGACGAGGCATCGTCCGCGTAAAGACGAAACTCTAACTCTGTCAGGAGGTTGACTGCCGAAAAGAACTCAAGAGTCTGACAGAGTCCGGAAAGACTCTACGCCTTCCAAAATTGTACGGACCCCGTCGTCATCATCAAAAGCAAAGGAAATAGACCCAATTGAAATCACATAGGCTCTGATGGAAAAGGCGTCTTTTAATATCAGAAACAAGGAGCAAGGTACCCCAACATCTCTTCGACACATAATTTGAATCCAAATTGAAGAAGGAGAGTGCAAGATAAAAGCATCCTGTCTATAGTTTACAGTTTAATCTAGTGCTATTGATACTCGGTGTCATTATCGGCAGAGGCAACATTACCCAGATATATAAATATAAAGTAAAAAAAATAAAGTAAAAAGACACCGTCATCCAAAAGGAGATTTTGTCCCCAGAACTCACATGGCACCGTACGTCAGCGTCAGTGTACCGTTCTCTCAATATCTTGAACATAGTAAGGAAATTGCCTAAGACCCTTATCAAGCCAAGATTAACTGATGCAATACGTGTTGCGGAAGAATTTTCACCTAAAAAAGATGGTTTAAGCGCGAGGTGGTTCACAATTAATGTCGTTAAAAAAGTGGTCCAAGTGATGGGATTGGTTGGGGTACACTGTCGCCGCCATCGCTTGTGATGCTCCTTGTGATGCTAGGTGTGAGAAGCACACTGGGAATAGTGATGCGACAACTTAGTTCTGAAGAAAACCGAAGTGATCGTCCTGACCGAGGAAAGGGTTGCCACAGCCCTTCCTATTCAGTTTAGAGAAATCATTGTCTTGTCGAAACCGGCAGTGAAATATCTCGGCATGATGAGAGATGCGAAGATATGGTTCTCCAAGCAGACTCAGCATTCCGCATAACAAGGTTTCGGCAGTAATGATGATAATAGGGGTCATTCTGGCTCCCAGCATGCTGCGAAGCGGAAACCTATATACCTCGGAAAAGGAAAAGTATTTGCATCGCTTGTGAAGAGCGAGCCTGTATTCTCAGCGCATGGTAGCGCTCCTGAGAAAGACAATCAAGGGATAGATGGACCGTGCATCTCACTACAGATATGCGACTGAGGTTCAATCAAAAGTACGGTGGGGTTGACTAGTACCTTACCCAGTTGCTCAACGAACACGGATATTTTCCATGTTACCTGTAGACAATCGGAAAAATACAGTCACCTAATCACATTAACTGCAAGGATGAGCCACCCACACCCTTTTCTTTAATAGCAGATGGAAATACCATCGCCACGTCCAGTAAGGTAGCATGTTGCACTCAAGACATTCATTATGGTGAAAAAGAGAGAGATGCTTGGGAGAGACGACAAGGTAACTGAGCTCTCTGAACGATGGGTGTCGGTTACTACACTGAATAGGCCTGACCTGAGGTAATGTCGACTTCAAATTTTCCAAAGAGTTTAACTCGATGCAGCACGGAATATTGTGCGCTGCCAATGCCCCTGTGATAATAATTACTAGTTTCTCTGCAATGGTTCACCCTTTGTTGAAGCTGGCAAAATCGAGAAGCGGGAAGTGGAACGGGAATCGAAAGTCTGGACACTATTCCACGAGGATCCAAAGTTAGAGCCTTTGTGATCAACAAAGGAAGATCTAGAGTGGAAACCAGGCAGTTTTCTGTCAATCGACCCTTCAAAGTGTTGTTTAAGGCTGTCCAAAATCGCTTTGGCTATTATCTTTGCGACAGGCCCCTTTCATGTTCACACTCAAAGCAGCTTGCCTTCTTCAGAACCTTAACAATTATCCCAATTTTTTAGTTCTTGGATAAGTGAAAGTAGCAGCTCAGCAGAAACTTGAGGGGCTGCTAAGAATAGCTTCGTAGATAGACCGTAGATAGAAAAGTGACAGCTTTATTTCCCCGAAGTAAGTTAATGGCTGAGATTATTTTACTTCTGTTTGGAGAAATAGTGCACCACGTTAAATGGTGGGACTATCCACGGCTTCACAGCGGTCAATAGTGACGGAGAAGTGTAAGGTTTTTGGACAGAACGTAGCTTAGCGAAAGAAAGGGGTTGTGGAAGAATATCGAACATACGCAACCTGGATGAAGTTGCGTTCCACAAGTAGCGTCCTTTGTGATCGACGTATTAACAAACGTCTCAAATCTACAATTTCCCGCAATGTCGTCCGTCCTGTCGCCCTATATGGTTCTGAGGGTTGGCCGACTATAAAAGACAATGAACGATGTCTTGCGGTAATGCAGACGAAGATGTTGCGTTGGACTAGTGGCGTGATACGATTTGATCACATCCGAAATGAGGATGTCCGCGATCGTTTTGGGGTTGCACCGATCGTGGAAAAGCTGCGAGAGAGGTGTCTTCGATGGTATGTTCATGTAATTCGCGCTAACGAGAATTCACTTGCCAAGATTGGTCTAAACATAGAAGTCGATGATAAAGGACCAAAAGGCAGGACAAAACAACGGTGGCTGATACGCTGGATGGTTATTTAAAAGCCTCGAGATTGCACCCAGATCAGGCATTCGATAGAGCCAAATGGCGAAACCGATCACGACGAGTCGACCCCGCTTGTGAACAGGACAAAGGCTGAAGAAAAAGAAGAGTTGAAATAGTTGGGCTGTGGCGCTTAATACCAAGTAAAAGCAAGCGTTGCATGTAAAAATCTTTTGCGGAATTTGGTGCTCATCTAATCAAGTATCTATTGTAGGACACCACTTTGAAGCTTTTAATTCCAGGAGTGACCACGCTGCAGTTTTTTTTAAATTCATCTTTAAAAGCACCTGTCCGTTCATTGTTACTCTACATATGACGCCAAAATGTCATGAAACTCTGCAAAAACCTTCGCTCTGACCACTGCCACCGCCTTTGAATTTCATTCCACGCATCTTTTTGAATAATTCGTTTTGATCACGTCTTCGATGTGCACCCAATTGAACGTCACACACTTTATTCAAAATATATCGTTTGAATAAATTTTCCATAAATTGTTATGTAACTTGGGCTTTTGTTTACTTTTACTGAATGGTCACCTGAGGAATTTGACCATGATATTGAATTGTATTGGTGGAATATTGAGGTGATCGGCCAGAGTTGGAGCTGATGGTGGAACTACGCGGCATGGATTATGTGGAAGAGTCGCAGGTTCGTGTATCTTAATCATGATATCTGCACAGAAATAGGGGGTTGCCGCTAGGTTGACAAATAGGGCCACTAGGTTGACAAATAGGGCCAGTGGTGTTTTCATAGTGGAAAGGTAAGCAGAATGGAAAGTAGTAGTGGCAGATAGTGTGCTGTCTCAAGGCATTGCTCTCTGTTAGAGGTGTCACTACCCCTGAGGTGGTTCTTCTCATAGCTAGAAGACACCAGCGCAAACGAGTTTGATCCCATTATTCATGGGAAATTCTCGGTTCTGCTTTCTAGTCGCTCGAGTATAAAAATGTCATGTCTATGAAAAAAACTAATCTGAAACCTGCCAGCTTAGCCTTGATAAATTGACTTTGAAACATTCCGCAAATGCGTCAGTGAAACACTTCATTTACTTGCTACCCAGCGACGGATCAGAATAAAACACAAACCACCTTTTGCTGTGCCATCAAAATGAATTTTGAATCTGTGACGCATAATAAGCAAAAAGATACTCATGCGCATGATTAAGCTTTGCTGCTTCCAACTTTTCTTCGCTATCATCTGATTTGTCTCTCACTTTGTTACTGAAAAGATAGAGAGTCTGGGTACCTATACACAGGCAATCTACAATAAATTCAAGAACATTCGGTCAATATTGTTGCCTTTTGGTCATCCCACTTTGAACGAATCCAGGTCTTGTCAGAAAGATATCTCACAAACAAACTAATTTTTAGTATTTATAATAGTTTATATCTTGTATCTGGCTTTTTAGGATCTAACAGATAAATGTTTTGTTTGTGTGTGCGTTTATTGCCGTCTGCTTTTTGTTGACTTAAATGCGACATTTAAGCAAGTCACTAACTATTTTTATTGAATTCTCAGGCCAGATTTTGCGAGTCGTCTTGTTATTTGGCTCGTCTGAGGTACAGATGTACCGGAGAAATAAACTGAATCAAAGCTGGGAGACATGTTGGTGGGATGAACATTTTTCTGTATCTTGGGGGAGGGGGGGCGAACAGACGTACCGAGAAGCGGAGATCTAGTGAGCTAGTTTTGCTTGGGCAGAACACTTCCGTCATCTTTATTTTGCTAAGGCTTAAAATAGGTGGATATGGATAGGGGAAAGACTAGAGTTCTTAGAATTTACGCGCGTCAATTTTAGGTTTTTCTGTAGATCGCTTAGTTCTACTGAAGAGAATTGCCTCGGGGCTAAGTTCTATGTCAGATTCATTGGGGCCCATTCGTCAATTATGGCAGTGGAGGATCTCCCGAAACAGGACACTTGGTCTCCTAGTTTCCACACATTGTTTCCCGAACTGGATCAACAAAACCACATCAAGTCCTTAAACTGTCTAAAACATGACAACCAACAAACATAACATTTACATACTTCGTACTCCTGTCGCCGATGTGCACTGGTACAATTGAAACAAGTTCGATAGTTGAACACATTGAGCAGCTCCTTTTGCAGTCGTTTGCCAGGTGCCATGACTTTCCGGCTGATTTTTTTATGAATGGTAAAAACTTGGGAAGACACTGATCGCAGCACAATACAACTAACAGCCAATGATAAGTATGCTAACAACAACAGCAATGGGAACACGATATCTCATTAACGGCGGATTTAGGATTCCAATTAACTTCACGGAAACATTCCTTTCTTCCACTTTTCCGTATTATTTTCATCGAAAGAGATCACTTGCTCGGAGATTCTGCATTGAAACTAAGACGACTGCGGAAAAACATCTATCTGAAACGCGATGTATCTAGTGAGGCACGTTCAAGTTAACAAAAAAAAAAAAATCTTCACTTTCGTCCGGAGAAAGAAGCAAAAGCTCATAAAAACTGCATTTGAAGAAGATTCAATGTGCGACGAGGGTTGTGCGCTTGCATGTCGAGATGGCAGATACTAACGATATTGCTGCGATCACCTGTCTACGTACGCGTTCTCCCTTTGTAAGGTCTTCCACCTCTTCCCTGTGAATTAGTATCTACCGACTCAGACCACGATTATTGTCCATTTTCAACACTAAAACGCGTTAATCATAGAGCGAATGAGCCACAAAATTTAGCGACCCTAGAGGCCCCCTTAGTATGCAAATCCAACAAATCAAAGCGCAACCCCTAACCGATGCGATCGCAACTCACTACTGCGTTTAGCGATCTCAGTGTATTTTTGCAACGGTCCCAGGAGAGGTGAGAACCCAACTAGTATAAGTATCTTTCGCGGAAATTCGGTGAGTATGCACGAATCGACCAGTACAACGAACGCACCGATCGGGCAGAAATGACGATTTTAATATTCTATGGATAAAAAAAAAATCGACAAAAAGTATATTCAGCAACTTTGTCAGCAACTCGCTGAATTAGCCAATCTTAACGTATTCTATCTTTTTTTTGGGTACACATGCACTTAACAACCACTCCGAACCGTGTCTTAGCTACATACTGAAGTGGATTTCACGCCATCAGTATAGTATCTTGTATCTCTGCCGGTGTGTTGTGTGTACCCCGTGTCGAAACCAGTTTTTCCTATATTTGTTGTTGTTGCGCACAAGATCGGTTCGGAAGCCGACGCGGGTGTACTACAGGCAACCTTGCTTACCATGCCGAGTGTATATTTAGAACGCGCGTTCACTTTTGCAGGAGGCGCGTTGGCTCAAACTGTATAAGAGTTGATTGGAGATACTTCGAAACTAGCGAGAGACTCTGGGTTCCCCTTATCTGCGCGAAACAGCTGAGCGATCCGGAACGACTTTATCACCGAAGCAGTGGTATCTGACTATCTTTAACCGTTCCACTGCGTCACTGCTCTGAGATTTCAGAGTATCTACGTGCTCGGAAGTATCTATTTGCGGGTACTTCTGCACTTAAAACCGTTGAGAAGCTCAAGCAACTAAGTCAGGCTAGTCACTTGTTACAATGGAATTACTTGGATCAGGTTCTGGTTCTGGTATTCTCCTTCTAGCGCTAACAATGACGCAACTGCCCCCCATGTACAGAAAGTACTTACGTACGAATATGAACTGAATATGAATAACTGAATAGTGAATACTAGACCCAGCGACAAGGAGCACTTACAAGCAGACCTAAACCATCTAGAGAAAGTCCATTACACCCAACTGTTCATCCAAGTACTTTTGTACGATAGAAGCGCATACTTTGGAGAAGTAATACAACTGAAAAAGATGGCACCAACAAAAACCTGAGCGTCACTAACTCAGCGAATTAGTTGGATTAAATTCAAAGTTGACTGCGTACGACGGAGGAGATTAGTGCCACACCAAATAATGCAATAACACTGCACTAGGCGTCTTCCGGCGAGTAGATACCGCGGAGTTACTACACAGCCCGCATGCCACACTTTATCTAAATAATTAAATTTAGAGCACGCTATCTAGTGGCTATATCCAACGAGGCGTCTGTCTGCAATGCTGTTATCTAATTAGAATTAATTCGGTGAATATTGACGATCCACTTTTGCCTCCACGTTGATGACTTGGTGATGGTGATGATGATTAGAATGAAGAACTGAATAATGGATTCGAAAAGAGAATTATTTGATGAATTTAGAAGTGGAGTACTTGGAGTTAATTTTTTCTGGTTCATTTGGTATTAGCACTTATCGAAAGTGTAGCGAATGAACGTTAGGGGATAACGCAAAAAATACTTATCGCTTGGGAGTATCGATCTAAAAACAGCCGAATTGAGGTATAATTCCATTAATAATGCCATAAAAAAGAACCAATAAGATAACTTGCCTGATGTTCGTGCTAGATAAAAAAAGTGGGGAGAGATATCTGTGTTTTCTATCCGGCATTTTGACGGAAACCTTACTTCAGATACAGCAAGTCGAAACAAATTATGGAGATAAGCCTTTGATAATCGTGGAGCTAGGAGAGGTCCACTTGCACTTGAGAACGGCTTCAGCAAAGTAATAGACGATTGTCAACCTTGTCCCCAAGTTTTTCCGAAATGGCGCCCAGCGTGGGGTACCAGCTTCGATAAAGTAACAGACGATTGTCAACCTTGTCCCTAAGTTTTTCCGAAATGGCGCCCAACGTGGGGTACCGGCTTCAGTAAAGTAATAGACGATTGTCAACCTTGTCCCTAAGTTTTTCCGAAATGGCGCCCAACGTGGGGTACCGGCTTCAATAAAGTAATAGACGATTGCCAACCTTGTCCCTAAGTTTTTCCGAAATGGCGCCCAACATGGGGTACCGGCTTCAGTAAAGTAATAGACGATTGTCAACCTTGTCCCTAAGTTTTTCCGAAATGACGCCCAACGTGGGGTACCGGCTTCAGTAAAGTAATAGACGATTGTCAACCTTGTCCCTAAGTTTTTCCGAAATGGCGCCCAACGTGGGGTACCGGCTTCAGCAAAGTAATAGACAATAGTCACCCTTGTTCCTAGGTTCTTCCAAAACAGCGCCCAACGTGGGATACATTTCTTATCAACAGGTGGTTTGGGGTATGATTAAATGATCATTCAAGTTGATCATTTCGAGAGGTATTTCGTTGGAGCTGTCCTTTCGAGGGAAATATTGTAACTTTACCCTTGTCAACCACCCTATTCGTTGATTACAAACTTTATATTTAGCCAAGGGAAAAGGAAAAGGGAGTGATGCCTTCATTTCTTTGATCCCGGCTTAAGTTTTTCGCGGTAATCTCAGCGAAATCTTGGCCAAGTACAGCATCACAAAAAAACTGAGAAGATAAACGCACCTCGAGGTTTTGCAAATCTAAACTGCTAAATTGACATCCTTAAGGTCATCCTGCGAATAAATGCGGGTTTGCCAAAGCAATTGGTGATAGTCACCTCAAATTACACCCCGAGATTCCACTTTACTAAATTGGCGCCCAACGTGGGGTTCACTTGTAACGAATCGGGAGGTGAACTATTTTTATCTATCGTTGTAAGCAGAAAGTTGACAAAGCGATACACCTCCTTGTCTTTAGAAGCAAAAAACTCGCAGTATCACTCTTTGACCTTGTCCAAACTGCTGAAGCCGACCCACGAAAAAAGTGGACCATGGATTGAAATAGGTGGTAGTTGGACGGCGGAAGACTCGGAATATGTTGGTCAATGTTAAAGTAACTGAATTGCGTCAAGATTATCTAACTGTCCATTGGTTCGTTCAGCGATATGGACTTGTTTGCTGTCCTGGTCCAAAAGAAACCGCTTACAGCTGGCCAGAGTGGGATAGTTTCCAAAAAGCCTAGCAAATATTCCATCAAATTGTGTTCAGGAGAGGTCTGATTTGACTAGCTGGCGACACCTTTGAAATGAATCAAAGATACAATAAGACTTTTCTTAAAAATCGGTAGCGTTTGAGACTACCAGTTACCCTATTTCTTAAGGATCGTTTAGATTGTTGAAATAGACCCATTCTTCGTAACACGACACGCTTTGGTGAATAAAACATCTTCAACGGGGATTGTCCAGCAAATATTGGTACGATTTTGAGTTTATTGTTCTGTCAGATCGTAAGGCATGTCTCTATAGCATTACTTAACCTCTCCGAGAATGTGAAAACGCCGGATAATTGACGTATGAGGAATAGCCCATCCAACGGGTAATCAGCAGTTATTTTACGATGAGTCGGTTTCCATAGTGTTTTATATAGAGTTGGTGCCGACGTTAGTTGCTCGAGCTATTTTTTGGGGCTAAACTTTGAACCTAGCTTCGCCGCTCTTTAATTTTTGATAGTAGTGCCCATAAACCATACTTTCGGTTTCTACTTGGCACTTGGCACTTCAGTTTCTTGGAAGTCTTTTTTGGAATAATAACCTAAAAGTAAAGAAAAAATCTTGACTGACGGTTTCGTTCAGGCAGTGGCATCTCATCAGACCCTACCTCACCACCTAATTCTTTTTCGAAAAATAAGTGGAAAACCCAAAAAAAAAAAACCCGAAAAGTGCTTGAAATTCCTTTGCTTTATCCCATTACTTTGATAGAAATCAGGGGATAAAAGAGTGTTTATAGTAGGTACAGTTGGCTGTGCAGAGATTTTTAAGAAAAGGAAATTTTCCGATCTAGCTTCTGGGAGATTAGTGGAATTTTAAGGTGGCAGGTAACATTTTTCGATTTCAGCACGGCGCTTATAACCTACAATATAAGGATTCAAATCCAAACACGTTCCCATTCTTAAGAACCGTTCCAACTGCGGCAACGATATCCATTGTTATCTTTAGTGGTGGTGCACGTATGGCTCGATTAGGGAGTCGAAAATATCGAACTCTCTAACCGAGCCATCCGCCCATCACCAATAAAGGCATCTGACTTCAGGAGTACCAACTGACGGTGTGTCAACTAATCTCCTACACAGTACATAGCACAGTTTGTCAGTACACTGAAACAGTTCAGATGGCAGACGGCACAGACTGCGTAGGAGTAGATAAAGGACGAGATCAACGATTTTGGTACATCAATCCGTGAAATAGTCCCCACTCTATATACCATCCAGCACCCCAACCATCTGTCTAATATACAACTAAATTGAAACACATACCGGGAAATTCGAAGAATCACCCCGCGACTTGGCAAAACTAACAGATATAATGATCTCCTGCCCAAAACATTTCCTCTCCTGGAAAAGCAAGTGTCCTTACGAAAAATTTTCCCAAGACCCACCCGTCCGCACTCTAAATGCATGAATAAAGCTGTGAAGTCGAAGTAAAAAAAAATCATGCCATAATTCTCCCAGACTACTAACCAAACTGGTCTCTTGCAGCACCCGCTTCTTCCAACCAGGCCTCCTGGCTCGATTTCAATAATTACTTTCGCCAAGCAAACCGCGGTTGCAAATTCCGTTAGGCAGCGCAAAAATAATATGTTAAGACAATCCTCTGCAATAAAAATCGGTCTTTTCTTGACAATTCTCATTAATCATTGGTCTTTTTTGAACGTCCTCTTCCTAGCGAGCTGAAAATGGACACAAATCTCATCTGCTCCAAACAAAACGAAAATCCTTTCCTGGTAGTTACAGGCCTATCTTCGTCCTCCGGTAAATTTATCGTCGATGAGCACTGCGGTAGAAGCAATTTTATTCTAGACTTCCAGGTCTTCAACTTCAACCTGCTTGGTTGAATACACCCTTCTAATCCTTAAAACCGATATGCAGCCTAGAATTAATTTCAAGGCACTACCGACAGCTAGCCTCCTTAATACGAGGAAATTGCCCTATTGATGTCCACGTAAAGATGCTTCACTCCAGGCAAATCAGCAACAGATCAGATTTTCACTGTGCGGCAAGCGACGAAAAACTGCTGGAGTATGGACATCAGTTGTACCATTTTTTCGTCGACTTCAAAGCCACACATGATAGCATAGTTAGGATAAAACTGTGGACGACCATGAGAGAATTCGGTATCCCGACGAAATTGATAAGACTGACTAGGCTGACCCTAACCAATGTGCGAGGCCAGATAAAGTGAAGCAGGATCACTTTCGAGACCATTCAATATCAAAAGCGGTCTAAGACAAGGAGATGCCCTATCATCCGGCCTTTTTAACCTGGCCCTGAAGAAATTAATCCCTGATGCTGAGGTAAATGCGAGGGGTACGATCCTCTTCAAGTCCACCCAACTACTGGCCTATGCTGACGATATCGACACCATGGGAAGAACAACCCGAGATGTACAAACTGTCTTCATCCAGATCGAGCAAGCGGCGCGAGATCTTGAGCTGCACATCAATGAAGGCAAGACAAAATATATGGTGGCAATATCAGCACCAAAAACCAACCAACCAACAACATCAAATCGCACTGGTCAAACGGGAAGAATAAAGATAGGAGACTACAACTTTGAGACCGTTGATCATTTCTCCTTTCCAGGGTCGAAAATCCCAATCGATAACAGCTACGACGATGAAATCCACGCACGGTTGTTGGCAGCCATTCATATTTCAGTTTACAAAAGCTGTTCCGATTGAAACGGTCCTATGGTGAGAGATCAAAGCTCTTACTGTACAAGACAATGATCTTGCCAGTCCTTATGTATTCCTCGGAGACTTGGGTTCTTAGCAAGAAAAATTGCGAACTCTTGCCTGCGTTCGAGAGAAGAATCCTCCGAAGAATTTTTGGCCCCTACATGAGAATGAACGATTCCGTAGGCTACATAACGACGAAATCTATGAGCGATACCATGACCATCAGAGGCTGTGGATAAAATCCGGCTCACTAGGATACGGTGGGCGGGTCACTTAGCTCGTATGGATCAGGAAGATCCAGCCCGAAAAGTCTAGGAGGTGTCCTACCACTTTGCTGAAAATCATCCAGGGGTTATTCCCCCAGCAAGAGGAGGGCACCGAAACATTCTAGCCACCAATAAATGTGACGGCAATTCTTTCAGTCACCAGAGACGAGCTTCTGGAAATTTGCGGTACAATAGGAGATAGTAAAGCACCGGGCCTGGAAGGAGTACCAAATAAGGCCCTTAAACTTGCCGTGAAATCAAGATCAGACACGTTCACTGGGTTATTCAAAGCATGCATGTCCGAGCTGATATTTTCAGCGGTATGGAAGCGGCAGAAGTTGGTACTTCTGCTTAAGTCTGGTAAACAACCAGGTGAACCATCCTCATACAGACCCATATGCCTTTTGGACATTGGGGAAAATGCGGCGAATTGGAATCTAATGCGCAAATCCCTAGCGAAAGTTACTATTCCCGCCTATCTTGCCGCTATCCTTGATAATTTTTTAGTTGAAAGTAGGCTCTGGTATGATACCGATGCCGGACCTCAGGAGTACGTTGTTTACGCGGGTGTCCCGCAGGGCTCCATATTGGATCCACTACTGTGGAGCATCATGTACAACGATGTGCTTAATCTTCCATTTCCGGGAGAAGTTACGGTGATGGGTTACGCCAACGACATAGCTCTGGTTATTGTCGCAAAGCATCTCGAAGATGCTGAGTTATACTCAAGCGAGACAGTCAGTGCTGTTAAAAGTTGGCTAGAGAGCTCTAGTCTGACACGGAGGAAAAAACGGAAGCGGTCCTCATCACTAAGTGCCAGAAGAAAAATTACGCCTGTATAAGAATCGGAAATCAAATCATCATTTCCAAGCCGTCAATCAAATACTTGGGGGTGGTGATAGACAGGAAGCTCAGTTATAGGCAACACGTGCAGTATGTTTGCGACAAATCATCCACTGCAAGTATGACCCTGGCAAGGATGATGCCGAACGTGGGAGGGCCACGGTATCCCTTTAGGTTGCTTGTAGCTGGTGTGGTAACCTTAATCATGCTCCATGTGACCTCAGTTTGGGGGGAGGCGTTGCGGATGTCAACACATGTCAACACTAACAAACTGAGTGCAGTCTACAGGAGGACAGCCCTGAGGGTATGCTCTGCCTTCAGCGCTGTCTCAGATGATGCAGCATTCGTCATCTCTGGAATAATGCCGATTGACATCTTGGCAGATGAAATGGCGAACATATACAATGTGAAGCCAATCTCTCTCTCATCGCAGATGAGGAACGCTGAGAGGGAGAGATCCATAAATAGATGGGAACGCTCGGGAAACGATCGGTGGACTCACAGTCTCATTCCTGCCAGCAAGGAGTGGTTGGAGAGACCACAAGGCGATATTCATTATAACCTCACCCAGTTTATCACGGGGCACGGAAGATATCGCCAATACCGGCACAGATTGAAATTGGAGACCTCACCCGGCTGTTCAAATTGCGATGGAGTCCCAGAGGACCCAGAGGATGTATTCTTCCAGTGTCCGAGATTTGTGGAAGAAAGGAGGAATCTAGAGGAGACTCTAGGAGAGGTGCTGGTACCAGAAAATCTGGTGCCGAAAATGGTAGCATATCAAGAGAATTGGTATGCGGTCAACTCCATGATCGTATCTATCCAAAATAAACTGCAAAAGGCAGAGGAGAGGAGAAAATTGCGGTCTCTTGCGCCGCATATAGAAGGAAGGTGACTAAGCTGGAGTGAGCTGACTCCGCCTCGTGATGTAATACCTTATGGTGGTTCTGCGGGGCAGGGAGGGAGTCGGGGGTGGTTTTAGTGGACGCTGGTGTGGACCAGTGCGTTTGAAGATTTCTACCTCCTCAAAGAAAAAAAAAGACAGACACAAGACCTTAAAAATGACAGTCCCTGCTGCCGAGAGTAATATCTTATAATAATAATTAGGACCCAGCAGCGGTAGCAGTTCGAGTGGGACTGAATGAACTATTCCTATGGAGCAGTTCTTCGGCAATATTGTTGTTTTATTCTAATTATGAATTTATCTATTCAATCAAAGTTACAATCTAAGAATTGAACCTTCGATCGCATGCGAACAGTTGGACTCCATTTTCTGAGACAATATATTATCACCAATAATTGAATGACCTACGTGCTCACCCTATCAATTGTATTGAATATTACATTTTTGCTGATTGATTTTATGTGTTAATATTTGTATAAATTGTTGATGATCAAGGTTCTGTTAAAAAAAGTCAAGTGGAATTTGATACATGTTAACCTAGGAACGAAAATAATACACAATTTACGTTCCATGCTCCCACGTTACGTTAATCATTCGCTGCGGAAAGAGTATGTATCAAACCTCTATGACACATTCAATCCAAACGAACTGACCTTGCTTGGACCTTGCAAAGGCTAAGGGAAAATAAGGTTCATTTTCTGGAAGCATAGCAGAACAACAGAATAGAAATTCATCGAAGAATAAGCCTGATTTATAGAGAAAATAGACCTTTACGAGTGATCATGTTGCCGAAATTGATGTAAATTCTGAAGGAACGCCAAAGGCATAAGCAGGGTCATAAAGGGGAAATCCGGGCCTATAGTGATTTTATCCACAACCGGACGGTCATGGTATCGCTCAAAGATCTCGTAATTGTGTAGGCTACGGAATCGTCCATCCTCATGTCCACAAGGATTTTTATGTCTCTAATATTCCCATATTTCTTTCTTCAGATAAGTGGGTTGCCAAAAAATACTTCATTCATATTTTTCCAGGAGAATATTCCAAATCTTGAGAACCCTTTCATCTTGGTTTAGCACAAGGAACTTTTAAGGATCACCAGGCAAGAAAATGTAATTAAAAATACATTAGCCTGGACATGTTAGCTCCAATTAAGGGATATTATAATGACTATAAGTGGTATAAGCCAATTATATTTCTTCCCTATTTAAAAGGATGCATTTCAAATTTCAATCAGTCTTCAGCTTACTTTGAACAATTGAGCAATTTCTTGGAATTAAAAATATTTCTTGAACTAAGCCATAACATGGATTCACGTGCTAAAAACACCAGTCTTCCGGAGCAGAAGTCACCCAAATCAACACCGTCAAATATTGTATCTACCTCAAAAAGAACCTACAGTGAAGCTCTGAGAAACACAGTCAGAAGATATATGGCTCGTATTGCAACAGTAAAGAGGCAGAAACTTTCTCATTCCGGAACCAACCTCTTCAAAGAGATAAGGAGAAAAGTATCACTGCCGTATGCCTCCAATCGACCTCTTTTGGAAAAGGATGATTCCGACGAAAGTTTTTCAGACGACGATGACTACGTAACCCAGCAGACCACTGGGAAGGACACTGAAGGTTACCCGGGATCACCATTGAGGTCGCATGCCTCACATCAACTTGCTTCAGGAAATGACATAGATTCCTCGGAAGACTTTTCATCAGACGATGAGTTCGTAACTCAGAGCACAGTCTTACTGGATTCTGACGAGGAAGAAATCTATGAATTGCATAAACAGGGAGCCAGCAGGCGAGACACAACCTTGAAATATGGCTCAGGATTCAGTTCAGACGAAGAGAGCCAGAGCGAGAGTTCAGAGGACGAACTTGAAGACAGTGAAGGAGGTTGTGCCTCAGATAAAGGACAAGACGAATCTGAGGCTTCTTCTTCAGAGGACGAAGAAGAATACTTACGGTTGTTCGAAGAGACCGAGAATAAAATGCTGACAAGAATGTTATTGGAGCATCCAGATGGTAGATCTTGAAAAAGGGACGGATGGTGTCCTGGCGATCGTGCCATGGAAGTGTAGCTGATAATTTGGTTTTTTACTTATTTAACGTATTTTAGTTTTTTTTTTCAAATAAAGTTCATGAAAGAAATAATTTTTTTTTGGTTTTTCATTAACAAATTTCAGGTGCAGTGACCTCAATGTAGGCCTGTATATAGGGGTAGCACATTTTCCTGTACCATTTTTTGAAGCGATGTAGTACAAAGCATTTGCCAGTCAAGCGCAGCGCAATATCCTTCTTCCAACTTTACTTAAAAACCAGTCCCTGAAGTCAGGTCCTCAGGTTAGCATTCTTAAAAATCTTTGAAGCTGGCGGTGAAGACTATGCGTTTTCGCCAATGGCTCCCGTGGCGCCTAAAAGAAGGAATGTTCCATGCCCAGCGGAAACTGGTGCTGCTTCCTAGTAACAAACCAGAAGACCCCGAGTCAAGTCGCCTATTCTGGTTGTTAGATGTTCCAAGCGCGGTGGATGGAGTGGAAGCGATTCTGGGCCCGTTCAGAAGACGCTCGATTCTTCACAGGCGCACGCCCTCGTGAATGGAAATGCTACTCCCAAGGGGAAGAGTGTAGGCGATACGGCATTATCCGAGAGAATCAGGCATCAATATAGATGGAGGAGGTTCGCGAGGCTTTGAAAAAGGAGTTCGACTTCATTGGACTTCAAGGGTCAGCGGTAAAGACGCTACGGAAAGCCCACAGAATAAAAATAACTAGGGGCTTAGGACTGCAAATCAACGGCGTCAAATACTGTATCAACCTCGAAAAGAACCTACAGTGAAGCTTTGAGAAGATATAGGGCTCGTATTGCAACAGTAAAGAGGCAGAAACTTTCTCATTCCGGAACCAACCTCTTTAAAGAGATAAGGAGAAAAGTATCACTGCCGTATACCTCCAATCGACCTCTGGTGTGGACACCTTGAAATATGGTTCAGGATTCAGTTCAGGCGAAGAGAGCCCTGATAGTTGTTCAGAGGACGAGCCTGAGGACAGTGAAGGAGCTTGTTTCTCAGATAAAGGACATGACGAATCTGAGGCTTCTTCTTCAGAGGACGAGGAAGAATACCTACGGTTGTTCGAAGAGACCGAGAATAAAATGCTGACAAGAATGTTATTGGTGTTGACGTTGCCACCATATATTTTGTCTTGCGTTCATTGATGTGCAGCCCAAGATCTCGCGCCGCCTGCTCGATCTGGATAAAGGCGGTTTGTGCGTCTCGGGTGGCTCTTCCATGATGTTAATATCGTCGGCATAGGCCAGTAGTTGGGTGTTGCATGTACCTCAGCATCACGGATCACTTTCTCGAGGGCCAGGTTAAAGAGGGCGCATGATAGGGCATCCCCTTGTCGTAGACCGTTGTTGATGTCGAATGGTCTTGAGAGTGATCCTGCTGCTTTTATCTGGCTTCGCACATGGTCAGCGTCAGCCTAGTCGGTCTTATTAATTTCGTCGGGATACCGAATTCTCCCATGGCCGTGTACAGTTTTACCCTGACTATGCTATCATAGGCGGTTTTAAAGTCAATGAATAGATGGTGCAACTGTTGTCCATATTCCAACAGTTTTTCCATCGCTTGCCGCAGAGAGAAAATCTGATCTGTTGCTGATTTGCCTGGAGTGAAGCCCCTTTGGTATGGGCCAATGATGTTCTGGGCGTATGGGGCTATCCGGCCTAGCAAGATAGTGGAGAATATCGTTTAGATGGTACTCAGCAACGTGTTACCTCTATAATTGCTGCACTGTGTGATATCTCCCTTTTTATGTATGAGACAGATAATGCCTCGTTGTTAATCCTCAGGCATTGATTCGCTGTCCCATATCTTGAGCACAAGTTGGTGAACCACTTGGTGTAACTGGTCGCCTCCATATTTAACCAATTCGGCTGTAATTCTATCGGCTCCTGGCGACTTATGATTTTTTAACCGATGAATTGCACGGGCTGTTTCTCTTAAACTTGGTGGTGGCAATATTTGTCCGTCGTCTTCAGTTGGCGGGATCTCCAACTCGCCAATGTTCTGGTTGTTCAGTAGCTCATCAAAGTACTCAACCCATCGCTCTAATATGCCCAATCTGTCGGAAATCAGATTTCCCTCTTTGTCTCGGCAGGATGAGCATCGAGGTGTATAAGGCTTCATCCTGCTGACTTGTTGGTAAAACTTGCGCGCCTGGTGCGGTTGCTCCCTGTACTTTTCTAGTTCATAGACTGGTTGGTTCTCCCTGGCTTCCTTTTTCCGTCTGTGAAGTCGCTTCTCGGCTCGGCGGAGTTCGTGATAAGTCTCTGCGCGTGCCCGCGTTCTTTGAGAATGCAACATTACTCGGTATGCGGCATTCTTCCGTTCCGTTGCTAGTTTACATTCATCGTCAAACCAGCCGTTCCGACTCCTTTTGCGGCTGGGGCCAAGTATATTTGTGGCCGTATCCATGATAACGTTCTTCATGTGGTTGTGAAGATCATTAGTTGATGCTTCATCTCCAGGTCCTCTATTGACTGCGGTTATTGCGGCATCCATTTCCCTCTTATAGGTGTCGCGGAGGGTTGTGTTGTGGATGGCTTCAGTGTTCACTCTCACCTGATTGTCAGAGGGGATTCTAGGTGGTATTGTTATTCGAGCTCGGAGCACCATGCCAACGAGATAGTGATCCGAGTCTATATTGGCCCCCCTATATGTTCTGACATTCATCAAGGCTGAGAGGTGGCGGCGTTCGATCAACACGTGGTCAATTTGGTTGAAAGTGGTCCCGTCTGGAGATGCCCACGTATGTTTGTGGACCGCTTTCCGCGCAAACTAGGTACTTCCAACAACCATTTCGTGTGACCCTGCTAATTGAATAGTCCGCAGTCCATTATCATTTGTTTTTTTCGTGTAAGCTATGGGAGCCAACGTATCGCCTGAGTACGGGCTCTTTCCCTACTTGGCTGTTAAAATCCCCAAGTATGATTGTGATATCACATCTGGGGCAGGGTTCGAGGGTTCGTTCTACTGCCTCGTAGAAGGTATCCTTCTCCGACTCTGCAGTCTCCTCTGTAGGGGCGTGAACGTTAATGAGGCTTATATTTCTAAACTTGCCTCCCAAGCGCAGAGTGCATAGCCGTTCGCTTATCTCCCACGTAAAAAGCAATTCTTCAAAACTTCGTCGACACCTGTCTGCGTTGTATCATTGGCGGTAGATAGCCCACAAATAAGGAGGGCGATAATCGCATAGTCACGCAGAGATCCTTTCGCCCAGGATAGCTAAAGCCACTTAGAGCAAAACAGTAGAAAAGGAGTGTAGACATCTCAGGAAGTCGTGGAATAACCTGAAGGGCTTTTCCGGTAATCACGGATGATGGAGCCTAGATGTATGGAATCTGAACCAAATGCGACACACGCGCCACCGTCGCGGCGCAAGCAACTACTTTAGCCGGGCTCTGAACTGGATACACCACCGTCGTGGCGCAAGCAACTGCGTGTGGAATTTTCTAGAGTGAAGTTGCCGCTTTGCGACGGAACAACGTGACGTCGCCGCCGCATTACCAGCTAAACCGACGCAGCACGGACGAGTCTGAGTTTGACCACCGAAGAGCACGCACGCAATTCTTGTTCCGTCCGCCATTGTAGGACTGGTAGATTCCATTCAAGACTTGTTAGAAATAAATTATTGTTTTCTACTGTTTGACGGTAGACGACCACGTTTCCTTTTTGTTTTGAGAGAAGAACTCGAGTCAGGATAGCGGCTCACCCATAATTGGCTGACGCGTAATAGCCCACTAAGGGGTATATGGCAACCATATATATTTCAGAACACAATCTTTTTCAAATTAGTATTTTCCTGTTGGCTGTTGTGTGAACTATAGATATTCTTATTTTATTCTAAACGAAACTAGGCTAAATTTCTCTATTACACTGAATGTTGTACTTACAGCAGGGGGGCAAACACAAAGCCAAAACACGGAATGAGAGGGCTTGTTACTACGCTCACGGCAGTGTCTATGAATTTATCTACTAAATGGATATTTGCAGCTTCAATCATGAGGAGAATTTGGAAAAGATACTTTGAAACATGAATTCACCACGCTACACAATGAAGCTGGACTTTAACGCTCTTAGGGGGTTTCATTTAAATATTACTTACATATTCATATGCAGCATGCAAGAAACTCACCTGAAAATGGAAAAAAGAAATTATTTATAAAAAATGTCCATCAATTGAAACCATAAAAAATATTTCCCTCGCCATTATTATATAAAAATTTTATCTCCACGAAAGAGATGGAAATCACTACTCTGTTTGTGGCGCGAAACAAGGGAAATACCCGGTTTATCGTTTCCCAACGTTATCAGGAAATGTCAGTAAGTAACTGATCCAAGCTTAATTTCAACCCCAAACAGAATATAACGTAAAGCTCGTAGTATTAATATTTATCGCATTTTCATGAAGCTTCGTTTGAAATTTCAAAGTGAACGGAGTGCATGGAGGGAAAGCTCATAAACTGGAAAAGTGAAAAGAAAATCATTTTGTCCATCAACAGTAATTTTTGTGTTATTTATTTCGAGGTCGTTTTTAGATTGAAAATTTCGCTAATTTATATAATTATCAAGTTCTGCTGTTCGCTCCTAATGTCCGGAAAATATAATTTCCCCGCTCTTCTGTGATTGCGTATAATTAACCCCAACAAGTTTTCTGGAAAATTACCATTATATTCTCTATTGCATTGCTCATTAGAGAAATACATAATTCACCAATATACTCCACGGCCAGTAAGTTTTCCACGACCACCTTTCCCAACCTCGAGTGGCTTTTCAAGCAATTTGGTGTTCCGTCTTGGAATTCTTTGTCATATGTTGATTACACCTAGGGCGCCCGGACCGACCCGACCCACCTGTTTTCTAAGGTCATAATATTTCATGGTAGTTTCCATAATTTTTACGAAACTCTCACTCTCTCACTCAGAAGAATTTCAAGTCAATTTTCCCGGGGAAAATTAAGGTTTTATGTGGAATTGCAGGTAGGAAAACAAAAGCGATAGAACAGAGAGAAAATGTGAAGTGGAAAATTAGGGCACTCCCGTCATCAGTTCGGTTTACAAGAGACGGGGTCATGGTGGGTAGCTTACACAGGAACGTGTCTTCATCTACTACTGCCATCCTGTCCCCAACTATTATTTGCTCCTTACGAGCCTTTTGTTGTTCAGCTGTCGTTCAGACGTGAAGTGCCTGCACGTATTTTCTAGTGAGGCTTTTGTACGCGGAATCATTCAGACCAGGGTCGACATCATAAAAACTCAATGATATTGAAGATTTCTGATAAAAGCCCCTCAGTGGACAGGGTTGACTGGCGGGGGAGGTTTAAATTAATAAATAGGGAAATTGAGATGGGAAGGCACTGGGCAGAAATGAAACTTTAATAGGAGTTGGAAAAAGTTTGAAAAGCTAACCAGGCACCGTCATATCTTGCAGGAATCCCAGAATTGGAGGACCTAGTTCCTAGCTCACCAGAGCCTAGAAGAGCTAGAAGAAAGACTATTCAACAATCGACAACCCTCATACGCTTTCCCTACTACGTACTGTGGTTGAACACTTTGCTATTTTCCGCTCTCCTTTTCACCAAATCAATATCCTTTTCGTTCGGGAATGGGAAAATTTCATGTTTAATACGATAAAACTCCGATTGGCTAGCGTTCTAGCTTGTAAGGCTCTCAAGTATGTATACCCCAACCAGGACAGGAGAAACTCAGCATTAATGATGCGAAAATTCTGGGAAAGAAAAAATCGTGTCCTAAATGATATTACGTGCTTCGCTATGGGTACCCGTTTTGTCGATGACGCTAGTAAAAATCAAATTAACCCACGACGGGTGCTAGAATAATTTGAAATCAATAGCCATTTTCGACAGAGTAACAATCGTGGGTATTTGGTTTTTCTGAAAATTCTCGGTGGAGGAAGTAGGAGTAGAATTTGGTTGAAACCATAGTCCCGTGGATAAAAGATATTCAATGGGAAATCTATCAGATAAAAGCTTAAATTCAGAGATGAACGGGAACGGTTTCTCAAACTTGTCTTTTTTGAGACCCAAAAACATTTAGCTATCACAGAACAGCTTCTCGGAATTACCAGATTAGGTTGGCCGCAGAAGTTGAACGTCTGCCAGATTGCGTTGAGTTTGTCATTTCAGGTTGTTGAACGGAAAATTGAACAATTTTTGGGATGTCTCCCTCGGGAGTGAGCATTCCCAAGGAGGTTTCCTGCTGGGTTCTCTCCGATATCGTTGTAATGATACGTCTGGCAGCTTCAACTTTAAAGAACTTATCCATTCTACTGATCGCCCGATATGGGCCCTGGTACGGATGTTGAAGTATCTCTTTTGGAGCATCGCTGTGGATGAAGACATGGCTTTTTTTGTCACCAGGCCTTTGAATATGAAGATTCTTCTGCTGTCATGTTGACATTTGGAAACCCTGTCTTAGCTCCATGGTGAAATTAGACGTGCATACCTGCTCGTTGTCGGACCGTAAGTTGAAAAGCTCGCCTGAGAGGCGTAATGGCTAACCATACACTATTTATGCTTCAGTTGCACCGAAGTCTTCCTTCCAAGCTGCGCGAATGCCTAGTAGCACGACAGGCAATACCTCCGGCGTCCAGCGGCTATTGTGACATCTTATTGGTGCTTTGAGCTGACACTGAAAACGTTTGACTATGTCATTAGCTGGCGGATGGTATGTTCTTGAAAACACCTCGATTCAAAGTGTCTTCCTTGATCTCTGGTGATCGGAAGTGGTATGCCGAAGAGATCCATATGGAGATCCATCAAGGAGCGTTCTGCCAACTGTGATGGTTTCTTGATCGAAGATTGGTGCTACTTCTGGCCAACGTGAAAAACGGCCTACCATGGTCAGGCAGTAGCGTCGCCCCTTGCAATAAGGCATAACGATAAGATCCAAATTAACGTGCTTGAATCTAGATGATGGTGGCACAAAGGTACCAATTGGTGCGGTCACATTACGACTCACTGTTTATCGCTGATAATTATTGCAACCACGCGTCTAATCCCTGTAATTGAGTTTGACAGATGACCAAAGATACCTCTGTGATACCAGTTTAACGGTAACGTTTGTTTCTGGGTGGGGTAACAGTTTTCCGGAAGGGTTGGGTAATTAAAATTACTTTTTTATTGTCATTTAATATAAATTAAAGACTCTAATTACACTTTTTTTTAATTTCATTAATTTAGGTCAATTGACATTATTTAAATTTGTTAGCGAAGATTCTTTCTCCTCTTCGTGCTAGTCTCGAACTCCGTCTCGAACTGACATCGAAAAACACGCTGTCAAAAATGGTTTTCCAATGTTGTTGCCAATTCTATTCGCACTTGTGCGCGTGTTATACGCAAATTGTTCGCTGCGCCTCAATACTCCACCCCCAGCTGAAACCAAAGGGGGATTTCAGCGGGGAACCAGACGCACAGCTCATCCAACCTGGCTGCCGCCAGTCAAAGCGGACGCCTCGTGCGGCTCTCACCCTGGTCGCGTTTTTTTGCTGGATGAAGGATTTTTAGCCGAGCCAAGGAGACCCGTTTGGTTATGTCCCGGTACCGACGTTGAGGCTATAATAATGAGGACTTACAAGGGCCCTCATAAGGTGACTGCAGCGGCCTACGAGGAGCGTCTATCCTAATTAAGAAGTGCGTACAGTATTCCAGATTCCTGGGCACGTCAGTCACGGTGGTGGCGGCTTCAGTTTTGGCATTGCGTCCTTGAGCAGACGCAACAGACCGGTAGCGTTGTGGCCTGACCTGACGTCGAGAACACGGTCGCTGGGGAGTTTCAGATTCCCCCCGTATACCAGTTTCGCGAGACTTGCAGCAAACTTTTCGCGATTCGCTGTTCGGAAGTCAGGAACGACGAGTGGCAGAACCTGCGACCAAGAGGGGTTGTCTTGAGCCATTATAGCGGCCCTCAGCGTCCTGCGCCACCTTTCGATCACGCCATTGGACTGCAGGTGGTGAACGGTTGTCCAGTGGCGCTGAAAGCCGAAGAGTTTGCTCAACTCTGAGAAAAGAGAGGATTCAAACGATATTCCTTGGTCGGTCATTATAATTGCGGGCACACCAAAGCGTGGAATCCATTCTCGACAGAGATCCTCTGCATACTATTGTGCAGTAATGTCTATCAGAGGTATTGCCTCAGACCACCGTGTGAAGCTTTCGATGATTGTGAAACAATACCTGAAACCGTGCGAGTTGCGCAAAGGGCCAAGGTTGAAATGTGTGGAAACGCCCTACCTCTCCCCACATGCTTTGTTGTTTTGCACTTCTGGCATGTGATGCAATGTCTGGCCCAGAAATTAATGTCTTTGTTCATGGACGGTCAGGAATGCTTCGCGATGACTAACTGATCTATCTTCCGAATGCCTGGGTGTGCTAGATCGTGAACGGTGTGAAATAGTTCCATTCAGGAATTGACCGAAATATATTAGGGGTACCCATAAGTCATCAATTATTTGAGGATGAGTAATTTGTCATCAGTCGTGTACTAACATCGAAAGTGATAACATCTAATTTACAGTGAACTTAAGTAGAGCAAGTAGTGAGTAACGTGTAACCAAGTGCATAGCAAGATTAAACTTGTTTTGACAAAATGGCGGCATTTGTACCATCAGAGGACCATATACGGCATTGCATGTTGTTTCATTTTCACGCTGGTTTGAACGCAGCTGCTGCGACTAGAAAAATTTGCGATACGTATGGCGAAGTGTTGGAAGTTAACAAGTGTCAAAGTTGGTATAGAAAATTTGCCGCAGGTGATTATGACCTTAATGATATGCCGCGAAGTGGCCGACCCGTACAGTTCGACGAAGACGCGCTGAAGTCGCTAGTGGAAGCAGATCCGAGATTGACCATACAGGAATTATCGAGAAGCCTACAATCAACCTGGTCAACCGTACAAAGACACTTACATCAAATCGGCAAAAAGTGTAGACAAGGTGTTTGGACTCCACATGAATTAAGCGAAAGCAATAAGGACCAGCGACGAACAATTTGCACATCTTTATTGACGAGACTGAACTCAGATCCATTTTTAAACAGGATCGTAACTGGTGACGAAAAGTGGATCCTGTACGATAATGTAAAACGCTCTAGACAGTGGCTTTCAGCAAATCAGGCGCCAAGACCGACATCAAGACCAACATTGACAATGAGGAAGGTTTTACTCTCAATTTGGTGAGATTGCAGTGGAATCATACACTTCGAGCTATTGAGAGCAGGCGAAACGATAACAGCAGACTCATATTGTTCACAATTGGAACGACTTCAATCAAAGCTAATTGAAAAACGGCCAGCTCTAATCAATAGAAGAGGAGTCATTTTGCAACATGACAATGCCCGGCCTCACACAGCAAGAATCACGCAAGAAAAAATAAAGGAGTTAGGATGGGAAGTTCTACTTCATCCACCTTATTCACCAGATATTGCCCCATCGGATTATTATTTGTTTCGGTCGCTGGAACATTCCTTACGAAATAAAACTTTCAACTCTGTCACCTACGTCGAAAGGCACCTTCAGTCATATTTTGCTTCACGGCCGGCAGATTTCTACAGGAATGGAATTGAAAATTTTCGCAGCAGATGGCGAACTGTTATTGATAATGATGGAGATTATATAATTGATTAAGAAATAAAAATATTAAAGTTTTAATAAATTTTTAATATCTTACTTAAAAATAATGGATTACTTATGGGTACCCCTAATATGTCCCTTGTCTAAGATCTCGCAGTATATATTGGATGTTGAGCCATTGGGGACTCCCTGAGTGTATATTTGGCGTTAGTCTTCAAGCTCTGAAGAACTGCGTCGTCCTTCTTCGCCTCGGCAATTGCTGGAAAATCGACCGTGGCGGCTATCTTGACCTCTGCAACGCGTGACAAAGTATCAGAAACCACCTTATCTTCCTCAGACACGTGTTGAATGTCGGCAGTGAACTGGCTGATAAAAATCAAGTGCCGTAGTTGGCGAGGGGACGCTTGTCAGACTTTCGCTTCAAAGCAAAATTGAGCGACTTATGGTCCCTGAATAACGTGAACGATCTGCCTTCAAGAGCATACTGGAAGTATTTAATTACGAGGTACGCGGTGAGCAATTCACGATCATAGGTGCTGTAGTTTCGTTGAGCTGGATTAAGCTGTTTGGAGAAGAAGCTCAATGGCTGCCAGATTTGATTCACTTTTTGGTGAAGAGCAGCACCAACGGCGATGTCTGAGGCATCGACGAATACGGCTAGGGGTGCATCTTGCTGAGGGAATGCCAGAAGTGTAGCATCCACCAGCTGTTGTTTGGTGGTCTCAAACGCTTGGACAGCCTCGGGAAACCACACAATCACGCCGAAGTCTTTGGTATTCGGCCTGGACAAGAAGGCGTCAAGGATTGATTGATGTTTAGAAGTTTAACATGCCTAAGAACCTTTTGAGATCTTTAACGATTTTTCGAAGCGACAAGCTCGAAACCGCTTGCACCTTGTCTGGGTCCGGTTGGATGCCTTCAGGGGTAACAAGGTGTGCGAGAAGCCTCACCTACGGTTGTAGAAATTTGAATTTCTCAACGTTAAGAACTAGACTGGTCTCAAGGAGACGTTGACCTCTGGTGGTTATGTGATGCTGAACTGGGTGGTTCCGCTTTGTGTCGGTTGGTTTATTAGCGCTGGATATTTTCTTACCAGGTCATCGAATTTTCTGGTTCCGCAAACTGTCAATATTGTTTTTCAGATCAACCAATTAACAATAGTGTCGTAAAAGAATCTGCACCTTTTATTGGTCGCGATAGATCTGCTTTCTGGAATTTCAAGTTAAAAACGCTTTGAAGTCCTAGGTTGACTTTAAGCAGTTTTTCTTCATACTTCTTGATCTCTGAACCATTTCATCCGCTAACATGTCGAGACAGCAAGTTCACTGAAATTTCTGTGATTGCTGCCGGCTGGCTTTGGGTGGGTTGTGCGATGAAGTTATGGTCTGCTTGTTGAGCTCTACGGTGCGGTCGACTGCAGTCACCACATCGTCTAGAGGGACGAGGTATTTGAAGCTGTCAGTATTGTATTCCTACTGGTAGACGCTACGCTACACTAACTATAGAGGTCTCAAAAATGCCTCAGAGACTCTACTACCTACAATTTGTTTCATATTGCGCAGGAGTTGCGTTGGACGCTGGTCGCCCCATTCTAAGTCATGTATGAGTTCCTGAGTCTGCTCCCTCATCACTTGCACCGAATACGGCTAAAAGAAGTTGTTTGATCATAGTATATAGTATTTCACTGCAGCTGGGTGATTTTCCACGATCTTCGCCAACTGCGCTAAGCCGGTCATGTCCAATTCTTCAACGACCTCGACCGCGCAAACTATAATGCTTGTTGCGTTTGCCAGAACAGTGAAAGCTGGAGGGCGATCATGCTGCATATTTCGGCAGATTCTTGCTTAGTTTCGTGCTTGACTTAGTTTGCGTCCATGTAACTTTCATTTTCCGAAGTCATCGTGGGTCACCAGTATAGGGAGCATTTGCATCGCCACGTGTACAAATTCCTCTATAAAGGAAACACGGGCAAGTTTTTCTAAATACAAACCACTTTATACCATTCGCGAATACTAAAAGTAAACTAGAAGGTTACGTGCTGTTGCGGATGACGTCTCGATATCTCTTTTTACCGATGATGCTGCCTCTCGTGGCAAAGTTCGAAGCCAGCTGGGTCTGTTCAGCCGAGTTGCCATAAGTTTTTTCTACTCAGGTTAGGGAAATGGATTGTTTGTCCTTTGCCGAATATGTATCCCCATGCGGCACTCTTCACCTGCTTGTTTATCTGGAGTCAAGTGGTCTAAGTGAAGATATGCCATGTGATCTCTGGCAAAATCTTATTCGGATGTATCTTAATAACCATAGGCAGTGGCATAGAATGGATTTCTACAACCCCCTCCCTGCTCGTCATCTGTGATGGGCCAAAATAATATAGATCGTTGCTGGACAATTTCAAGAGAGGGTCATCTTCTCAAACCGTCCTGGAGTAAATTAGAGGCACAGCGAAAAGGGAGTCTCGCAATTCAGCGTGTTCGTCTTCACGTGAATTATTTTAAAAACAACGAAAGAAGGGAGGGCGTCAAAACACTATCATGGACTTTTCAATGAAAACTCGTTATAATGTCCCAGCATCCCAAGTAGATATAAAAGGCTCGTCAACACAAAATGCCTTCATTCCACCAAAAATCCACAAGGTCGCCCTCGATTTCCCATTTTAATCATCCAATTTCGTTGACAAATAAACCGAGAAGCTATGACACCGCTCACGTCATATATCATATTCCACCCTGACTAATTCGGTTCGAGGGCCACTCAAGGATTTATTGGGGTATGCAACTAATGCGTACACACATTATTATTATTAATGTCTAGATTGACACGGTTTGATTACTCTGCCATGGAATGATAGGTTGTGTTTCTGTGTTTATGGACATGAATCCTTAATATCCGTGCCGGGCCGCCTAGCCTACGTACTGGGGACGAAAAAGATATGAAGGGCAAGTGCGACTGGAGTGAGCAAATCCGAACGAGTCTTATAGCCAAACTCGTATATCAACATTAGTTTAGAAAACTGTACTAAAAATAAAAGTATCTATTTTTGTCTCCAACTAGTTGCGTTTGCTGACGGCAATGCTGGGTCTTTTTTTTCTATCCCGGAGTCAATTAATGAGTGGAAAGTGTATTTATCAGGTACTCGCGCATTGACTGGTTCTGTCGAAAATAATGTAATTGCGTGGGTGCCGGGTGTAGGGGAGTGCAAGGTCTGCTTTTACGAAATTAACAAATCCAGCTCTAATAAAGAATTCATTTTGTGACCTTTGATTGAGAGATTGGAGCAACTGGGCCGGGAAACTCAATGAGAGTCATTTGTCTTTTCAAGCTAAGAATTTGGTGAATGTTCATTGCTTTTTATAAAAAACCATTTTTATTGCGAAGGTCAGGGTGGTCGTTGATTATTTGATTGTTAGTATAGTCTTGAGATTGTTATGGGATCCTATTTTTATCTGCTCCCCAAATCCTTCCTAGGCAGCTCTCCGCCGCTCGATCCTTCAAAGATTCCTCGAAGCATTCCTCAGTTCTCCTACCAATAGTGCCAAAGATTCAATCTTGAAAGTCTTATTGACGATGGAAGCGCAATATAAACAAATTATTCGCTTGCAACAGGTTGACTTTAAGCATCGAATACGGTAGGAAACTATGGTGATGACTATCAGATGGGCCCACGTCTCCACCAGGCATATGTGCGAAATTTATATTTACATCGACTTTAACCTTCCTTCCTCTGGCCGCCCCTCTAGACATTTCGTATTCATTCCGCTCCGTTTTGATATTCGAAATGTAATTATTCCCAGGTTGAATAAATCGGGGTTGAAAAGGAACGGACGATTCACAACGGAAGTTCTGTAAATGAATTTTCCAGAAGTTGTTTTTCGTGGTACAGATCTTTCAGCAGGCTGATGGGATATGGGAGAATCTTTCCAGAACTTTTGGGCTATTATTCTCGTAATCTTGATTTATGTAAAAGCAAAAGAATTGGTAGTGCTGATTGGAAATAAATAGAGAGCTCGAAAACAGCCATGTTTTGGGTAATACAACAGATTTATGTTGATATGAACGTTTGGGCAAGGCATGGTCTTGGCAATCTGGCTTAGCTGAGGAACAAAGAGCTGTTTTGGGCAGTCATGGGACTATGTGTTCCGGAAACTGCAAAATTTTTATTGTTCAGAATATTGTCAATATTTACGGTAATCGTTACCCTGTTGTTTCTACTGGATCTGAAGGAACACAAGAAGGAAGCAACCGTAATCTTGTTATAAAGTCAAGCTAGAGGTAGTCGCTATCATTGATTGGTGCAAGTTCAGCGGTATTTTATTATGGGAGCCTAAAAATCTCCAGGACTAGTTATCTCCAGCCCCCCATCCTTTGCCTTACCTAAGGAAAAATGGATTAATATCAGGCCAGTATCTCTGAGAAGACGTGAGAGTTGATACGGCTGAACGAAAACTTCTACGGCAAAATAGTAGCTTCTACGGCTAAACGTTAGCTTCTACGGCCGTACTAGACAGGACTCGTAGGTATGGATTACCATTTCGCTACTGGAACTACCGAATTTACAGCAGAATATCGGCCTGGAGAGAGAGTTGGTATTGCATAGCTTAAGACGTTCCATGGGCGGTTATTAGTGGGGAGATGTACATATAATCAGATGGCGGGCTGAGGCATACCTAATGATGTAGTACTATATGCTGACTGCACACATCTTGGGGGCATGA
This sequence comes from Hermetia illucens, assembly GCF_905115235.1. NCBI lineage: Eukaryota > Metazoa > Arthropoda > Insecta > Diptera > Stratiomyidae > Hermetia > Hermetia illucens. The sequence goes on from NC_051851.1 coordinate 175,922,846, forward strand.
ACGAAAATGGCTATGAAAAAGAAATTCAGAACACAAAATCAAAACAAAAGACAAGGACACCCCACTCTCATTTCGGTGCAGGAACTCTGAATCTCAGTACTAACAATTTTCGGGAGTGAACAGTTGAGCTCTCAACAGTTGAAATCCTTCTTCCTCTCATCCGTTGACAGCCCTCAACTGATGTATTCAAAAGAATTTTGACTCTACGAAGAACTCTCGCAATAATTGCACTCAAAGATGAGACAAGAAGGGGGTGCTAATCGATGAAAATACTTATGACACTCGCTACATTTGTGCATAGGATCTACAGGAGAAACTCCAAGTTCAGAAGATGCTCTTCTTCATCTTCAAGAAAAGTTTTTTAATTTTGGCATCCTCCCCGATACAAATAGCGTGGGAAGATGCAGATCAGGGAGCTTCTTGCATAGTTTTAGGATCAAAGGGAGTTGATGAAAGGATTAGGTCTACTAAGAGTCACACGCACTACTTGGAGCAAGAATAGGTAACCTTCCATTTAAAAAAAAAAAATAACGAGGGCAATTCATAACAAGTTTAAGATAAAAAATCAGAGGCATTAGGGTCCTTTACAGAGGAAGACAAGGTAAAGTTGAAAATGAACACCCCAATGGTCTAATAGTGCGGAAAGAAAGGAAACTAGCTAGTAAGTAGTTAGTAACAACTTCAGAAAAAGGGCTGTAATAGCTGTCCTGATGAACAAGCGTGGCCCTTGAACCCGTCATGAAATGTAGACCTAAAATGTTCTCTAGATTTTTTGCAGAAAGGAAAGTTGACAGAACCTTTAAATTACGTTCAGCTACTATGCGGAAAATTTGAAGTGGGTAATTTACAGAAGATTGATCCAGGATGCCTGGGATTTACAAAGCCTAGGAGATTGGAAGACAGATTAGCTATCCACGTCATCTAACTGACTACTGGATCGGTTGAAAATGCGGATTTTTCAGCACATATTACAGGGTACTGTCCCTTGAAGTGGGTAACGCCTTTTATTCCCTAATTTGGATAGGTGCTCTTAGCATTTGAAGTTTACAGACCCGATATTCGCTTTGTACGTTTCCAATCCTAGCGTGTGGCACAGCAAACGCCGCACTACAACAGCGATGACTTGGTATATTAGACGGAAGTTTAAGAACCTTTTGAATATCCACGAATGAAGCCTGTGACTGAGAAAGGGAGTGAACTCAAACTAGAAATGCTAAAGAAGAAGAAGAATTGGAGGGTAATACGCAAGACCCTAGTAAAAATTGATATTTTCAATTGTCTACTATTTTTGACAGTTGCGAAGAAAGGAGAAGGCTCTGGTTCGATACCGATGATGGATGCGAAATGAGGAATGTCCCTACTGAGTTCCCACAGGGCTTACTATTCCCTGATATCATACTTGTGCATGCAATATTTTGGTACCGAAGTAAGCCATGGTAGTGAGTTGCTATGACGAAATAGTAGGTAACGATCGGCGGATTTTTGTAAAATGCGGTGGTTGCAACGGTAGGGGCTTTTTGGAGAGTATTAGAATAACACTTGTGAAGGAAAGGCAGGACCGCTCCTTCTCACTGTAAGAGATGGTATGCCTGTATCGGGATTGGGGCTAATATCATCACTTCCAAACCGGTCATCGGGCCCTGAGACTAACACTACTGTACCTAAATTCAAAGCTCAATTTTGAGCGTCACCTGTAGTTTTGAAAATCTAAGCCGCGCTGGTATCAAAAAGGTCCACAACGACGCTAATTTGACTCCACGGAGCGAGTATTTACAGGTCCTTAAGCAATCCAGCGGGGGGAGGAAAAGGAATAACCGGCACCCAAAATATGGCATTTGTTCAGTAAATTAATTTGTAGCCAAAAAAAGGAAAACCCTTCCTTGTAGACCGCCTGCCTCTAGGACGATCAACATGATTTTACTTTATGCAGAGGTAGTTTAAGGAAGGGCAGTATTATATTGTGTGGTCCCCAAAAAGACAGCAGTATGTGCTTCACTTTTAGGACCGCCACGAATGATACCGCATTAGTCATCTTGGGAATGATGCCAACTGGCAACTTACTTTATATAATGGAAATCGTTTGAAGTGAAAGGTTTGAAGGTAAATGATAACAGCAATGGGAACACTCGAAAAGAGTTGGTAGAACTATGCGATGGTTCCAACTACCAGCGAGCATGGACTGGGGTATTTGTAGTCTTAGTTAGTTTCTCACTGAGCGAGTATTTCTATAGATTTATATGGAACACCTAATCCGATAGTTTGAGATACATTCGAATATCGCATTAATAAATATCGGATATTCGAATCCATACAACAAACTGAGAAACTGAGCAGAAAAGCGGACCTGGTTGGAGCATAACTTACTAATCTGCTGGTGGTTACAGAAAGAAAAAGAGAGACAAGAAGGTAGCTTTACTGAAATCCTACACGGCAGCTTGTCTAAACCAGTGACATTTGAAGATTTCTATCTCATACAAACAGACAGACGTCAAGGTCTTTGTTGAACATCCTTGAGAAGTACTACTGCAGGAGGCAGCGCTGCTAAAAAACGCAAACGCTAAAAAGGCTCAGAAAAGATGCATAACGCAAGTAAGCACGAGAGTCTGCCTTAAAACTAGGAGTTTCGCGATTAAAAGCGTAGAAGAACTATAAGTAACCATTTTGAGAAGTAAAGTCTGGTACATCAAGCGATGGAATAAAGAAGCCTTTACTGACGCATGAAATGCAGCATATAAGGTGGCTACGTTTTCAATTGAAGCCAGAAACTGACCCGAATTTCTGCTAGATATAATTAGCACCCTTTATGTGTAATTTCAAATAAGACCAACTTCGAAGATGTTTCTGACATAACTTCTTCTTTTTCTTCTTTTTCTTCAGCCTTTGTCCCGTTCACAAGCGGGGTCGGCTCATCGTGATCGGTTTCGCCATTTGGCTCTATCGAATGCCTGATCTGGGTGCAATCTCGAGGCTTTCAAATCCCCATCCAGCGTATCAAGCCACCGTTGCTTAGGTCTGCCTTTTGGTCGTTTACCATCGACTTCGATGTTCAGACCAATCTTTGCAAGTGAATTCTCGTTTGCACGAATTGCGTGACCATACCATCGAAGACGTCTCTCTCGCAACTTTTCCACGATCGATGTAACCCCATAACGATCGCG